>NC_135993.1:11325764-11647439 GCF_053455715.1 Rhinoraja longicauda
ATAGACAAAGCCAATCTCTGGATAGGTCTCAGTAGCTATCCATTTAGATGACCCCCACCCCCCACACCAAGTCTTGTCCTTTGCAAATTACTGTTTGTTTCTCCATTACATGCAGTCCTGGTCGCCACTTTACACTTGCATGTAGGTTGGCACAGTGGCACAACGGTAGAGTTGCTGCCTTGCAGCGGGCAGAGACCCGGGTTCCATCCTACCAACAGGTGGTCTGTATGAAGTTTAAGATCATAAGATCATAAGTAATAGGAGCAGAATTAGGCCATTCGGCCCATCAAGTTCACTCCGCAATTCAATCCCGGCTGATCTATCTCTCCTTCCTAACCACATTCTCCTGCCTTCTCCCCAAAACCTCAGACACCCGTACTAATCAAGAATCTATCTATCTCTGCCGTAAAAATATCCACTGATGGCCTATACAGCCTTTTGTGACAAAGAATTCCACAGATTCACCACTCTCTGACTAAAGAAATTCCTCCTCATCTCCTTCCAAAAAGAATGTTCTTTAATTCTGAGGCTGTGGCCTCTAGTCCTAGACTCTCCCACTAGTGGAAACATCCTCTCCACATCCACTCTATCCAGGCCTTTCACTATTCTGCACGTTTCAATGAGGTCCCCCCCTCATCCTTCTAAACTCCAGCGAGTACAGGCCCAGTGCCGACAAACGCTCATCATAGGTTAACCCACTCATTCCTGGGATGGGTATGGTTTATTGATTAGTGCGGATGTCAGGGGTTATGGGGAGAAGGCAGGAGAATGGGGTTGAGAGGGAAAGGTAGTTCAGTCACGAGTGGGCCAAAGGGCTTGCATCCGTGCAGTATCTCTAAACTAATCTTAAACTAAACTGTAGATATTATTTCACTCTCTCCTGAACTCCCTTTGGTGACCTGCACTGATGGACGAGAGCTGGAAGAGGTTTGGCCATGTTGGTATTCCACATGTAGGAAAAAAACTGTAGATGCTGGTTTAAATCGAAGGTAGACACAAAATGCTGGAGTAACCCAGCGGGTCAGGCAGCAACTCGGGAGAGAAGGGATGGGTGACGTTCTCTCACAGAGAGTGAGACAGAGAGAGAGAGAGACAGGCGGGTCGGGACTTCGGTCCGATGACAGGGGAGAGGGAGATACATAGATAAGGAAGTGTACGGTGTGAAAACTGGACAAAGGAAATCTAGATCAAGGAAAATGTAGAATAAGTCTCTCTCTCTCTCTCTCTCTCTCTCTCTCTCTGTGTGTGTGCCTCTCTCTCTCTCTCTCTCTCTCTCTCTCTCTCTCTCTCTCTCTCTCTCTCTCTCTCTCTCTCCTCTCTCTCTCCTCTCTCTCTCTCTCTCTCTCTCTCTCTCTCTCTCTCTCTCTCTCTCTCTCTCTCTCTCTCTCGATGCTGCCTGACCCGCTGAGATACTCCAGCATTTTGTGCCTGCCTTCGTATTACACTTGTTCCCGCTGTCAGTAGTAAATTGACTCAAATATTCAGTCGACTGTTTATCTTCTCCCTCTCCAGGAAGACAATCCAGGTGAAAATCGTGGATGACGAGGAGTATGAAAAGCAGGAGAACTTCTTTGTCCTCCTGGAGAAGCCAAGATGGATGAAACGTGGAATTTCAGGTTTGTACAGAACTGAAGAGTTAAGCTAGGGTTGCCAACTGTCCCGTATTAGCCGGGACATCCCGTATTTTGGGCTAAATTGGTTTGTCCCGTACGGGACCGCCCTTGTCCCGTATTAGTAGGGTTGCCAACTTCCTCACTCCCAAATACGGGACAAAGGGTGACGTCACCGCCCCGCACCCTACGTGACCTCACCCAGCCAGCGGCCACGTGCTCCCGCTCCAATTTACATTTACACCAAGCCGATTAACCTACAAACCTGCACAGTACAGGCCCAGTGCTGACAAACACTCATCAAAGATCAACCCAATCATCCCTGGTATCGTTCTCGTAAACCTCCTCTGGACCCTCTCCAATGCCAGCACATCCCTCCTCAGATATAGGGCCTAACACTGCTCACAATGCTCCAAATGCGGTCTGACCAGCGCCTTATAGAGCCTCAGCATTACATCCCCGCTGTTATATTCTAATGCTCTCGAAGTTAATGCTAACTAGACCAAGTGGACCCATTTGGGCCCAAACCTCTCCTGCATTGGTGCAGCACCCTCTCCCCTCCCCCTCCCTCCACCCCCCTCCCCCCTCCCCGTCTCCCTCCCCCCCTTCCCCTCCCTCCCACTCCATCCCCCTCAACCCCCCTTATCCTCCCTCCTCCCCCTCCCTCCCTGCCTAGGAGATAGATTTAAACTTTAAAATGTGAATAATTAAAAAAATATAACACCGATTTCAATGAAACTTCTTCCATTAGCACCAAAGGGACGACGGTGAGTAAGGTGGGCCTAAAATGGTCACGCTATCGTGTACCGTTTCGGCTGCAGTTCAGGAACAAACAAACAAACAAACGAGAGTTTTAGTGTATAGATAGTGCATTTGCCCTCTTTGCTTCTAATTCAACCCGGAAATGAACCTTTTGGGAATCCTGCACCAGCACTCCCAAGTCCCTTTGCACTACCTATCAAGTCACCTTAATTTCAGTACGATTGCATTTTCTTTCAAAATCCAAAAATATATATTTTTGGTCATGCAAAGCTGAGATGCCAGGCCTGATAGGGCTTATTTCATGGTGTGGTTTCAATATATTTTAAGCTGCCGTTTCATATTTCACCTTTATTTCTCATTCTCCACAGCTCTCTTACTGACCGGTGATGATGGTAAGCTGTCATTTTTTACTGATTTTATTCCATCCACTGTGGCTAACTGTGTGCATCTCCCGGTGGCCTCTCTGACGGTGTGCGTTCAGGATGCACCAAATAAGCAGAGTTTAGTTCATTTTAGATAGACACAAAAAGCTGGAGTAACTCAGCGGGTCAGACAGCATCTGTGGAAAGAGGGAATAGGTGACGTTTCGGGTCGAGACCCAACTTCAGACTTTAGTTTAGTTTAGAGATACAGCGCGGAAACAGGGCCTTCGGCCCACCGAGTCCGCGCCGACCAGCGATCCCCGCACACTAGCACTATCCTACACACACTGGGGACAATTTACAATCTTTACCACAGCCAATTAATCAACAAACCTGCATGTCTTTGGAGTGTGGGAGGAAACCGGAGCACCCGGAGAAAACACACGTGGTCACGGGGAGAATGAACAAGCTCCGTACAGACAGCGCCCGCAGTCAGGATTGAACCTGGCACTCTGGCACTGTAAGGCAGTAACTCTACTGCTGCACCACCGTGATGCCAAGGCCACAGGTTTTGAGCAAAAGCTTTATTGAGCCAGTACAATAGACAATAGGCGCAGGAGGAGGCCATTCGGCTCTTCGAGCCAGCACCGCCATTCAATGTGATCATGGCTGATCATTCTCAATCAGTACCCCGTTCCTGCCTTCTCCCCATACCCCCTGACTCCGCTATCCTTAAGTGCTCTATCTAGCTCTCTCTTGAATGCATTCAGAGAATTGGCCTCCATTGCCTTCTGCGGCAGAGAATTCCACAGATACACAACTCTCTGACTGAAAAGATTTTTCCTCATCTCAGTTCCAAATGGCCTACCCCTTATTATTAAACTGTGGCCCCTTGTTCTGGACTCCCCCAACATTGGGAACATATTTCCTGCCTCTAACGTGCCCAACCCCTTAATAATTTATACGTTTCGATAAGATCTCCTCTCATCCTTCTAAATTCCAGTGTATATAAGCCTAGTCGCTCCAGTCTTTCAACATATAATAGTCCCGCCATTCCGGAAATTAACCTAGTAAACCTACGCTGCACGCCCTCAATAGCAAGAATATCCTTCCTCAAATTTGGAGACCAAAACTGCACACAGTACTCCATGTGCGGTCTCATTAGGGCCCTGTACAACTGCAGAAGGACCTCTTTGCTCCTATACCCAACTCCTCTTGTTATGAAGGCCAACATTCCATTGGCTTTCTTCACTGCCTGCTGTACCTGCAAGCTTCCTTTCAGTGACTGATGCACTAGGACACCCAGATCTCGTTGTACCTCCCCTGTTCTTAACTTGACACCATTCAGATAATACACTGTCTTCCTATTCTTACCACCAAAGTGGATAACCTCACACTTATCCACATTAAACTGCATCTGCCATGCATCCGCCCACTCACACAACCTGTCCAAGTCACCCTGCAACCTCATAGCATCTTCCTCACAGTTCACACTACCACCCAGCTTTGTATCATCTGCAAATTTGCTAATGGTACTTTTAATCCCTTCATCCAAGTCATTAATGTATATTGTAAATAGCTACGGTCCCAGCACCGAGCCTTGTGGTACCCCACTAGTTACTGCCTGCCATTCTGAAAGGGACCCATTTATCCCCACTCTTTGCTTTCTGTCTGTCAACCAATTTTCTATCCATGTCAGTACCCTACCTCCAATACCATGTGCTCTAATTTTGCCCACTAATCTCCTATGTGGAACCTTGTCAAAGGCTTTCTGAAAGTTAAGGTACACCACATCCACCGGCTCTCCCCTGTCAATTTTCCTGGTTACATCCTCAAAGAATTCCAGAAGATTAGTCAAGCATGATTTCCCCTTCGTAAATCCATGCTGACTCGGAACAATCCTGTTACTACTATCCAAATGATATCATAAATAAAATTCAAAGTAGGGCAGCTGATTTCTAACTGGTTCATCTACACTCTGATAAGCTTACATTATATATTTTCCCAGTATGACACTTAAGGTTTGGAATTACTACTTAAACTTGCTTCAGTTCAGGAGCGACACAGTGGTACGGCTGGTGGAGCTGCTGCCCCAGAACTGGGGTTCATCCCCACCTCGGGTGCTGTCCGTGTGGAGTTTGCACGTTCTCCCTGTGACCATGTGGGTTTCCTCCGGGTGCTCCGGTTTCAATAGACAGTAGACAATATTTGCAGGAGTAGGCCATTCGGCCCTTCGAGCCAGCACCGCCATTCAATGTGATCATGGCTGATCATCCACAATCAGTACCCCGTTCCTGCTTTCTCCCCATATCCCCAGACTCCGCTATCATTAAGAGCTCTATTTAACTCTCTCCTGAAAGCATCCAGAGAATTGGCTTCCACTGCCTCCTGAGGTAGAGAGTTCCACCGATTTACAACTCTCTGACTGAAAATGTTTTTCCTTATCTCCATTCTAAATGGCCTGGCCCTTATTTTGTTAAACTGTGGCCCCTTGTTCTGGACTCCTCCAACATTGGGAACATGTTTCCTGCCTCTAACGTGTCCAACCCCTTAATAATCTTATATGTTTCAATAAGATCCCCTCTCATCCTTCTAAATTCCAGTGTATACAAGCCCAGTCGCTCCAGTCTTTCAACATACGACAGTCCCACCATTCCGGGAATTAACCTAGTAAACCTACGCTGCACGCCCACAATAGCAAAAATGTCCTTCCTCAAATTTGGAGACGAAAACTGCACACAGTACTCCAGGTGTGGTCTCACTAGGGCCCTGTACAACTGCAGAAGGACCTCTTTGCTCCTATACTCAACTCCTCTTGTCATGAAGGCCAACATGCCATTAACTTTCTTCACTGCCTGCTGTACCTGCATGCTTCCTTTTAGTGACTGATGCACTAGGACATCCAGATCACGTTGTACTTTTCCTAACTTGACACCATTCAGATAATAATCAGCCTTCCTGTTCTTGCCACCAAAGTGGATAACCTCACATTTATCCACATTAAACTGCATCTGCCATGCATCCGCCCACTCACACAACCGGTCCAAGTCACCCTGCATCCTCATAACTTCTTCCTCACAGTTCACACTGCCACCCAGCTTTGTGTCATCTGCAAATTTGCTAATGGTACTTTTAATAATAATAATAATAATAATAATAATGCATTACATTTATATAGTGCTTTTCTAAACACTCAAAGACGCTTCATCTAAAAATCCCTTCATCTAAGTCATTAATGTATATTGTAAATAGCTGCGGTCCCAGCAGCGAGCCTTGCGGTACCCCACTAGTCATTTTCTCCCACATCCCAAAGGAGTGCAGGTTAATTGGCCCTCTGTAAATTGCCCCGAGTGTAGGGAGTGGATGAGACAGTGGGATAACATGGAACTGTTATCCCACTGATGGTCGGCGTGGACTTGATGGGCTAAGGACTTGTTTCTATGCTGTATCTCTAAACTAAACTCAACTAAACTAAAGTAGTCATGCAAGTGGACACAGCGTGCAGAATATGGTGCAGCCATTTTCCAACGAACTTCAGTCTATTTTGTAGTTAGAAACAGCTTGTCTGTTTTTCATTGGAGTCACTGCACAGGACAAGTCCAACTTCTCTTTCTGCTCCACGCTGTATCTCTAAACTCAACTAAACAAAACTAAACTCAACTAAACAAAACTTGTTTTGTGCAGGGAGGAAGTGCAGATGCCGGTTTAAAGCGAAGATAGACACAAATTGCTGGAGTAACTCAGCGGGACAGGCAGCATTTCTGGAGAGAAGGAATGGGTGACATTCCAGTCTGAAGAAGGATCTCGACCCGAAACGTCACCCATTACTAAACTCTTTTAGTTCGTCTACCCACCCCATCACAGCTAGATATCCAATGTAGGTCAACAAAGCGAGACCCTGCTTGTTTGACTTGTAATTAATTATAGAAACATAGAAAATTGGTGCAGGAATAGGCCATTCAGCCCTTCGAGCCAGCACCGCCATTCAATATGATCCTGGCAGATCATCCAAAATCAGTACCCCGTTCCTGCTTTATCCCCATATCCCTTGATTCCGTTAGCCCGAAGAGCTATATCTAATTCTCTCTTGAAAACATCCAGTGAATTGGCCTCCAAGGCAATACTATTGCATGGGTGATGTGGGAAGAGCTTTATTGTCTAATATCACAACTTATTGCGGTAAATTAGTTCAGAGCTTGGGGAATAAATGCTGAAAATTGTTTTAATCATTCAATGCCCCAAGTCTTGAGGGATCAGCCTATAATAAAGTTTTGCGGAAGAAGGAATAAAGTATTTGCATTATTCAGTATCTTGATTGAATGTAATGGACAACACCATTGTCCAATTGCTCCTTTAGACTTTAGAGATACGGCATGAAAACAGGCCCTTTGGCCCACCGAGTCCGCGCCGACCAGCGATCACCCCGTACACTAGCACTATCCTACACTAGCATTATCATACACACACTAGCGACCATTTACAATTTTTTACCGAAGCCAATTAACCTACAAACCTGGACGTCTTTGGAGTGTGGGGGGAAACCGGAGCACCCGGAGAAAACCCACGCGGTCACGGAGAGAACGTGCAAACTCTGTACAGACAGCACCCGTAGTCGGGATCAAACCCGAGTCGCTGGCGCTGTGAGGCTGCAACTCTACCGCTGTGCCACCGTGCCGCCCTTGCTTTCTCCCCATATCCCCAGACTCCGCTATCATTAAGAGCTCTATTTAACTCTCTCCTGAAAGCATCCAGAGAATTGGCTTCCACTGCCTCCTGAGGTAGAGAGTTCCACCGATTTACAACTCTCTGACTGAAAATGTTTTTCCTTATCTCCATTCTAAATGGCCTGGCCCTTATTTTGTTAAACTGTGGCCCCTTGTTCTGGACTCCTCCAACATTGGGAACATGTTTCCTGCCTCTAACGTGTCCAACCCCTTAATAATCTTATATGTTTCAATAAGATCCCCTCTCATCCTTCTAAATTCCAGTGTATACAAGCCCAGTCGCTCCAGTCTTTCAACATACGACAGTCCCACCATTCCGGGAATTAACCTAGTAAACCTACGCTGCACGCCCACAATAGCAAAAATGTCCTTCCTCAAATTTGGAGACGAAAACTGCACACAGTACTCCAGGTGTGGTCTCACTAGGGCCCTGTACAACTGCAGAAGGACCTCTTTGCTCCTATACTCAACTCCTCTTGTCATGAAGGCCAACATGCCATTAACTTTCTTCACTGCCTGCTGTACCTGCATGCTTCCTTTTAGTGACTGATGCACTAGGACATCCAGATCACGTTGTACTTTTCCTAACTTGACACCATTCAGATAATAATCAGCCTTCCTGTTCTTGCCACCAAAGTGGATAACCTCACATTTATCCACATTAAACTGCATCTGCCATGCATCCGCCCACTCACACAACCGGTCCAAGTCACCCTGCATCCTCATAACTTCTTCCTCACAGTTCACACTGCCACCCAGCTTTGTGTCATCTGCAAATTTGCTAATGGTACTTTTAATAATAATAATAATAATGCATTACATTTATATAGTGCTTTTCTAAACACTCAAAGACGCTTCATCTAAAAATCCCTTCATCTAAGTCATTAATGAATATTGTAAATAGCTGCGGTCCCAGCAGCGAGCCTTGCGGTACCCCACTAGTCATTTTCTCCCACATCCCAAAGGAGTGCAGGTTAATTGGCCCTCTGTAAATTGCCCCGAGTGTAGGGAGTGGATGAGACAGTGGGATAACATGGAACTGTTATCCCACTGATGGTCGGCGTGGACTTGATGGGCTAAGGACTTGTTTCTATGCTGTATCTCTAAACTAAACTCAACTAAACTAAAGTAGTCATGCAAGTGGACACAGCGTGCAGAATATGGTGCAGCCATTTTCCAACGAACTTCAGTCTATTTTGTAGTTAGAAACAGCTTGTCTGTTTTTCATTGGAGTCACTGCACAGGACAAGTCCAACTTCTCTTTCTGCTCCACGCTGTATCTCTAAACTCAACTAAACAAAACTAAACTCAACTAAACAAAACTTGTTTTGTGCAGGGAGGAAGTGCAGATGCCGGTTTAAAGCGAAGATAGACACAAATTGCTGGAGTAACTCAGCGGGACAGGCAGCATTTCTGGAGAGAAGGAATGGGTGACATTCCAGTCTGAAGAAGGATCTCGACCCGAAACGTCACCCATTACTAAACTCTTTTAGTTCGTCTACCCACCCCATCACAGCTAGATATCCAATGTAGGTCAACAAAGCGAGACCCTGCTTGTTTGACTTGTAATTAATTATAGAAACATAGAAAATTGGTGCAGGAATAGGCCATTCAGCCCTTCGAGCCAGCACCGCCATTCAATATGATCCTGGCAGATCATCCAAAATCAGTACCCCGTTCCTGCTTTATCCCCATATCCCTTGATTCCGTTAGCCCGAAGAGCTATATCTAATTCTCTCTTGAAAACATCCAGTGAATTGGCCTCCAAGGCAATACTATTGCATGGGTGATGTGGGAAGAGCTTTATTGTCTAATATCACAACTTATTGCGGTAAATTAGTTCAGAGCTTGGGGAATAAATGCTGAAAATTGTTTTAATCATTCAATGCCCCAAGTCTTGAGGGATCAGCCTATAATAAAGTTTTGCGGAAGAAGGAATAAAGTATTTGCATTATTCAGTATCTTGATTGAATGTAATGGACAACACCATTGTCCAATTGCTCCTTTAGACTTTAGAGATACGGCATGAAAACAGGCCCTTTGGCCCACCGAGTCCGCGCCGACCAGCGATCACCCCGTACACTAGCACTATCCTACACTAGCATTATCATACACACACTAGCGACCATTTACAATTTTTTACCGAAGCCAATTAACCTACAAACCTGGACGTCTTTGGAGTGTGGGGGGAAACTGGAGCACCCGGAGAAAACCCACGCGGTCACGGAGAGAACGTGCAAACTCTGTAAAGACAGCACCCGTAGTCGGGATCAAACCCGAGTCTCTGGCGCTGTGAGGCTGCAACTCTACCGCTGTGCCACCGTGCCGCCCTTTGCTTTCTCCCCATATCCCCAGACTCCGCTATCATTAAGAGCTCTATTTAACTCTCTCCTGAAAGCATCCAGAGAATTGGCTTCCACTGCCTCCTGAGGTAGAGAGTTCCACCGATTTACAACTCTCTGACTGAAAATGTTTTTCCTTATCTCCATTCTAAATGGCCTGGCCCTTATTTTGTTAAACTGTGGCCCCTTGTTCTGGACTCCTCCAACATTGGGAACATGTTTCCTGCCTCTAACGTGTCCAACCCCTTAATAATCTTATATGTTTCAATAAGATCCCCTCTCATCCTTCTAAATTCCAGTGTATACAAGCCCAGTCGCTCCAGTCTTTCAACATACGACAGTCCCACCATTCCGGGAATTAACCTAGTAAACCTACGCTGCACGCCCACAATAGCAAAAATGTCCTTCCTCAAATTTGGAGACGAAAACTGCACACAGTACTCCAGGTGTGGTCTCACTAGGGCCCTGTACAACTGCAGAAGGACCTCTTTGCTCCTATACTCAACTCCTCTTGTCATGAAGGCCAACATGCCATTAACTTTCTTCACTGCCTGCTGTACCTGCATGCTTCCTTTTAGTGACTGATGCACTAGGACATCCAGATCACGTTGTACTTTTCCTAACTTGACACCATTCAGATAATAATCAGCCTTCCTGTTCTTGCCACCAAAGTGGATAACCTCACATTTATCCACATTAAACTGCATCTGCCATGCATCCGCCCACTCACACAACCGGTCCAAGTCACCCTGCATCCTCATAACTTCTTCCTCACAGTTCACACTGCCACCCAGCTTTGTGTCATCTGCAAATTTGCTAATGGTACTTTTAATAATAATAATAATAATAATAATAATGCATTACATTTATATAGTGCTTTTCTAAACACTCAAAGACGCTTCATCTAAAAATCCCTTCATCTAAGTCATTAATGTATATTGTAAATAGCTGCGGTCCCAGCAGCGAGCCTTGCGGTACCCCACTAGTCATTTTCTCCCACATCCCAAAGGAGTGCAGGTTAATTGGCCCTCTGTAAATTGCCCCGAGTGTAGGGAGTGGATGAGACAGTGGGATAACATGGAACTGTTATCCCACTGATGGTCGGCGTGGACTTGATGGGCTAAGGACTTGTTTCTATGCTGTATCTCTAAACTAAACTCAACTAAACTAAAGTAGTCATGCAAGTGGACACAGCGTGCAGAATATGGTGCAGCCATTTTCCAACGAACTTCAGTCTATTTTGTAGTTAGAAACAGCTTGTCTGTTTTTCATTGGAGTCACTGCACAGGACAAGTCCAACTTCTCTTTCTGCTCCACGCTGTATCTCTAAACTCAACTAAACAAAACTAAACTCAACTAAACAAAACTTGTTTTGTGCAGGGAGGAAGTGCAGATGCCGGTTTAAAGCGAAGATAGACACAAATTGCTGGAGTAACTCAGCGGGACAGGCAGCATTTCTGGAGAGAAGGAATGGGTGACATTCCAGTCTGAAGAAGGATCTCGACCCGAAACGTCACCCATTACTAAACTCTTTTAGTTCGTCTACCCACCCCATCACAGCTAGATATCCAATGTAGGTCAACAAAGCGAGACCCTGCTTGTTTGACTTGTAATTAATTATAGAAACATAGAAAATTGGTGCAGGAATAGGCCATTCAGCCCTTCGAGCCAGCACCGCCATTCAATATGATCCTGGCAGATCATCCAAAATCAGTACCCCGCTCCTGCTTTATCCCCATATCCCTTGATTCCGTTAGCCCGAAGAGCTATATCTAATTCTCTCTTGAAAACATCCAGTGAATTGGCCTCCAAGGCAATACTATTGCATGGGTGATGTGGGAAGAGCTTTATTGTCTAATATCACAACTTATTGCGGTAAATTAGTTCAGAGCTTGGGGAATAAATGCTGAAAATTGTTTTAATCATTCAATGCCCCAAGTCTTGAGGGATCAGCCTATAATAAAGTTTTGTGGAAGAAGGAATAAAGTATTTGCATTATTCAGTATCTTGATTGAATGTAATGGACAACACCATTGTCCAATTGCTCCTTTAGACTTTAGAGATACGGCATGAAAACAGGCCCTTTGGCCCACCGAGTCCGCGCCGACCAGCGATCACCCCGTACACTAGCACTATCCTACACTAGCATTATCATACACACACTAGCGACCATTTACAATTTTTTACCGAAGCCAATTAACCTACAAACCTGGACGTCTTTGGAGTGTGGGGGGAAACCGGAGCACCCGGAGAAAACCCACGCGGTCACGCAGAGAACGTGCAAACTCTGTACAGACAGCACCCGTAGTCGGGATCAAACCCGAGTCTCTGGCGCTGTGAGGCTGCAACTCTACCGCTGTGCCACCGTGCCGCCCTTTGTTATTGATTTTATTGTTATTGCCCAAGTCTTGAGGCTCCAGCCCATAACAACGTTTATCAGAAAAAGGCATAAAGTCTTTGCATTATTCTGTGTCTCAATTGAATAAAATGGACTATCGTCTAATACTCCTGATTGATGAGACTCTAATGAATGAAAACTGCCAAGTTAACGTGTTTCTAGTGCTCCTAGTATTTCGAGAAAATCGATTTGCTCGATGTTTTCCTGACAATGAACGATGTCTTTGAAACTGAGTCACGGGTGGAGAGTGTTTATTTGTCGCATGAGCCTGAACTGGAACAATGACGTTCTGACTTGATGCAAAGTTACGGGCACATTAACGCAACAGCACATAAAATAAATAGACAGTAATACTATAAATGAGGAGTTTAAGGGTCTCGACCCGAAGCGCCACCCATTCCTTCTCTCCAGAGATGCTGCCTGTCCCACTAAGTTACCCCAGCTTTTTGTGGTCTATCAGCAGTTATCAGCAGTTATACTAGGTTTAGTTCAGAGATACAGAGCGGAAACAGGCCCTTCGGCCCACCTAGTCCACGCCGACCAGCTGCGCCATCGTGCCGTGTAGGTAATCAGAACATAACAGTGCAAACCAAAGTACCTAGCGAAACCTATAGTGAATGCAGCGCCAGAGACCCGGGTTCGATTCCGACTACTGGTGCTGTCTGTACGGAGTTTGTACATTCTCCCTTTGACCTGCGTGAGTTTTTGCCGAGATCTTCTGTTTCCTCCCACACTCCAAAGACGTACAGGTTTGTAGGTGAATTGGCTTGGTGTATGCATACAATTGTCCGCTGGTCGTTGCGGACTTGGTGGGCCGAAGAGCTTATTTCCGTTCAGTATATCTAAAAAAATACCGTACAAAGTCCATAGTAGAAATGAGGAATTGTAGATCTGGATTTTCAGAAAAAGACACAAAGTGCTGGAGTAATAGAGCAGCAGGGGGCACAGTCCTGATCTTTCCATCCCAAAACATGACTCTATCGTTTGGATGGAGTCCCACTCAACATCCTTTAGAAACATTGAAACATAGGTGCAGGAGTAGGCCATTCGGCACTTCGTGCCAGCACCGCCATTCAATATGATCATGGCTGATCATCCAATATCAGTACCCCGTTCCTGCCTTCTCCCCATATCCCTTGATTCCGCTAGCCCTAAGAGCTATATCTTGGAAACATCCAGTGAATTGGCCTCCACTGTCTGCTGTGGCAGAGAATTCCACAGATTCACAACTCTCTGGCTGAAAAAGTCTTTCCTCATCTCAGTCCTAAATGGTCTACCCCTCATTCTTAAACTGTGACCCCAGGTTCTGGATTCCCCCAACATCGGGAACAATTTTTCTGCCTCTAGCCTGTCCAATCCCTTAAGAATTTTATATGTTTCTATACGATCCCCTCTCATCCTTCTAAATTCCAGTGAGTACAAGTCCAGTCAATCCATTTTTCATCAGATGTCAGTCCCGCCATCCCGGGAATTAACCTGGTGAACCTACACTGTACTCCCTCAATAGCAAGAATGTCCTTCCTCAAATTAGGAGACCAAAACTGCACACAATACTCCAGGTGTGGTCTCACCAGGGCCCTGTCCAACTGCAGTAGGATCTCCTTGCTCCTAAACTCAAATCCTCTTGCTTTACGTAGAATTTCAGCGATTCACAAACGCACAAAGGATTTTAACAAAGATAGCGGGTCAGGCAGTAAAACTGGACTGCAGGGTACAGATGAGTTGGTTTGAATTCCTTCCCTTTCATTCCCTTTGTCCGTCCCCACCCCAAGCATTTTTCACTCTATTTCTTTCATTAACATGCTGCGTTTGCACATTACTGGCAATTATTTTGATTAACTGATATCCCTGATGTTTACTGGGACTTCTAGCCTCGTTCATGATGAATGTGTCCTTAGGCACTCAAATATGCTGCCTTCCCACAATGTTTAGGTTAGTTTAGTTGAGTTTAGATGAGTTTAGTTTATTGTCACGTGTACCGAGGTAGGGTGAAAAGCTTTTGTTGCGTGCTATCCAGTCAGCGGAAAGACCATACATGATTACCATCAAGCCGTTCACAGTGTACAGGTGCATTCTAAGGGAATAATGTTTGGCCTGTATAGAGTGGATGTGGAGAGGATGTTTCCACTAGTGGGAGAGTCTAGGACCAGAGGCCACAGTCTCAGAATTAAAGGACATTCCTTTTGGAAGGAGATGAGGATGGAATTTCTTTAGTCAAAGTGGGGTGAACCTGTGCAATACATTGCCACAGAAGGCTGTGAAGGCCAAGTCAAAGGATATTTTTAATACAGATTTAGATAGATTCCTGATTAGTACGGGTATCAGGGGTTATGGGGAGAAGGCAGGAGAATGGCGGAGTAGACTTGATGGGCCGATTGGCCTAATTCTGTTCCTATCATTTATGAACTTATGAAGATAAAGCCAGTAAAGACCGATCAAAGATAGCACTAGTGTGAGATTTTTTAGATTTAGAGATACAGCGCGGAAACAGGCCCTTTGGCCCACCGGGTCCGCGCCGCCCAGCAATCCCCGCACATATCCTACACCCACTAGGGACAATTTTTACATTTGCCCAGCCAATTAACCTACATACCTGTACGTGTTTGGAGTATGGGAGGAAACCGAAGATCTCGGAGAAAACCCACGCAGGTCACGGGGAGAACGTACAAACTCCGTACAGACGCCGCCCATAGTCAGGGTCGAACCTGAGTCTCTGGCGCTGCATTCGCTGTAAGGCAGCAACTCTACCGCTGCGCCACCGTGCCGATGGAACTTATTGGAGAGATTTAGGACCAGTTAGATATTAGCTACACTTAAGGGAATGGGAGCAGGTAGATAAGTATTGGACCGCACACAATTGTTACTAGGCAGGTTTGCTGTGTACTACTTGAAGTTGGGATCAAGATAGAAGTTGAGTTGAGTTTGTTGCTATTTGTGCATGTACAGTAAGGTACAGCTACAATGGAAATTCTGCTTGGAAGGTTCTGACTAAATATATCAGCCAGATGCTGTGCACAGCGTTGGAAGAAGTAGTAGGAAGGAACTGCAGATGCTGGCTTACCCTGAAGATAGACACAAAATGCTGGAGTAACTCGGCGGGTCAGGCAGCATCTCCGGAGAAAAAGAATAGGTGACGTTTCCTTTGTCAGAGGAAGGGTCTCAACCCGAAACGTCACCTATTTCTTTTCTCTGAAGATGCTGCCTTGACCCGCCAGGTTACTCCAGCATTTTGTGTCAATCTTTGGTCGAAATAGATGTCTGCAAGGTTTATATTGCCAATCATAATGAAACTAATGGCTGTTTTCCAAAGTTGCTTTTGTGAGAAGAGGGAAAAATCTAATTTTAATTTTAGCTCAGCATCCTTTTACATGAATTCATAACCGTAAAAATAAATAAATAATCCCCTTGGGAAGTTCAAATAGGAGGCCTGCTAGATCAGAATCCTTCGCAATCTAAACCAAGTCCTGGAACATTAGCTAACATTTACCAAAGCCTCTCACTGTACCTCGATACACATAGAAACAAACATAGTAGGTGCAGGAGGAGGCCATTCGGCCCTTCGAGCCAGCACCGCCATTCAATATGATCATGGCTGATCATCCAGAACCAGTACCCCGTTCCTGCTTTCTCCCCATATCCCTTGATTCCGTCAGCCCGAAGAGCTAAATCTAACTCTCTCTTGAAAACATCCAGTGAATTGGCCTCCACTGCCTTCGGTGGCAGAGAATTCCACAGATTCACAACTCTCTGGGTGAAAAAGTTCTTCCTCATCTCAGTCCTAAATGGCCGACCCCTTATTCTTAAACTGTGACCCCTGGTTCTGGACTCCCCCCAACATCGGGAACAATTTTCCTGCTTATAGTAATCCCTTAAGAATTTTATTTGTTTCTATAAGATCCCCTCTCATCCTAAATTCCAGCAAATACAAGCCCAGTCGACCCATTCTTTTGGGTTCCTCGGCTCATTCTCATCTTCGTCTGATTCTTCTTTACTTTAGAGATACAGCGCGGAAACAGGCCCTTCGGCCCATCGAGTCTACGCCAATCAGCGATCACACCAACCCTATCCTACATACTCGGGACAATTGACAATTTTGCCAAAACCAATCAACCTACAAACCAGCACTTCCCTGGAGTGCGGGAGGAAACCAGATCACCCGGAGAAAACGCACACATGATGATAAACTGATCTAATTCCACTTTCTCATCCACACCCCTGCATGCTGAGGACAATTTACACAGGGCCAATTAACCTATAAAACCCTCATGTCTTTGGGATGTTGAAGGAAACCAGAGCACCCGGAGGAAACCCAAGTGGTCACAGGGAGAATGTGCAAACTCCACACCAACACACCCGAGGTCAGGATCAAACCTGAATTTGGAATTTAGAAGGATGAGAGGGGATCTTATCGAAACATATAAGATTATTAAAGGGTTGGACACGTTAGAGGCAGGAAACATGTTCCCAATGTTGGGGGAATCCAGAACAAGGGGCCACAGTTTAAGAATAAGGGGTAGGCCATTTAGAATGGAGATGAGGAAAAACTTTTTCAGTCAGAGAGTTGTAAATCTGTGGAATTCACTGCTTCAGAAGGCAGTGGAGGCCAGTTCTCTGAATGCATTCAAGAGAGAGCTGGATAGAGCTCTTAAAGATAGCGGAGTCAGGAGGTATGGGGAGAAGGCAGGAACGGGTACTGATTGAGAATGATCAGCCATGATCACATTGAATGGTGGTGCTGGTTCGAAGGGCCGAATGGCCTACTCCTGCACCTATTGTCTATTGAATCTCTGGCGTCGTGAGGCAGCAGCTCTACCCGCTGTGCCAATGTGTCACCCTCACCCTATTGATTACAGCAACTCATGCCTAAGAACATGCATATACTGTGGAGACCACTGATCGATATGATATTACCAGAGGTTTTAATAGGGCGGCACGGTGGCGCAGCGGTAGAGTTGCTGCCTCACAGCGCCAGAGACCCGGGTTCAATCCTGACTAAGGGTGCTGTCTGTACCAAGTTTGCACGTTCTCCCCGTGACCATCTAGGTTTTCTCCAGGTGCTCCGGTTTCCTCCTGCACTCCAAAGATTTGCAGGTTTGTAGGTCAATTTGCCCTCTTTAAATTGTCCCTGGTGTACGGATGATCATTGGTCGGTGCGGACTCGGTGGGCCGAAGGGCCTGTTTCCACGCTGTATCTCTAAACTAAACTAAAATAGGCCATATGTTGTGGAAAACATTCAAGGGACCAGTGTTAAAAACCCATTTACATATCGTTCCAATGAAAGCTTTTCACTGTACCCCAGTACAGGTGGCAATAAACTAAACTCTAATTCAAATTAAGCTCAAAAGAGTTAGATGAGTGTTTTTCTTCTTTTTCAGACGGTTGTGAGCCTTAAAGGTAGCATTTATTTCAAGAGCACGACAATACAAAAACAGGGATGTAATGCTGAGGCTCTATAAGGTGCTGGTCAGGCCACTTTTGGAGCATTGTGAGCAATTTTGGGCCCCATATCTGAGGAAGGATGTGCTGGCTCTGGAGAGGGTCCAGAGGAGGTTTACGAGAATGATCCCAGGAATGAGTGGATTAACATATGATGAGCGTTTGTTGGCACTGGGCTTGTACTCGCTGGAGTTCAGAACGGGGGACCTCATTAAAACTTACCGCATAGTAAAAGGCCTAGATAGAGTGGATGTGGAGAGGATGTTTCCACGAGTGGGAGAGTCTAGGACCAGAGGCTATATCCTCAGAATTAAAGGACATTCTTTTAGGAAGGAGTTGAGGAGGAATTTCGTTAGTCAGAGGGTGGTGAGTCTATGGAATTCATTGCCAAAGACGGCTGTGGAGGCAAAGTTAATGGATATTTTTAAGGCAGAGATGGATAAATTCTTGATTAGTATGGGTATCAGGGGTTATGGGAAGAAGGCAGGAGAATGGGGTTAGGAGGGAGAGATAGATCAGCCATGATTGAATAGCGGAGTAGACTTGATGGGCCAAATGGCCTGATTCTGCTCCTATCATCTATGAACATTAAACTTAAGAATGCTCTTCCAGAAAGCAGGAACTTTGAATATTTTCAAGGTAGCTGGGTATATAATATGCCCAGAGTAACGGTTTGGTAAGGGATTGTGAGGAATGAAGAGACAAGGTTGCTGAGAATCCAGTCATGATCTTATTAAGCATGGAGATTGCCTGCGGGATTAAGTGACCTCTTCCTAATTGGTATGAAGTTTAAGTGAGATAATACAACTGAGATTAATTTTATATGGAGCTACACGCTAATTAACTTTCAGGAAATAGGCTTTGGCTATCATTAGTTGTCTGCTCCATTAAGAATAAATTGTAAAATTAACCAAGGTTGATTTTGCTTTATGTAGTATTGAGTTCAACTTCATTATGTAAGAGACTTTTAGATAGGCACATGGATATGCAAGGAATGGAGGGATATGGATTATGTGCAGGTAGATATGAAAGGGTCTTGGTCTGGCATCATGTTCGGCACAGACATAGTGGGCCGAAAGGCCTGTTCTTGTGCAGGACTGTTCTAAGTTTTATGAGGTGAGAGGGGGAAATGGCAGAGAGTTGTGGGAGCTTGGAACTCATTGCCAGGGGTGGTTGTCGAGGCAGATATGATAGTGGTGTTTAAGAGGCTTTTAGATAGGTACATGGAAATGCAGGGAATAGAGGGATATGGATCATGTGCAGCCAGATTAAATCACTTTAATGCTCGGCATGGACATTGTAGGCCGAAGGGCCGGTTCCTGTGCTGTACTGTTCTATGCTCAATGTAGAATATCTCATGGCACGGTGGAAATGAAAGATAAGGAGCTCATGGATAATATTTATAATTCAATTAACATTTAAAATAAAATCAGATTAATTAAAGGTGTCAGGGGTTATGGGGAGAAGGCAGGAGAATGGAGTTAGGAGGGAGAGATTGATCAGCCACGATTGAATGGCGGAGTGGAGTTGATGGGCCGAATGGCCTAATTCTACTCCTATCTCTTATGATCTTATGAATTGGTCAGCATTACATTGCTGTGTGTGGCTGTCTGTTCAGTACTTTTGGCCACATTGTGGGCTGAAGTGCCCATTTCTGTGCTGTTCTCTTCTATGTTCTGTTAATATCAAAATGAAGGATGCCTAACACCCTCTTCTCCAGAAGGCCACATCAAATTTCATGGCCTGATACGGCTGCATCAATTGAGTTTTTAGTTCAGTTTATTGTCACGTGTACCGAGGTACAGTGAAAAGCTTTTCTTGCATGCTATCGAGTCAGTGGAAAGACTTTACATCAAGCTAGGGTTGCCAACTGTCCTGTATTAGCATGGACATCCCGTATTTTGGGCTAAATTGGTTTGTTCCATACGGGACCGCCCTTATCCCATATTAGGCCTGGAGTCGCTGTAGGCCTGGATGCTGTAGGCCCGGACACTGTAGATCTGGACAGTGTAGGCCCAGACACTGTAGACCTGGACAGTGTAGGTCCGGATAGTGTAGGCCCGGACACTGTAGATCTGGACAGTGTAGGTCCGGATAGTGTAGGCCCGGACACTGTAGAACTGGACAGTGTAGGTCCGGATAGTGTAGGCCCGGGCGCCGCATAACGGAGGTTGCATAGCAACCCGCCTCCCGGCCCGGGCGGACACCATTGGTGGAGCGGGAGCACGTGGCTGCTGGCTGGGTGAGGTCACGAGGGGCGCGGGGCGGTGACGTCACCTTGTCGCTTATTTGCGAGTGAGATAGTTGCCAACCCCTACATCAAGCCGTACACAGTGCACAGATAGTAGATGAAGGGAATAATGTTTAGTCCAGTAAAGTCCAATTAAAGATTGTTCAAGGGTCTCCAATGAGGTAGATAGTAGCTCAGGACTGCTCTCTGGTTGTGGTAGGATGGTTCAGTTGCCTGATAGCAGCCGGGAAGAAACTCCCTGAATCTGGAGGTGTGCGCTTTCTCACTTCTGTACCTCTTGCCCGATGGGAGAGGGGAGAAGAGGGAGTGGCCGGGGTGAGACTGGTCCTTGATTGTGCTGCTGGCCTTGCCGAGGCAGCGTGAGGTGTAGATGGAGTCAATGGAAGGAGGTTGGTCTGTGCGATGGTCCGGGCCGCGTCCACGATTCGCTGCACTATATGGCGGTCCTGGATGGAGCTGTTCCCAAACCGTGCTGCTGTGCATCCTGATGAAATGCTTTCCACAGCACATCTGTAGAAGGTCTAACTACCTCTTTCCTAACACACAACAGACGAAGACGATAAAAAACTGACGGCAGAGGAGGAGGAGGCTCGGCGCATTGCGGAGATGGGGAAGCCTATCCTGGGGGAACATTCCAAGTTGGAAGTCATCATTGAAGAATCGTACGAATTTAAGGTACTCTCTAAAAAATGCTATGAGCACTCTATGATTACGAGGATGTTGCCAGGACTAGAGGGTGTGAGCTGTGGGGAGAGGTTGAGCAGGCTGGGTTTCTATTCCTTGGAGCGCAGGAGGATGAGGGGTGATCTTACAGAGGTGTACAAAATCATGAGAGGAATAACTCATGATTTTATACACCTCTATAAGATCTCCCCTCATCCTCCTCCCCTCACCCAGCCTACTCAACCTCTCCCCACAGTTCACACCCTCTAGTCCTGGCAACTTCCTCTACTCGATTCCTCCACTCTGGGCAAGAGACTGTGCATCTACCCAAGTTATTCCTCTCAGGATTTCATACAATCGAGGACCAGAGGACATAGGTTCAAGGTGAAGGGGAAAAGATTTAATAGGGATCTGAGGGGTAACCTTTCCACACAAAGAGTGGTGGGTGTATGGAACAAGCTGCCGGAGGAGGTAGTTGAGGCTGGGACTATCCCAACGTTTAAGGAATAGTTGGACAGGTACATGGATAGGACAGGTTTGGAGGGATATGGACCAAACACAGGCAGGTGGGACTAGTGTAGCTGGGACATGTTGGCCAGTGTGGGCGGGTTGGGCCGAAGGGTCTCTGGTGTTGTAAGGCAGCAACTCTACTGCTGCACCACCGTGCCGTCTAAAATAGGGGAGGGAAGGATGGAACGAAGGGAAATACCTTGATGGGACAAAATAATGTGGTGTTAAAGGGGCAGTTGAGATCTTTGAGTAATGTTTTTCTAAGGGATAGACTGCAGAATGTTAAACAGCCTGTGAGGTAATATATAGTCTGGCTTCCTGTAGCATCTGCAGTCCTTTTGATGTGGATTTAATGTTGCCAATAAATTTTTTTTAAGGCCATACTTCTTTGTTTCACCATTCCAGCTCTTCATATTTCAACATAGTCCTCAAGCCTCCTTAAAACTGCTTGTATTTGCCTTAAAGCCCTTTTGGATTGTCTGCTAGAATTGCTTTGCCAGGTAACTTAATGCACATCACATTTCATGAGTGAAAAATTCCAAGTGATTTCAGGTTTTTGCTTGGCGGTCCCTCATTTTAAACAGCTACCCTTTAAACAACATCAGTCAGTTTAAGGCACGGTGGCGCAGCGGTAGAGTTGCTGCCTTACAGCGCCAGAGACCCGGGTTCGATCCTGACTACAGGTGCTGTCTGTACGGAGTTTGTACGTTCTCCCTGAGACCTGCGTGGGTTTTCTCCGGTTTCCTCCCACACTCCAAAGACGTACAGGTCTGTAGGCTAATTGGGTCCGGTAAAATTGTAAATGGCCCCTCGTGTGTTTAGGATAGTGTTAGTATGCGGGGTGATTGCTGGTCGGCGCAAACTCGGTGGGCTGAAGGGCCTGTTTCCGTGCTGTCTAAACTACAGTCCCCAGGGAACCACCTTTCAAATCCAGCTTGGCTCCACACTCCTGATGTTTCACAGTTTTTACGATGAGAAAAATGCACCTTGAGTGATGAAATTGAAGTTTCCAAGTTCACCACACAGAACGGACAAATTGATTTGTGCCTGAAGGATGCAAGTTTTAAGAAGCAGGGAGAACGTACAAACTCCGTACAGACAGCACCCGTAGTCAGGATGGAACCCGGGTCCCTGGCGCTGTGAGGCAGCAACTCTACTGCTGCGCCACCGTGCCACCCTTTCAATGCATGTTTCTGTGCTGAGTGCAGAGTCTGGGCCAATGCAGTTTTGGTAGCCGCGACTCTGTTAATCCCGTACACAGACATTAACTTTCCAGACTATTTCTGTTCAAAGAATCAAATGCATCGCCAACCTAAGGCCGAGTTTACGAACATTTCTTTTGAGGGAACACATTGGTTCGAGCTAAGTAACATAAACATTCTTTTCAATATACTTTCCTGAAACAGTTTTCTGCACTCTGTATCTTCCCCTTTGCTCCACCCTTTGTATTTATGTATACTGTAGTGTTATCTGAAGAAGTCTGAAGAAGGGTCTCGACCCGAAACATCACCCATTCCTTCTCTCCAGAGATGCTGCCCGACCCGCTGAGTTACTCCAGCATTTTGCGTCTACCTTCAATTTAAACCAGCATCTGCAGTTTTATTTCCTCCACTGTAGTGTTATCTGATCTGACTGGTTAGCATGCAAACAAAGCTTTACACTGTACCTCAGTACACGTGATAATAATAAACCTAAACTTAAACTGAAGAAGGGTTTCGACCTGAAAAGTCACCCATGCCTTCTCTCCTGAGATGCTGCCTGTCCCACTGAGCTACTCCAGCACTTTGGGTCAACCTAAACAGTGGAGCAAAGGTAGAGTTGCTGCCTCACGGCGCCAGAACCCTGGGTTCAATCCTGCCTTTGGATACTGTCTGTGTGGAGTTTGTCCGTTCTCCCTGGGACTGCCGGGTGCTCCTGTTTCCTTCCACACTCCCAAGATGTACAGGTTTGTAGGTTAATTGGCTTCTGTAAAAATTGCCCCCAGTATGTAAGATAGAACTAGTGCAGTGATCAGCGGTTGGCATGTACTCGATGGGCCGAACGGCCTGTTCCGCAAACTCTAAAAACTATCTCTGAACTAAATCAATAATTTCTAGCTTAGAAATGGTTTTACCGAGCTTATTCAAGGAGTAAAAACATTTGTGATCAAGATTCATATCCTACACTAACTTCAGAGTCAAGGAAGACAGTATAAGATATTAAAATATAGAAACATCAAACTAATTAATGCTTAAAATATAAAATTTTACAAGTAGTTCAAATTTATCATTGTGTGTTGAAGTCAATTTAAGTGTGCTGCCACAGCAACTTTGTACCCATCTGAATAATAATTATGCAATGGACATCATTGGTATTAATAAATTAATTTAACATATTTTAGATTTCCCTTGTGCATAGTGCTGTAGAAGTAATAGTTTCTGTCTGTTCCTACTTCCAAAGATGCAAAATGTTCCTTGGAAGATAGGATTTACTAAATGAGATAAAATATATCATCGTATATCAAGTTGATTTTGTGTACAACTTCTACCTAATTCTGGCGGAGGTTATCACATGTGGAGTGTGCTTTTCAGAGTTTAGTTTAGAGATACAGCGTGGAAACAGGCCCTTCAGCCCAACGAGTCCACATCGACCATTGATCACCGTTCACACTAGTTTAGTTTAGAGATACAGTGCGGAAACAGGCCCTTCGGCCCACCGAGTCCGCCCCGCCCAGCAATCCCCGCACACTAACATTCCCCTGTACTCACTAGGGACAATCTTTACATTTACTAGACCAAGTGGACCCGTTGGGCCCAAACCTCTCCTGCATTAGTGCAGCACCCTCTCCTCCCCCCTCCCCCTCCCTGCTTCCCTCCCCTCCCCCTCCCCCTCCCTCCATCCTCCTCAATCCCCATTATCCTCCCTCCTCCACCCTCCCCCCTCCCTCCCTAGGAGACAGATTTAAACTTTAAAATGTGAATAACTTTTAAAATATAACACCGATTTCAATGAAACCTTCCATTAGCGCCAAAGGGACGACAGTGAGTAAGGTGGGCCTAAAATGGTTGCGCTATCGTGTACCGTTTTGGCTGTAGTTCAGGAACAAACAAACAAACAAATGAGAGTTTTAGTATATAGATATCAAGCCAATTCACCTACAATTCTATATTCTACATAACCACTTTCTCATGCACTCCTTACACACTGGGGACAATTTACAGAGGGCCAATTAACCCACAAACCCGCACGTGTTTGGGATGTGGGAAGAAACCGGAGCACCCGGAGGAAACCCACGCGGTCACAGGGGGCACATGCAAACTCCACACAGACAGCACCCAAAGTCAGGATCAAAGTCAGGATCAATGTCATCGATGAATGAGTCGAGCAGCATCTGAGGGAGGAAAGGAATCGTTAATGTTTTGGGTCAAGGACGCTTGTGTCTCCAGCTCAAGTCAGGATGGTACATTGCCTGGAGGGGAATCTGCAAGACGTCTTGATGGGTGAGGTTACAGGATCAGAAGGTGTAGTTTAGTTTAGTTTAGAGATACAGCGCGGAAACAGGCCCTTCGGCCCACCGAGTCTACCCCGACCAGCGATCCTCGCACATTAGACAGTAGGTGCAGGAGGAGGCCATTCGGCCCTTCGAGCCAGCACCACCATTCAATGTGATCATGGCTGATCATTCTCAATCAGTACCCCGTTCCTGCCTTCTCCCCACACCCCATGACTCCGCTATCCTTAAGAGCTCTATCTAGAACACTATCCTACACACACTAGGGCCAATTTACAATTTAACCAAGCCAATTAACCTACAAACCTGTATTGGCACTCTGCACACTTTGGAGTGTGGAAGGAAACCGGAGATTCCGGTGAAAACTCACAAGGAGAACGTACAAACTCCGTACAGGCAGCACCCATAGTCGGGATCGAACCCACGTCTCTGGCCCTGTGAGGCAGCAACTCTACCGCTGCACCTGGTTGGAGAACACTTTGTAGATCAAAATACAAAGTGCTGGAGTAACTCAGCAGCTCGGACAGCATCTATGGATGGAGTGGATAGGCGATGTTTCGGATTGAGACCCTTCTTCAGTCTCCTTGAGTCAACAGTTTGTCGAGGATATATTCTGAAACTGAAGTGCCCCAGTAGTGTGCAGAGTGCCAATCTAGGTTGGTACGGCACAGTGGCATTCGAAATGGACAGGTATATGGATAGAAAAGGTTCAGAGGTAGCACAGTGGTGTAACGATAGAGTTGCTGCCTCGCAGCGCCAGAGAACCAGGTTCGATCCTGACTATGGGCCCTATCTAAATGGAGTTTCCTGTGACCATGTGGGTTTTCTCCGGGTGCTCTGGTTCCTTCCCACTCTCCAAAGACATACAGCTTTAGTAGTTGGAAGAGTGTTCTTAATATGTGTAGGTTAGTGTACAGGGTGATCACTGGTCTGCACGGACCCGGTGGGCCGAAGAGCCTGTTTCCACACTATATATCTGAAGTAAAGTACTAAACTAAAGTAGATGGATATGGGCCAAACGTGGGCAGGTGGGACTACTGTAGATGGGACATCTTGGTCGGCATGGCCATGTTAGGTTGTAGGTGGTCAGGTGCAAGATGCTGAGTAACTCAGCGGGTCAGGCGCCAACTCTGGAGAAAAGAAGTAGGTGACGTTTCGGGTCGAGACCCTTCATCAGACTGAGAGCCAGGGCTGTTTTCCAGATTCAGGGACAGGTTCTTCCCAGCTGTTATCAGGCATATTACCACAACCAGAGAGCCGTCCTGGACTACTATCTACCTCATTGGTGACCCTTGGACTATCTTTCATCAGGCTTTAGGCAGACACAGAGTAACTCAGCGGGTCAGGCAGGATTTCGGGAGAGAAGGAATGGGTCACGTTTCGGGTCAAGCGCCTTCATCAGACTTTACTGGCTTTACCTTGCACTAAACGTTATTCCCTAATCATATATCTCTACACAGTAAATGGCTCTTTACAGGGCCCTAGTGAGACCACACCTGGAGTACTGTGTACAGTTTTGCTCTCCAAATTTGAGGAAGGACATTCTTGCTATTGAGGGAGTGCAGCGTAGGTTCACTAGGTTAATTCCTGGAATGATGGGACTGTCGTACGTTGAAAGACTGGAGCGACTGGGCTTGTATGCCCTGGAATTTAGAAGGATGAGAGGGGATCTTATTGAGATATATAAGATTGTTAAGGGATTGGACATGCTAGAGGCAGGAAACATGTTCCCAATGTTGGGGGAGTCCAAACCTGGGGCCACAGTTTACGAATAAAGGGTAGGCCATTTAGAACGGAGATGAGGAAAAACGTTTTCACTCAGAGAGTTGTAAATCTGTGGAATTCTCTGCCTCAGAAGGCAGTGGAGGCCAATTCTCTGAATGCTTTCAAGAGAGAGCTAGATAGAGCTCTTAATGATAGCGGAGTCAGGGGGTATGGGGAGAGGGCAGGAATGGGGTACTGATTGTGGATGATCAGCCATGATCACATTGAATGGCAGTGCTGGCTCGAAGGGCCGAATGGCCTCCTCCTGCATCTATTGTCTATTGGCTCGATTGGCACGCAACAAAAGCTTTTCACTGTACCTCGGTACACGTGACAATAAACTAAACTAAACTGGACTGCCTGACACAATGAATTGAACTCTACCATCCTGATAGTTGCAAATTAAAACACCAATAAAGTTTTTAATTAACCAGATACATTTCTACGGCTAAATGCAACCAAATCCCTTGTTTCTGCGTAACACCGTGAGCCTTGTTTAAAATCCTTTCTTCCCCAAGTCGCTTCCCTTGATGTGTCATGCCTCAAATCTTTTCCCAAAATATAATTTTCTGAAAGAGATCTAATTTCCACTTGAGTGAATCAATGCCAGCATGTTCTCCTATTTCCTTCGGGAGCCAGTTCAAGAGAGAAACTACATTTTTACTGATACAGTTTGGTTTATTAATCTCGCTTTATAGAGTCGCACAAGCATGGATACAGACCCCTCGGCCCAGCTTGCCCACACAGGCCAACATGTCCCAACTGCACTAGTCCCACCTGCCCACATTTGGTCCATATCTCCCCAAACCTGTCCTATCCACGTACCTGTCGAACTGTTTCTTAAATTTTTAGAGATACAGTGCGGAAACAGGCCTTTCGGCCCACTGGGACCGCACCGAAACAGGCTCTTCGGTCCACCGGGTCCATGCCGACCAGCGATACCTCAACAACGAGGGGACATAGATACAGGGTAAGGGGAGGGAGGTTTCGGGGGGATGTGAGAAAGAACTTTTTCACCCAGAGGGTGGTTGGAGTCTGGAACTCACTGCCTGGGGTGGTGGTGGAGGCGGGAACACTCACAACGTTTAAGAGGCATTTGGATGGGCACTTGAAATGCTACAACATTCAGGGCTACGGTCCAAATACGGGAAAATGGGATTAAAATTAGACTGTGTTTGGTAATGGGCGGCACAGACACGTTGGGCCGAAAGGCCTCTTTCTGTGCTGTAGGACTCTATGACTCTATGACCTGCATATTAACACTATCCTACACACACGATGGACAATTTTTACATTTGCCAAGCCAATTAATCTACAAACCTGTACGTCTTTGGAGTGTGGGAGGAAACCGAAGATCTCGGAGAAAACCCATGCAGGTCACGGGGGAGAACGTACAAACTCCGTACAGACGGCACCCTTAGTCGGGATTGAACCCCCGGCTCTGGCGCTGCATTCGCTGTAAGGCAGCAACTCTACCACCGCGCCACCGTGCCGCCCTGCGTTATAGTGCGTGATAGTCCCTGCATTAACTACTGTATCTCCTCTGGTAGGTTATTCCATACACACACCACCCTTTGTGTATGCACAGAAGTACCAGAATGTATCATGCTGCAAGGAATATAAAGGACATGGAATAAATGGCTCCATCATGCCTGTTCAAAAGACTTTTAATGAAAGAAAGAATGCTATAATTTTGCTCGAAGAAAGCAGTAATTAGTCATAAAGTGATACAGCGTGGAAACAGCCCTTCAGCCCAACTTGCCCACGCCAGCCAAAATGTCCCTGCTGCACTAGTCCCACCTGCTCACGTTTAGTCCATATCCCTCCAAACCTGCCCTTTCCACAGACCTGTCTTGCTGAAACGTTGGGATAGTCCCTGCCTCAACTACCTCCTCTGGCAGCTTGTTCCATACAAAAATATAACACCGATTTCAATGAAACTTCTTCCATTAGCACCAAAGGGACGACGGTGAGTAAGGTGGGCCTAAAATTGTCGCGCTATCGTGTACCGTTTTGGCTGTAGTTCAAGAACAAACAAACAAACAAACGAGAGTTTTAGTGTATAGATGCTGCCTCACAATGGCAGCCAGCGTCAACAGAGACCCACTCCACCCTGGGCACTGGCTCATTTCACTCCTCCCACAGGGAATAAGGTGACCATGACCACCAGTTTCCAAGAATTGCTTCTTCCCAGCAACCATGTGGGTTTTCTCCGGGTGCTCCGGTTACCTCCCACACTCCAAAGACATGCAGGATTGTAGGTTAATTAGCTTTGGTATAATTGTAAATTGTCCCGAGTGTGTAGAATAGAACTAGTGTTCACTGATCACTGTGATCACTGGTTGGTGTGGACTCAGTGGGCCGAAGGGCCTCTTTCCATGCTGTCTGAAGTCAAAACCATCTGGCCTTTGAATACTATGAAAACTAACCCCAACTATGAACTATGGACTGTCTTTGGTTGCATTAAGGACTTTGGGTCTTTTTGCACTTGTATAAGGATTATTAATTTATTGATGTCTTGTTTCTTATATATTACCTACGTGGATTGTGTTTACAGGCCTGTTATGGTGCTGCAAGTACGATTCTCATTGTTCTGTTGTCCAAATATATGACAGTTAAACGCTCTTGATTCTTGATGTAAGATAGAGAGTCTGCTAAATTATTTCTTTCAGAGGGCCACGAGCCTTTGGAAAAAGGCAGTGGAAGCAGCCTCTGAATGCAGGCCCACCACGGATTATCCGGTTACTGGTGGTCTGGCACCTCCTTTAATCCGGATAAAATTACGAGAACGCACTTTTGAAATACCCCCACCCCCCCCGGATGTCCCCCCAAAAATGTGTTGCCTAGACCGGATAAGGCGGCCGATCTCGACCTCATCGGGACTTCCGTACCGATCGGCGGGTGGAATTTTCCCCCGTGTGCCCAGGGCTCTGGAACTCCGGCCCGGCCTAGGCCGGCAGATCCGTTCCCATAGCCAACTTCCACGGCCAACTTTGTGGGCCGGCCTCGCGGCCTCTCGGTGGCCCAGGTGGAGCCCAGGTTCCGTTGGACTCCGTTCTCGGTGGCCCAGGTTCCGTTGGACTCCTCTCAGAGTCCATCACCTCTGTTGATCTGGCAAAATGGATAATCCAAAATGGATAAAACTGGAACCAAGGGTGCTGGAAAATTGGTGGTGAACCTGTGCTTCTAGGGTAAAGGTTAGGGTCGCCAACTGTCCCGTATTACGCCGGGACATCCTGTATTTTGGGCTAAATTGGTTTGTCCCATACGGGACCGCCGTTGTCCTGTGTTAGTAGGGTTGCCAACTTACTCACTCCTAAATAAGGGACAAAGGGTGACATTACCAGCGGCCACGTGCTCCCGCTCCACCAATGGCGGCTGCCCGGTCGCCATTGGTAGAGCGGGAGCATGTGGCCACTGGCTGGGTGAGGTCACGTGAGGCGCGGGGCGGTGACGTCACCTTGTCCCGTATTTGGGAGTGAGGAAGTTGGCAACCCTAGTGAAGGTAGATAGATTCTTAACAAGTATAGCAGTGGAAGGTTACGGATGAAGATGGAATATTTAAAACTTAACAAATTCCCTGGGGCTGATGGCTAACAAGCTAGCGATCTGAAGAACGGTCTTGACCCGAAACGTCACCCATCCATTTTTGCCAGAGATGCTCCCTGACCCGCTGAGTTACTCCAGCACTTTGTGTCTGTCTAGGGTTTAAAATAGATGGTTGCAGAAACAAGGGACGCTTTGGATTTAATTATCCAGAGTTTCCTAGGATTTCGAATAGTGTCTGCGGAAGGGAAATTCTCTTTAGTGATCTGTCGTAGTCCTTTAATAATCCTGTTGCACAAGAAAAGAGGGAGAGAAGAGAAAATGGACTACCATAGAGAAAAACAAGAGGTACAGAAGTGTGCAAACGCACACCTCCAGATTCAGCAACAATTTCTTCCCAGCTGTTATCAGGCAACTGAACCATCCTACCACAACCAGAGAGCAGTGCTGAACTACTATCTACCTCATTGGTGACCCGTGGACTATCCTTGATCGGACTTTGCTGGCTTTACCTTGCACTGAACGTTATTCCCTTATCTTGTATCTATGCACTGTCGGAAGGAACTGCAGATGCAGGTTTAAATCGAAGATAGTCACAAAATGCTGGAGTAACTCAGCGGGACAGGCAGCATCTCTGGAAAGAAGGAATGGGTGACGTTTTGGGTCGAGACTGAAGAAGGGTCTCGACCCGAAACGTCACTCATTCCTTCTCTCCAGAGATGCTGCCTGTCCCGCTGAGTTACTCAAGCATTTTATGTCTATACACTGTAAATGGCTCGATTGTAATCACATATTTTAGATTTTTTTTTTAGATTTAGAGATACAGCGCGGAAACAGGCCCTTTGGCCCACCGAGTCCGCTCCGCCCAGCGATCCCCGCACATTAACACTATCCTACACACACTAGGGACAATTTTTACATTTTACCCAGTTAATTAACCTACATACCTGCACGTCTTTGGAGTGTGGGAGGAAACCGAAGATCTCAGAGAAAACCCACGCAGGTCACGGGGAGAACGTACAAACTCCATACAGACGGCGCTCGTAGTCAGGATCGAACCTGAGTCTCCAGCGCTGCATTCGCTGTAAGGCAGCAACTCTACCGCTGCGCCACCGTGCCGCCATATTGTCTTCCCGCTGACTGGTGAGCACGCACAAACGTCTTTCGCTGTACCTCGGGTACACGTGACAATAAACTAAACTGAACCAAACAAATGCAAGAATTGTCTGTAGGAATTAAGGAAAAGTTGCACAGAAAATCAGAGTGCAGACTGATCTGCCCTTGGCATTTATCACGTTAGACATTTACTAATCTTTTTGCACACCCGTAAAGACTTTAATAATTTTTTTTAATGAAACCAACTGCCTTTTTCATATTGGTTTGTCTCTTTATGGATTGAAAAATAACTTATTTGACAAACCTGTAATGAGTTTTTAGTCAGAGCCAGCAGGGTGATGATAAACTCGTGGATGTGGTGCATTTAACTTCTCAAAGATATTAATTTTTTTTTACACAAATAAGATTATTGCAAGATAAAAATGATTTTGCAAGGAAATCTAAGGTATACTATTCTAAGGAAATGTCAATTCATTAAAAAAATATATAAACGAGCAAGTATTAAAGCAAACCTCTATAGTTTGACAGCACTGGGCCTGTAGTCGTTGGACTTTAGTCGGATAAGGGGGGACCTCAAGGAAACTTAGTGAATAGTGACATGGTGGATGTGGAGAGGATGTTTCCACTAGTGGGAGAGTCGAGGACCAGAGGCCACAGCCCGTGAATTAAAGGACGTTCCTTTTGGAAGGAGATGAGGAGGAATTTCTTTCGTCAGAGGGTGGTGAATCCGTGGAATTCTTTGCCACAGATGGCCGTGCAGGCCAAATCAGTGGATATTTTTAAGGCAGAGATAGATAGATTCTTGATTAGTACGGGTGTCAGGGGTTACGGGGAGAAGGCAGGAGAATGGGGTTAGGAGGGCGAGATAGATCAGCCATGATTGAAAGGCGGAGACTTGATGGGCCGAATGGCCTAATTCTGCTCCTATCACTTATGAACATAAACCTATTCTGATCTAAGATGCAGCAGCAGTCTCGGAAAGTGGCCACACTGCCCGTAACACCATGTCCATCTCAAAAATGTTCCAGTCTAGAGAAGGGTTCCGACCCGAAACGTCACCCATTTTTTTTCTCCTAAGGTACTGCCTGACCCACTGAGTTACTCCAGCATTTTATGTCTATCTTGGGTCTAAACCTGCATCTGTAGATCCATTCTATCACTTGCCAGGCTTTGTGCCGCTCCCACCGCCCTTCCAACTTTTTCCCCTCTCACCACAACCAGTCTGAACCGAAATGTCACCTATTCATGTTCCCCAGAGATGTTGGCTGACCCGTTGAGTTATTCCAGAAATTTGGTCTCGACCCGAAACGTCACCCATTCCTTCTCTCCTGAGATGCTGCCTGACCCGCTGAGTTACTCCTGCATTTTGTGATACCTCCAGAAATTTGTATCTTTTAAAAATTACAATTATGGCTTTGTTTCAATAGACAATAGGTGCAGGAGGAGGCCATTTGGCCCTTCGAGCCCTTCATTGTGATCATGGCTGATCATTCAATCAGTATCCCGTTCCTGCCTTCTCCCCATACCCCCTGACTCTGCTATCTTTAAGAGCTCTATCTAGCTCTCTCTTGAAAGCATCCAGAGAATTGGCCTCCACTGCCTTCTGAGGCAGAGAATTCCACAGATTTACAACTCTCGGGCAGAAAAGGTTTTTCCTCATCTCCATTCTAAATGGCCTACCCCTTATTCTTAAAATGTGGCCCCTGGTTCTGGACTCCCCCAACATCGGGAACATGTTTCCTGCCTCTAACGTGCCCAATCCCTTAATAATCTTATGTATCAATAAGATCCCCTGTCATCCTTCTAAATTCCAGCGTATACAAGCCCAGTCGCTCCAGTCTTTCAACATACGACAGTCCCGCCATTCCGGGAATTAACCTAGTGAATCTACGCTGCACGCCCTCAATAGCAAGAATATCCTTCCTCAAATTTGGAGACCAGAAATGCACACAGTACTCCAGTGCAGTCTCACTAGGGCCCTGTACAACTGCAGAAGGACCTCTTTGCTCCTATACTCAACTCCTCTTATCATAAAGGCCAACATGCCATTAACTTTCTTCACTGCCTGCTGTACCTGCATGCTAACTTTAAGTGACAAAAGTACTTCATTGGCTGCTTTTGGTAAAGTGCTTAGGGACATTCTGAGGTTGTGAAAATTGGGTAAATTGCTAGTTTTTCTTCCTTTCATCTTTGTCTGGTGGATTGATCATGATGTCCTTCCCAGGGACATCAATAATAAGTTACCATGGTGGTTACACCACAAAAGAGGTCCCACTATGTGTGGTTTAGTCTCATCACGTTTGCTCTCCCCTTTTCGCCTTTCAGGCGGTTGCCCCAACATCCCACCGAGGTCTCCAATCCTATGAATCTAATGGAATCCTTTAGGGTAAAATATCCTTTTCCATTTCAAGTCTTTGGCCTTGGAATTTGCTCGTATAATTCATGCTCCAAAGTGTGCAACTTCCAGGCTTACAAAGGTTTGAAGGTTAATTGGCTTGGTCAAGTGTCCCTCGTGAGTGTAGGCTGGTGTTAATGTGCGGGGATCGCTGGTCAGTGCGGACTCGGTGGGCCGAAGGGCCTGTTTCCGTGCTGTATCTCTAAACTAAACTGTTTTCTTCAACTTCTCCCAATCCCAAATGACGATGGTGCATGAAATATTTGTTCTGCTCATTCCCAGGCAACCTCCATAAGATCATAAGACACAAGAGCAGAATACCTCAACTACCTCCTCTAGCAACTCATTCCATACATCCACCACCCTCTGGGTGAAACATTTGCCTTTTGGGTTCCCATTAAATCTTTACCCTCTCCCCTAAGTCCTCTAGTTCTTGATTCCCCTACCCTGGGTGAAGGTCTCTGTGCATCCATCCTCTCTCACCCAAGCAACTCCACACGACCGTTAGCCACAGGAGCAAAATTTGGACAGTCAGCCCATCAAGTCTACTCCGCCGTTCAATTGTGGCCGATCTATATTACCCTCTCAACCTCATTCTCCTGCTTTCTCTCCATAACCTTTGCACAGTGGCACAGCGGTAGAGTTGCTGCCTGACAGCGGCAGAGACCCAGATTCAATCCTGACTACGGGTGCTATAAGGAGTTTGTACGTTCACCCTGTGACCTCGTGGGTTTTCTCTAGGTGCTCTGGTTTCCTCCCACACTCCAAAGACGTGGGGTCAGTAGGTTAACTGGCCTTGTTAAAATTGTAAATTGTCCCTGGTGTGTAGATAGTGTTAGTGTACGGGGTGATCGCTGGTCGGCGGGGACTCGGTGTGCCAAAGGGCCTGGTTCCGTGCTGCATCTCTAATGTCTATAGCCCTTACAAATCAAGAACCCATCAATCTCTGCTTTAAAAACACTCAATGACGGCCTCCACGGCCGTCTGTGGCAACAAATTCCACCCTCTTGCTCAAGAAATTCCTCCTCATCATAATTCTAAAGGTACATCTATTCCTCTCAAGATTTTGAAAACCACTATAAGATCTCCCCTCATCCTCCTGCGCTCCATGGAATAGAGACCCAGCCTACTCAACCTCTCCCTATAGCTCACACCCTCTAGTCCTGGCAACAACCCCGTTTCTGAACCCTTTCAAGCTTGACAATATCGTTCCTATAACATGGTGCCCATAACTGAGGCTCTCTCTGAGGGACTCTCCACTGGTGGGTACATCCTTCACATCCACTCTGTTTAGGCCTTTCATTATCCGGGAAGTTTCAATAAGATCCCCTGTCCTGTACTTGTTCATCTGTTACACATAAACTTACTGGGCCCCTTTTTTCATCTTTTACATGCCTGTGTAGTCACGGGATACTTGTGAGGAAGAATTTGGTGCCGATGATCGGACATAGAACAGTACAGCACAGAAACAGGCCCTTCGGCCCACAATGTCCATGCTGGACATAATGCCAAGACAAGCTAATCTCATCTGCCTGCACGTGATCCATCTTCCACCATTCCTGGCATATCCATGAGCCAATCCGAAAGTCTCGTAAACGCTGTAAAATTTTGTTTTTAATTATTTAGAAGCAGCATTATGTTTTCTCATTACATTGTATCTGTATAGTAATCAATGAAAATGTAACAATTGATTAAAGCAACATTAAAACTAAAGTCAACTTACTTTGCAAGCTACAACCGATCTCCTGCTTGTCTATCTACTTTTAAAAAAATTACTAGACCAAGTAGACCCGTTGGGCCCAAACCACCCCTGCACTGCATTGGTGTACGTGGAACGGGGAGTAGGGGAATCGAGGACCAGAGGATATAGGTTCAAGGTGAAGGGGAAAAGATTTAATGGGAATCCGAGAGGTAACTTTTTCACATAAAGGGTGGTGGGTGTATGGAACAAGCTGTCAGAGGAGGTAGTTGAGGCTGGGACTATCCCATCATTTAAGAAACAGTTAGACAGGTACATGGATAGGGCAGGTTTGGAGGGATATGGACCAAACGCAGGCAAGTGGGAATAGGGTAGCTGGGACATTGTAGGCCGGTGTGGGCGAGTTGGGCCTGTTTCCACACTGTATCACTCTATGACTCTCCAGGGATGTTTCTCAGTGCAAATAGACACAAAATGCTGGAGTAACTCAGCGGGACAGGCAGGATTTCTGGAGAAGGAATGGATGACGTTTCGGGTCGAGACCCTTCCACAGACCCGAGATGCCACCCATTCCTTCTCTCCAGAGATGCTGCCCGTCCCGCTGAGTTACTCCAGCATTTTGTGTCTATCTTCGGTGTAAACCAGCACCTGCAGTTCCTTCCAACACAGTACATGTTTCCAAGTGATATTGTTCAATTATTAGATTTATCATTCCTGAAAGTTGACCCTCTTCAATTTATAAAACCTCTGATGTCAATGGGATATATTTTTATAAATCTGTTGTTCTGATTGTCAGAGTACCGTGGATAAACTGATAAAGAAGACGAACCTGGCGCTGGTGATAGGTACCCACTCATGGCGGGAGCAGTTCATGGAGGCCATCACAGTCAGCGCTGGTAAGATGACACTTTAGTTTCTCTCCCACAGCATGAAAGCAATATATCCACTAGAAATCCTGACAATTTGCATGTTAAGTTAATTTGTGCCAAGTTAATTCCATCCATGTGCACTGATTTAAATCAAAGCTGTAAGATGCTTTCAAATGTACTCAAGAAATATCTGATTAGTCAGAGAGCGAGCAAAATGCCAGCGACAATAAACACGTTGCCTGCTTTGCATCTTCCTATTTTCACAGCAAAACATATACTAGGTTTAAGGTGAACAGGCAAGATTTAAGGGACACCTTTTTCACTCAGAGGATGGTGGGTACTGGGAACCAAACTGCCAGAGGAGGTAGTTGAGGCAGGTCGTCTCATCTATGTATTAAAACTCTCGTTTGTTTGTTTATTTGTGATCGAACTACAGTCAAAACGGTACACGATAGCTTGACAATTTTAGGCCCACCTTACTCACCGTCATCGCTTTAATGGTAAAGCAAGTAGTTTTATTGAAATCGGTGTTATATTTTTAAAGTTATTCACATTTTAAAGTTTAAATCTATCTCCTAGGGAGGGAGGGAGGGGGAGGGAGGAAGGGGGGGAGGAGGGTGGATAAGGGGGGATTGAGGTGGATGGAGAGGGGGAAGGGGAAGTGGGGAGGGGAGGGGGGAGAGGGAGGGGAGGGGGAAGGGAGGGAGGGGGAGAGGGGTAGGAGAGAGTGCTGCACCAATGCAGGAAAGGTTTGGGCCCAACGGGTCCACTTGGTCTAGAAGCATTTAAAAGACACTTGGACAGTTACATGGATGGGAAAGGTTGGGCCAAACAACAAAGTTGCCAACTTCCTCACTCCCAAATATAGGGTAAGGTGACGTCACCGCCCCACGCCCCACGTGACCTCACCCTTTGTCCCTTATTTGGGAGTGAGGAAGTTGGCAACCCTACTAATAGGGGACATGGGCGGTCCCGTACGGGCCAAACTAACTGAGCCCAAAATACGGGATGTCCCGGCTAATACGGGACAGTTGGCATCCCGAGGGGACTGGTTTAGGTGGGGCATCTTGGCCAGCGAGTTGGACTGAAGGGCCTGTTTCTGTGCTGTAAGACTTTATGCCTCAGCAGTTGTTCATTTCATGCCTTAGTAATCTGGCTCATACTTTAGACTTTAGAGATACAGCGTGGATAAGGGCCCTTTGACCCACTGAGTTCAGGCTGACCAGTGATCACCCTGTACACTAGCACTATCCGAAACACTGGGCACAATTTTACATGGCGGCACGGTGGCGCAGCGGTAGAGTTGCTGCCTTACAGCGAATGCAGCACCGGAGACTCAGGCTCGATCCTGACTACGGGCGCTGTCTGTACGGAGTCTGTACGTTCTCCCCGTGACCTGCATGGGTTTTCTCCGAGATCTTTGGTTTCCTCCCACACTCCAAAGACGTGCAGGTATGTAGGTTAATTGGCTGGGCAAATGTAAAAATTGGCCCTAGTGTGTGTAGGATAGTGTTAATGTGCGGGGATCGCTGGGCGGCGCGGACCCGGTGGGCCGAAGGGCCTGTTTCCGCACTGTATCTCAAAATCTAAAAAAAATTTAAAATCTAAGTACCTGTCTCAATTACCCCTTCTGGCAGTGTGGGAAAATAACTGCAGATGCTGGTACAAATCGGAGGTATCACAATTTTATCAAAGCCAATTAAACTACAAACCTGCATGCCTTTGACATGTGGGCGGAAACAAGAGAAAACCCACACGGTCACAGGGAGAACATGCAAACTCCGTACAGGCAGCACCCGTGGTCAGGATGGAACCCGTGTCTCTGGCGCTGTGAGGCAGCAACTCTACCGCTGTGCCACCGTGCTGCACTACTTCCCATTCCGTTCTTCAACTGTCTCTCAAAGCCTTCTGCATTTCAGCTCACACTTGTAACGATGCAGTTCGCAAACTGGTGAGAAATCTTGGTACATCTTCAAAATTACTTGATATCAATTAATTTGATGAGAGCTTGTTGCTGCCCGGTAGAAATGCCATGTACTTTGGAGTTGTAAGTCCATAAACAGAATAGCTTTCATTAGATTAATTATAACCAAGTAATCCAACTGAAACTAGTATCCTGAGAAGGTATTAATATGCACAATAAATCATGCTTTATTGTTCAATTTTTTGTTTAAGTTTAGCAATACAGCGCAGAAACAGGCCCTTCGGCCCACCGAGTCCGCACCAACCAGCAATCCCCGCACATTAACACTACCTACACACAAGAAACATAGAAACACAGAAACATGGAAAATAGGTGCAGGAGGAGGCCATTAGGCCCTTCGAGCCAGCATCGCCATTCATTGTGATCATGGCTGATCATCTACAATCAGGACAATTCACATTTATACCAAGTCAATTGACCTACAAACCTGTACGTCTTTGGAGTGTGGGAGGAAACCGAAGCACCCGGAGAAAACCCAGGCAGGTCAGGGGGAGAACGTACAAACTCCGTATAGGCAGCACCCGTAGTCAGGATGTAACCCTGGTCACCTGCGCTGTGAGGCAGCAACTCTACCGCTGCGCCACCGTGCCGCCATGAATTGAAGTTTGGTCATCATTAGCCTCCGTCACTGGGAAGAGGCAGAGCGCCTTGCGGCTCCAAATCCCAGCAGGTTGCCAATGAAGGACACAGAGTGTTGGAGTAACTCAGTGGGTCTGGCAGAATCTCTGGAGAACGTGGATAGGTGACGTTTTGGGTTGGCACCCTCAGTTTCTACATTTTGACAACCAGCATCTGCAGTTCTTTGTTTCTACATTTTGACGAAGGTTCGCGACCCAAAACTTTGCCAATGCATGTTCTCCTGGGATGCTTGCTGACGCATGTTCTCCTGGGATGCTTGGTGGCGCAGCGGTACAGTTGCTGCCTTACAGTACCAGAGCCCTGGGTTCAATCCTGATTACGGGCTCTGTCTGTACAGAGTTTGTAAGTGATCCTCGTGGGTTTTCCAAAGACGTACAGGTTTGTAGGTTGATTGGCTTTGGTGAGATTGTAAATTGTCCCTGGCGTGCAGGATAGTGTAGTGGGATCGCTGGTCGGCGTGGACTCGGTGGGCCGAAGGGCCTGTTTCCGTGCTGTATCTCTACTTGATGCATTGATGCAAGACAGTACAATAAGCAACTGGACTTACACAAGCTCCAGTCACTTCAATATCACAAGTTCCCCTCACATTTAATTGCTGTTAAAGCCAGCTAATCGAATTCACATTTGTTTAACATTTGTTCCAATTTCTGTGCACATCACGGTAATGAGGATGACAGGGAAGTCGGTGCTTCCTTCATTGATCTTTACTCTCTCTTTGCCATGCAACTGCCTGTCTGTCTAGTAAATTATTGAAATATATACTGCTAAATTAGTTATTGCTTTTGGAAAAAAACTTGTCTGACGGAATATGAATAGTTCGATTTACGAGTACATTTACGTTGCATTAAGATCAGTTACACACAAATCGTGAATGTTCTAGATTAACAAGTGTTAGATTAACGCAAATTGACAGTTCGATGAAATGCATGTTTGTGTCTGCTCTGTAAGAGGTAACAATCTTTCTTTGACATCTAAAGCAGCCGGTGCAATCAAAATTGATTTTTGTGCGCAAGAAATTGTATCAATTTTCTATGAAGCTTGCAGATTAGCATCGTGGAGCCAGAGTCATACAGAGTGAAAACAGGCCCCTCGGCCCAAATTGCCCGCACCGACCAACATGTCCCACCTGCCTGCTTTTGGCCCATTTCCCTCTAAACCTAAACATTACTCTAGTTTCTGGAGAGAAACTCTCCCCTCTCCACATTTGTAACAAGGATAGAGTCTCCCTTGTCCTCTCCTTCCACCCCATCAGCCGTCGTATACTTCAAATTATTTCCGTCACCTCCAACGGGATCCCACCACTGGCCACATTTTCCCATCCCCTCCCCTTTCTGCTTTCCGCAGAGACCGTTCCCTCCCTAACTCCCTGGTCCACTCGTCCCTTCCCACCCAAACCACCCTCTCCCCGGGCACATTTCCCTGCAACCGCAGATAATGCATAACCTGTTCCTTTACCTCCCCCCTCGACTCCATCCAAGGACCCAAACAGTCTTTCCAGGTGAGACAGAGGTTCACCTGCACCTCCTCCAACCTCATCTACTGTATCCGCTGTTCCAGATGTCAACTTCTCTACGTCGGCGAAACCAAGCGCAGGCTCGGCGATCGCTTCGCTCAACACCTTCGCTCAGTCTGCCTGATCTTCCAGTGGCTCATCACTTCAACTCCTCCTCCCACTCCCAGTCAGACCTTTCTGTCATGGGCCTCCTCCATTGACAGAGTGAGGCCCAGTGCAAATTGGAGGAACAGCATCTCATATTTCGCCTGGGTAGTTTACACCTGTCTTTTATCCCTTCGTCCTGCATGGAGGACCTGGTTGCCCACACTGCATCAGAAGTGGGGAATCCTATGAGCTGGACGAACAACTGGGATTGCCTCAGGGTCAATGGTAATTGTGTACCTGACAGGCAGCTTGCCCAGCTTATCGTTAAACAAATCTTTGTATTGTGTGAGAATTTGACATGTAAAATCACAGTCTGTAGTCAGAGGACAGACAGAAGGGCTGAAAGTGATCAAACCCATATCTAGGCATGCATCAGCACCCAGTAGGGATGGTACATTCTCACGTACCACGTAAAAATCCAGGATGTGGGCACGTGAGTTGAGACAGCAACGTAACTCAACTTGGCCGATGGGGTGTACTCGAGTTCCAGCAAATGAGACAAGTGATGTAACTGTTGGAAATAAGGTTTCTGTGTTTTTCTTAGCGGAATGAACATTGACTTCTCCAACTTCAGATAGCTCCTCTGTCCCTCTCTTTCCCCTCCACCTTCCCAGTTCTCCCACTGTCTTCCTGTGTCCTACTACATCCTATCTTTGTCCCACCCCCACCCCTGACATCAGTCTGAAGAAGGGTCTCGACCTGAAACGTCGCTTATTCCTTCTCTCCTGAGATGCTGCCTGACCCGCTGAGTTACTCCAGCATTTTGTGATACCTTCTGGAGAGAAATATCATTTTTGTCCCGTGGTGCCAAAGCTGAGCAGCTGAGATCTATCTATTACATAGAAACATAGAAAATAGGTGCAGGAGTAGGCCATGCGGCCCTTCGAGCCAGCACCGCCATTCAATATGATCATGGCTGATCATCTAAAATCAATACCCCTTTCCTGCTTTCTCCCCACATCCCTTGATTCTGTTAGCCCTAAGAGCTATATCTAACTCTATATCTATATCTACCAATGTTTACGATTATTAACGTTCTAAACTTGCCCACCTGATCCTTGCATTATTGGTCCCAAATAGATTTGCTCAGAGCAAAATCAAAAGTACAACAGGATGCATGGATTTGATCGGTGGAGGGAAAAATGCAGTCGATATTTTGGGTCAAGACTCTTTTCTCTGGACAGGGCAGTCCAGAGGAAGGGTCTCAACCCAAAATGTCGACTGTACATTTTGCTCCACAGATGCTGCCTGACCCACTGGTTCCTCCAGCTGTTTGAGCAAGAAGAAAAGTGCTGGGGAAACTCACTGGGTCAGGTAGCATCTGTGGAGGGAATTGGCAGATATCATTCTTAAGTCTGAAGGCTGAAAAGGGGTCCCGACCCAAAACGCAGCCTTATCCATTCCCTCCATTCCATTCCGTGGTGGTCACGGTGGCGCAGTGGTAGAGTTGCTGCCTTACAGCACTTGCAGCACCGGAGACCCGGGTTCCATCCCGATTACGGGTGCCGTCTACACGGAGTTTGCATGTTCTCCCCGTGACCTGCATGAGTTTTCTCCGAGATCTGCGGTTTCCTCCCACACTCCAAAGACGTACAAGTTTGTAGGTCAATTGGCTTCGTATAAATGAAAATGATCTCTGGTGTGTGTAGGATAGTGTTATTGTGCGGGGATCGCTGGTCGATGCGGACTCGGTCGGCCGAAAGGCCTGTTTCCGCGCTGCATCTCTAAACTAAAAAACGAAACTAATCCACAGATGCTGCCTGACCTGCAGTTACTCCAGCACTTTGTTTTTTGATCAAGATTCCAGCACCTGCAGTTCCTTGTGTTTCCTCCGGCAGTTTGTATTTTATTCCAGATTCCAGCATCTTGGATCTTCTCTGTCTGCATGGTTTCGACCTGGTCCATGAAGAATTCTATGCTTTCAATCTTGCCATTGTTCAAAATACCGTCCATTATCTTTAAAAATAGAAATCAGGATACTTCTACAGTTAATTTTATGATGCAGCCCTGTTGCCAGGGGAGGAGATTTGATTGTGAAGGAAGGAACTGCAGATGCTGGTTTATACTGAAGATAGACATAAAAAGCTGGGGTAACTCAGCGGGTCAGGCAGCATCTCTGAAGAAAAGGAATAGGTGACGTTTCGGGTCGAGACCCTTCTTCAGACTGAGAGTCAGGGGAGACGGAACCGAGAGATAGAAGATCAAGAGGTATAGAACAAATGAATGAAAGATATGCAAAAAGACAGATCAAAACCAGCAGCGATGATCAGGGAAAGGTGGAGCCCACAATGGTCCATTGTTGGCTGTGGGGAAGATGATAACGAGTAACAGAATTTTCAATATTGTGAGCTGCAGAGTAACTCTGCTTGATTGCTTTCAGAGAGGAGGAAGCCATTTTGCGTAGTTAATAAAATGTGTACACATCACAAACGGGAATTATGTCTTTTTCCATTGATATAAGAGAGATGTAATTGTTGGAAAGAATTCAAAGATTTACGGGGATGTTGCAGGACTTGAGGGGGCAGAGCCATAGGGAGAGGTTGGACAAGTTAGGAGTTTATTCCTTGGAGCATAGGAGGCTGAGGGGTGATCGTATAGAGGTGAGCCAGGACTAGAGGGTGTGAGCTATAGGGAGAAGTTGAGCAGGCTGGGTCTCTATTCCATGGAGCACAGGAGGCTAAGGGGCGATCGTATGGAGATTTATAAGATCATGAGGGGAATAGATAGGGTGGATGCACAGTCTTTTACCCAGAGTAAGGGAATCTAGAATCAAAGGACATAGAAATATAGAAAATAGGTGCAGGAGGAGGCCATTTGGCCCTTCGAGCCAGCACCGCCATTCATTGTGACATTGGCTGATCATCCACAATCAGTAACCCGTGCCTGCCTTCTCCCCATATCCCTTGATTCCACTAGCCCCTAGAGCTCTATCTAACTCTTTTTAAAATTCATCCAGTGAATTACCTCCACTGCCCTCTGTGGCAGAGAATTCCACAAATTCACAACTCTCTGGGTGAAAAAGTTTCTTCTCACCTCAGTTTTAAATGGCCTCCCCTTTATTCTTAGACTGTGTCCCCTGGTTCTGGACTCCCACGACATTGGGAACATAGGTTTAAGGTGAGAGGGGAAAGATTTAATCGGAACCCGAGCGGCAGCTTTTCCACACAGAGGGTGGTGGGTGTATGGAATGAGCTGCTAGAGGAGGTGGTTGTGGTATTATGCTCCTGTGTCTTATGATCTTATGGAGTTGCCTGCCAATGAGCAGAAAAAAATATTTCTGGCACCATTTCCCTTTGGGATTTGAGAGAAGCTGAAGAAAACAGTGTGTAATGAAATCATGAAGGCAATAGACAGGAAAAGGCAGCCGCCGAGAGAGGGACCCGGCGGGTAGAGACGCCGAGACCGAAGAGGGACCATCGGGACTAAAGTACTTTTATAACTTCATCGGCACCATATACTCTTTGCATACTTTGTGTATTGTATGCAAAACAAAGAATTTCACTGCACCTAATATGTAGGAAGAAACTGCAGATGCTGATTTAAACGGAAGATAAACACACAAAGTCGGAGTAATTCAGCGGGTCAGGCGGTACTTCTGGAGAAAAGGAATCGGTGACGTTTTGGGTCAAGACCCTTCTTCAGACATGTGTGACGTGACTGAAGACATGTCTGAAGAAGGGTCTCAATCCGAAATGTCACCTATTCCCTTCCTCCAGAGATGCTGCCTGAGTTACTCCGGCTTTTTGTGTCTATGTCACTGTACATTGTGACATGGGCAGCACGGTGGCGCAGCGGTAGAGTTGCTGCCTTACAGCGCTTGCAGCGCCAGAGACCAGGGTTCCATCCCGACTACGGGCGCAGCCTGTACGGAGTTTGTACGTTCTCCCCTTGATCTGCACGGGTTTTCTCCGAGATCTTCGGTTTCCTCCCACACCCCAAAGGCGTTCAGATTTGTAGGTTAATTGACTTGATACACGTGTAAATTGTCCCACGTGCGTGTAGGATAGTGTTAGTGTGCGGGGATCGCTGGTCAGTACGGACTCAGTGGGCCGAAGGGCCTGTTTCTGCGCTGTATCTCTAAACTAAAATATCATTGAATCATTGAGATGCACAGGTTCTTTTACACGGGGTGGGGGAATCATAAACTAGAGGTCTGAAGAAGGGTCTCGACCTGAAACGTCACCCATTCCTTCTCTCCTGAGATGCTGCCTGACCTGCTGAGTTACTCCAGCATTTTGTGAATAAATACCTTCGATTTGTACCAGCATCTGCAGTTATTTTCGTACATAAACTAGAGGACATAGGTTTAAAATATGGTCTATTTTCTTTCGGCAGGTGATGGCGATGAAGATGATGATGCCCGGGAGGAGAAGCTTCCTTCTTGCTTTGACTATGTCATGCATTTTCTGACGGTATTTTGGAAGGTTCTGTTTGCCTTCGTTCCTCCCACGGAGTATTGGAATGGCTGGGCCTGCTTCATCACCTGCATGTTTGCGATCGGTTTACTTACGGCTTTCATCAACGATCTGGCTTCACACTTCGGTTGCACAGTGGGCCTGAAGGATTCTGTCACGGCTGTGGTCTTTGTGGCGCTCGGCACTTCCATACCAGGTAATCAACAGAGCGGCAAAGGCCGAATCACAAGTGGTAACTATTGCAGCAGGTTTAATCTGAGGTACGACACAAAAAGCTGGAGTAACTCAGCGGGTCAGGCAGCATCTCTGGAGGAAAGGAAGAGGTGACGTTTGGGGTCGAGACCCTTATTCAGACTGAGAGTCAGGCGAAAGGGAAACGAGAGATATGGACGGTGATGTAAAGAGTTATAGAAAACACGAATGAAAGATATGTGAAAAGTAACGATGATAAAGGAAACGAGCCATTGTTAGCTGTGGGCTAGGTGAAAACAAGTTACAAGTGAAAATAAGACTCAACAAGGTGACTTTGAAGCTGGTGTGACATGGATGGGGGAGGGATGGAGAGAGGGGGGATGCAAGGGTTACTTGGAGAAATCAATGTTCATACCGCTGGCGTGTAAGCTGCCCAAGCGAAAATGAGGTGCTCTTCCTCCAATTAGCTTGTGGCCTCACTCTGACAATGGAGGAGGCCCAGGACAGAAAGGTCAGTGTGAGAATGGAAATTAAAGTGTTTGGCAACTGGGAAATGAGGCAGGCCCAGGTGCAATAGACAATAGACAATAGACAATAGGTGCAGGAGTAGGCCATTCAGCCCTTCGAGCCAGCACCGCCATTCAATGCGATCATGGCTGATCCCTCTCAATCAGTACCCCGTTCCTGCCTTCTCCCCATACCCCCTCACTCCGCTATCCTTAAGAGCTCTATCCAGCTCTCTCTTGAAAGCATCCTACGAACTGGCCTCCACTGCCTTCTGAGGCAGAGAATTCCACACCTTCACCACCCTCTGACTGAAAAAGTTCTTCCTCATCTCCGTTCTAAATGGCCTACCCCTTATTCTCAAACTGTGGCCCCTTGTTCTGGACTCCCCCAACATTGGGAACATGTTATCTGCCTCTAATGTGTCCAATCCCCTAATTATCTTATATGTTTCAATAAGATCCCCCCTCATCCTTCTAAATTCCAGTGTATACAAGCCCAATCGCTCCAGCCTTTCAACATACGACAGTCCCGCCATTCCGGGAATTAACCTAGTGAACCTACGCTGCACGCCCTCCATAGCAAGAATATCCTTCCTCAAATTTGGAGACCAAAACTGCACACAGTACTCCAGGTGCGGTCTCACCAGGGCCCGGTACAACTGTAGAAGGACCTCTTTGCTCCTATACTCAACTCCTCTTGTTACGAAGGCCAACATTCCATTGGCTTTCTTCACTGCCTGCTGAACCTGCATGCTTCCTTTCATTGACTGATGCACTAGGACACCCAGATCTCGTTGAACTCCCCCTCCTCCTAACTTGACACCATTCAGATAATAATCTGCCTTTCTATTCTTACTTCCAAAGTGAATAACCTCACACTTATCTACATTAAACTGCATCTGCCATGTATCCGCCCACTCACACAACCTGTCCAAGTCACCCTGCAGCCTTATTGCATCTTCCTCACAATTCACACTACCCCCCAACTTAGTATCATCTGCAAATTTGCTAATGGTACTTTTAATCCCTTCGTCTAAGTCATTAATGTATATCGTAAATAGCTGGGGTCCCAGCACCGAACCTTGCGGTACCCCACTGGTCACTGCCTGCCATTCCGAAAGGGACCCATTTATCCCCACTCTTTGCTTTCTGTCTGTCAACCAATTTTCTATCCATGTCAGTACCCTACCCCCAATACCATGTGCCCTAATTTTGCCCACTAATCTCCTATGTGGGACCTTGTCGAAGGCTTTCTGAAAGTCGAGGTACACCACATCCACTGACTCTCCCTTGTCAATTTTCCTAGTTACATCCTCAAAAAATTCCAGTAGATTTGTCAAGCATGATTTCCCCTTCGTAAATCCATGCTGACTCGGAATGATCCCGTTACTGCTATCCAAATGCTCAGCAATTTCGTCTTTTATAATTGACTCCAGCATCTTCCCCACCACTGATGTCAGACTAACTGGTCTATAATTACCCGTTTTCTCTCTCCCTCCTTTCTTAAAAAGTGGGATAACATTTGCTATCCTCCAATCCACAGGAACTGATCCTGAATCTATAGAACATTGAAAAATGATCTCCAATGCTTCCACTATTTCTAGAGCCACCTCCTTAAGTACTCTGGGATGCAGACCATCAGGCCCTGGGGATTTATCAGCCTTCAGTCCCATCAGTCTACCCAAAACCATTTCCTGCCTAATGTGGATTTCCTTCAGTTCCTCCATCACCCTAGGTTCTCCGGCCCCTAGAACATTTGGGAGATTGTGTGTATCTTCCTCAGTGAAGACAGATCCAAAGTAACGGTTTAACTCGTCTGCCATTTCTTTGTTCCCCATAATAAATTCCCCTGCTTCTGTCTTCAAGGGACCCACATTTGCCTTGACTATTTTTTTCCTCTTCACGTACCTAAAAAAACTTTTGCTATCCTCCTTTATATTATTGGCTAGTTTACCCTCGTACCTCATCTTTTCTCCCCGTATTGCCTTTTTAGTTAACTTTTGTTGCTCTTTAAAAGAGTCCCAATCCTCTGTCTTCCCACTCTTATTTGCTATGTTATACTTCCTCTCCTTAATTTTTATGCTGTCCCTGACTTCCCTTGTCAGCCACAGGTGTCTCTTACTCCCCTTAGAGTCTTTCCACCTCTTTGGAATAAATTGATCCTGCAACCTCTGCATTATTCCCAGGAATACCTGCCATTGCTGTTCTACCGTCTTCCCTGCTAGGGCCTCCTTCCAATCAATTTTGGCCAGCTCCTGCCTCATGCCTCTGTAATCCCCTTTGCTATACTGTAATACCGACACTTCCGATTTTCCCTTCTGCCTTTCCATTTGCAGCGTAAAACTTATCATGTTGTGATCACTGCCTCCTAATGGCTCTTTTACCTCTAGTCCCCTTATCAGATCAGGATCATTACACAACACTAAATCCAGAATTGCCTTCTCCCTGGTAGGCTCCAGTACAAGCTGTTCTAAGAATCCAGGTATACTGCAGCATATAATTTGTCTCATATTCAGTTACTTACCATCCACAAATTATCGTGAATTAAGTGATAAAAGTAATTCTATTTGTTAAGCATTTCTGATTATATTGAATTTGTTGCAATGGTTACAGTAGAGAGCATATTGACCGGCCTGGTTCGCCAACTTGAACGAGCAGGAATGAAGAAGTTTACACAAGATGAATTTAAAAGAGAGTTAGATAGAGCTCTAGGGGCCAGTGGAATCAAGGGATATGGGGAGAAGGCAGGCACGGGTTACTGATTGTGGATGATCACAATGAATGGCGGTGCTGGCTTGAAGGGCCAAATGGACTCCTCCTGCACCTATTTTCTATGTTTCTATGTAAGTGGTGGTCACTGCCTGGTCCATCATGGGTACTGACTTCCCCGCCATCAAAAAGCAGCCAGCCTCATCAAGGACCCACACCACCCTGGCCACGCTCTCATTTCACCCCTGCCATGGGGGAAGAAGGTACAGGAGACTGAAAACTATAACGTCCAGGTTCAGGAGCAGCTTCTTCCCTACAGCCATCTGGCTATGGCACACTATGAACTGCCTTGATAGCACTAGAGACGGCTTTGTTTTTGTCTTTGCACTCTCGTTTGTTTTTATATATTGAACTTCTTTTTGTGTAGGAAGGAACTGCAGACGCTGGTTTAAACCGACAAAAAGCTGGAGTAATTCAGCGGGACAGGCAGCATCTCTGGAGAGAAGGCATAGGTGATGTTTCGGGCCAAGATCCTTCTTCAGACTCCTCAACCTGAAACATCACCTATTCCGAAGGTAAACACAAAATGCTGGAGTAATTCAGCGGGTCAGGCAGCATCTCTGGAGAGAAGGAATGGGTGACGTTTCGGGTTGCGGAGTCTGACTGTTCTTTAGACTGATCAGTCATTCCATTCCTTCTCTCCAGAGATGCTGCCTGACCTGCTGAGTTACTCCAGCATTTTATGTCTACCTTCGATTTAAACCAGCATCTACAGTTTTAGACAATAGACAATAGGTGCAGGAGGAGGCCATTCGGCCCTTCGAGCCAGCACCACCATTCAATGTGATCATGGCTGATCATTCTCAATCATTCTCAATGAAAGATTCCCCCTTATCCTTCTAGAACAATCATGAGGTATCACAAAATGCTGGAGTAACTCGGCAGGTCAGGCAACATCTAGGAGAGGGAATGGGTGACGTTTCAGGTCGAGACCCTTCTTCAGACCCAGTCTGAAGAATGGTCTCGACCCGAAACGTCACCCATTCCCTCTCTCCCAAGATGCTGCCTGACCTGCTGAGTTACTCCAGCATTTTGTGATACCTTCGATTTGTACCAGCATCTGCAGTTATTTTCCTAGAACAGTCATGAGATTTGTTTCAGTTATGCGAATGGATCTGGTATCTATGTTAAAAATCCCAGTACATTTGAGAGATTTATCAGGTTCATACGTGATAGGAGCAGAATTAGGACATTCAGCCCATCAAGTCTACTCCGCCATTCAATCATGGCTGTTCTATCCTCATTCTCTTCCCTTCTCCCCATAACCCCTAACACCCACACTAATCCAGAATCTGTGAATCTCCACCTAAAAAATATTACTTTTTCCCTATAAATTACTATTTCATAATTGAAAATTGATGTGATAGTGTTTGCGATGAAACATTGTAATCACTGCTACAAATTTAATATTTGGTTTAGTTTAGTTTCAATATTTAGTTTCGTTTATTGGTCATTCATCTCCTACAGATCATGCAACGAATGGGACGAAACAGAGTGCCTCTGGGGGCCATGGTGCAATACAAATGCAAAACATATAGACAGGGGATGACAGTGCAGTACAATAAGATACAGTACAATACAAATAGACAGTGCAATACAATACAAATCACGTTAAATGGTGGTGCTGGCTCAAAGGGCCGAATGGCCTACTCCTGCACCTATTGTCTATTAAAGCATGTAATCATGTAAAGCATGTTGGGGGCTAATGGAATCAAGGGATATGGGGAGAAGTTGGGCACAGGTTACTGATTGTGGATGATCAGCCGTGATCACAATGAATGGTGGTGCTGGCTCGAAGGGCCGAATGGCCTCCTCCTGTACCTATTTTCTATGTTTCTATGCAAACGGTAAAAAGGTAAAGCATTTACCTAGAGTTTAAAGCATGTAAACGGTGAATTTACATGCTAGTTTAAATGATAGTTTGGCTGATTACTGTGAACTAACATCAAATGGAATAAATATAATTTAACGTCTATGGAAATGTAACGGGGATGTCTCTCTGGTATTTTCCCAGATACTTTTGCCAGCAAGGTTGCCGCACTGCACGACCAGTACGCAGATGCCTCCATTGGGAATGTAACTGGAAGCAATGCTGTGAATGTGTTCCTGGGTATTGGCTTGGCTTGGTCTGTTGCCGCCATCTACTGGGCTTCGAAGGGCCAGGAGTTTAGGGTAAATCCTGGCTCCCTGGCTTTCTCCGTCACACTTTTCACCATCTTTGCCTTCGTCACGATCAGCGTCCTCCTGTACAGAAGGCGGCCACACATAGGCGGTGAACTGGGGGGTACACGTCGTGGGAAGCTCCTGACCTGCTCCATCTTCATCAGCCTTTGGTTGCTGTATGTTGTTTTCTCAGCCCTGGAGGCCTATTGCCACATCAAGGGGTTCTAAACCGAGAGGGGGGGGGGGGGGGGGGGGGGTGGCGGTCTTTTGTCGGCAAAAGAATGAGTTTCTGCCAGAGCTGCTGAAGAGTTCAAGAAGCAGCCTTGACATATTCTAAATCCCAGAGAAGGTACTTTCTCAGCACGGATCACAAAACCAGATACTTACTGGGAAAAAAATGAAGAGGCAAAAATCTATATCTGTTGAGTTTTTTTTTGCCTTACCAAAAGGTTCTAAAGAGGGCTGTAACCAACAGTCCAAACATCAAGAAACCACCTGAAGTCATTTTTTTAAAATTCCAATGGACTTAAAACATTTTTTTACATCTCTGATCTGAGCTTGCTACATTGTGAATGTTGAGAAAGAATCAGCCATTGAAGATAATGTTTTAGCATTGTATAGAATAAGTGGCTAGTACCTTTGCTCCATGATATCTAAGTGTCTTTACTTGTATAGTTGTGATAATTCATCTCACTGAATAAGCTGATCCGGTACCTGTACCTTTAACTTGAGAAGCAGAAAGGTAAATCGTGACACTGGTCATAAAATAATGAGAGGAAGTCTGCACCTTACTATGAGGTGTGTATTTATTACATGTGGACAGTAGGATATGTGTACTTTTGTCTTGCTGTAAAACTTGGTGTGCAAGTTGCATCATGCGTGCAAAATTGACATCCACATTTGCCCACTTTTTTCTAAAATTAGTGTAGAATCCAAATTCATGACAACTTTTCCTGTGGTAAACTTAATTTATTAAAGTCGCTAAACTCACAAATAATTTACAAAATTGTCTTGTTTTCTCCTTCTAGTGTCCAGGTTAGATTGCCTCACTGAAAAAAATACATTCCAAAACGTTACTATTTATACTTTAGATAAGTGGATTGATTGCAGATCTATACAGACCTGGGCTTTTGGTATAATCTTAGTAGATTTAGACTAATCGTGCTGGAACAAAATCCTTAAAGCAGTAGGACAGAAGATGAAAACGTTTTAAAAGAAGATACATAGAAGAATACAAAAGGGAAGACCAAGGACACTTTTGCAAAGATGAGCCTCTTCTTAATCTTACTAAAGTGAAAGATGGTGCAATTATATTTGAATGAACTACGCCTGCTCCCATGGTTCATAACGGATTGGGAGCACAATATTATTTGTTAAAGATTTGACAATTGTATCTACACAGACTAATTCACTGCTGTGTTCAATGTTTACCCGGTGTTTTTAGGATACAAAGCCTGAAAGACTTATTTGAACAAGCATAAGCAGTTGAGATGGATCTAATTCAACCCAAGTTATTTGCATCTGAATTTATGTAAAGGATCTCGACTGACAGACTAGTGAAGTGTTTAGGGAATACAACACTGCCAGAGAAATTACCTTTTGCTGAGGTTAAATCAAGACTCCATCCGCCTTATCGGGCAGACATACAGATTAATTAGTGTTATCTAGAAGAAAAAAGCACAGTAATATCTCCGTGTCTCGACCAATACTGATCTTTCAGTCAACATCACAAAGAGAATGAGAAAAACGACAATTTTTTAAAATGTGATTACTGTTTCTGGGTCCTTGCTGTAGTTCCCAGATTTAGAGATTTAAAGAATGGAATTGGTTATAATGTGATCTGGGGCTACCAGAAGTTCTAAAACTATAAATGTCTTTCCGATGTATAGTTGCATATATATAAACACACAGAGAATGTACAGTTGTGAAATGTCTGCATGCATCTGTACAAAAAAAAATCTTTGAACCCTCTGTAACTGCCTTCGTAAGAGTCAAATGTATAAAATGTTAAATCTATCTAAGTGCTTGAATGATTTCGCTTACAAAACCCAGACACTGGAGTTGGAAGGGAGAGGTCAAATACCAGTTTGCATCCTCTGTGAAGTTTCTATCACTTTGTAAATAACAGAATTCCGACGGCAAGTTTAAAAGCATGTTTTTGACCTATGTGTTGCCCTTCCCCCAACTCTTCCAATGGGAGCTGGGTTGGTTTTAGAAGCATACCTGTTTCATTCTTTGTTCATCATTGTGGCCACAAAGTATTCAAATGTCCTGAGCTTTGGGATCGCTGGTTGGAGTTAAAAAGGTGCGGCTGAAAGTCAACGAATTAGGTTTCTTCTCCATCTTATATTTCCCCGTGTATTACCACAAAGGAGCTGTATTCTGTGGTAGGTGTTGGTCGGTCTTCCGGATAATGATCTTGCTGTGCTTCAACATAATCACCAGGTTGGGCTTTCACGTACTCAGTATCCTTGCATTCACCCCACAGGACTTGGAGAGCCCCTGGAATCTAGAGCTCGTGCTGCAGACATGGAGTGAGAAGAGACGCACGTTTATGTTTTTACTGTGTCTGGAAGTGGCATAAAGAGTCATGCACACCACCGTATCCCAGTGAGTACAGAGGATGAACCATTTTGGGAAGCTGGAACCTCCTCTTCAAGGTGGTTTAAAGAGGAAATGAGGAGTGTTATTTGCAATTGAAGTCCAGAGAGTATGATTCATTGAAACTTTATTGTCGCATGTACCTAGATATAGTGAAATGCTTTGTTTTTGCGTACAATGCACAAAGTACACGCCAAGGGTCACCACGTATCTGGCGCCGATGACGTTACAAAGTATTACGGGCGGCACGATGGCGTAGCGGTAGAGTCGCTGCCTTACAGCGCCTAGGATAGTGTTAAATAGTGCGAGGATCGCTAGTCGGCATGGACTCGGTGGGTCGAAGGGCCTATTTCCGCACACTGTATCTTGAAACTAAACTAAAAACGAAACCATCCTACACACACTTGGGACAATTTTACACATACCAATCCAATTAACCTCTAACAAGAAATTCCTCCTCATCTCCTTCCTAAAGGAACGTCCTTTAATTCGGAGGCTATGACCTTTGGTCCTAGACTCTCCCGCTAGTGGAACCAACCTCTCCAGTCTATCCAGGCCACATTCAAGAGCAGCAGTTATCAGAATAAGAAAATCCTTGCTGCAGAGATTGCTCACTCTTTAGTCAGTGGGTGATGAATCTGTGGAATTCATTGACACAGGAGGCTGTGGAGGCAAAGTCAATGGATGTTTTTAATGCAGAGATTGATAGATTCTTGATTAGTACGGGTGTCAGGGGTTATGGGGAGAAGGCAGGAGGATGGGGTTAGGGGGGAGAGAAAGATCAGCCACGATTGAATGGCAGAGTAGACTTGATGGGCCGAATTACCTCATTCTGCTCCTATCACATTGAATTGAATTTCTTTATTTGTCATTCAAAAACAGGTTTGAACGAAATTTAGTTACGAAGTATGAACTTCTGTTCAAAAAGATCTCTGGCACCCACCAATTCCAATGTCCGTAAAGTAGCAGAAAGCACAGCCACATTTAAAAAATCTTGTCTCGAGGGTAGCCAGCTAGCAATTCTGTTACTTGTGCTCTGATTTCTCATTCTCGCACCAATACATTCATCTATTATGTAGTGTCTTATTTGAAAGCCTTGAGGAAGTCTACAGAGAACCTGACAGTTGTCAGAATTTAAAGCACAATTTTTAATTAACTTTACAATGAATGTTACACTAAAGGCTGTAACACACACTTGGCCAAGGTAGGAGCTGGATTATCATAAAACTGTAAGAATTATATCACTAATATGTTTAAATATTCATTTTAGGGAATTGGAGCACACCCACACAGTAGTTTTAAGAAGCCAGATAACTGTGGTGTAGCAAGCCATTTAAAATGCTTATAACACTTAGGGCAGCACGGTGGCGCAGCAGTAGATTTACTGCCTTACAGCACCAGAGACCTGGGTTAGATCCTGACTGTATGGAGTCTGTATGGAGTTTGTACGTTCTCCCCGTGACCAGCGTGGGTTTTATCCAGGATATCCGGTTTCCATCCACGCTCCAAAGAAGTACAGGTTTGTAGGTTAATTGGCTTGGTATAATTGTAAATTGTCCCAAGTGTGTGTAGGATAGTGTTAATGTGCGGGGATCGCTGGTCGGCGCGGACTCGGTGAGCTGAAGGGCCTGTTTCCATGCTGTATCTCTAAACTAAACGAGACTAAATACTTGAACAAAATTCAGGATTTTCAGAGTATATTTAAATTACTTACAATTAAATCAGTTCGAGCGATTTTCCTTATATATTCACAAAATGCTGGAGTAACTCAGCAGGTCAGGCAGCATCTCAGGAGAGAAGGAATGGGCGACGTTTCGGGTCGAGACCCTTCTTCAGACTGATGTCAGGGGGGCGGGACAAAGGAAGGATATAGGTGGAGACAAGAAGATAGAGGGAGAACTGGGAAGGGGGAGGGGAAGAGAGGGACAGAGGAACTATCTAAAGTTGGAGAAGTCAATGTTCATACAGCTGGGCTGCAAGCTGCCCAAGCGAAATATGAGGTGCTGTTCCTCCAATTTCCGGTGGGCCTCACTATGGCACTGGAGGAGGCCCATGACAGGAAGGTCAGACTGGGAGTGGGAGGGGGAGTTTAAGTGCTCAGCCACCGGGAGATCAGGTTGGTTAAGGCGGACTGAGCGAAGGTGTTGAGCGAAATGATCGTTGAGCCTGCGTTTGGTTTCGCCGATGTAGAGAAGTTGACATCTGGTACAGCGGATGCAATAGATGAGGTTGTAGAAGGTACAGGTGAACCTCTGTCTCACCTGGAAAGACTGTTTGGGTCCTTGGATGGAGTTGAGGGGGGAGGTAAAGGGACAGGTGTTGCATCTCCTGCGGTTGCAGGGGAAAGTGCCCGGGGATAGGGTGGTTTGGGTAGGAAAGGACGAGTGGACCAGGGAGTTACGGAGGGAATGGTCTCTGCAGAAAGGGGAAGGGATGGGAAGATGTGGCCAGTAGTGGGGTCCCGTTGGATTCACAAAATGCTGGAGTAACTCAATTTCCATATGTATGTGCACGCATAGAAATTCTGGTTGCTATCAGTTTCACAGGTGAATTAAAAAAGACAGATTTGGTGGACTTTACTACTGCAAAATCCAGGCCCAGCAGAGCAAAGTCACCTGCAATTTAGAAAGTCAATGATTGAAGTTTGATTCTAAAACAAATCGATTCCAAAAGAGAAAGTCTCGTTTGACCAAACTCGGTGTATTCCAAGTATGGGCTAGAGAGGTGAAGAAATGTATCTAGATTTGCAAGGCGCCTTTAATAAAGTGCTACATAGTAGATGGATGCAAGGGTGAGAGAATGTGGAATCAAGGCCCAAGGCACAATAGTTTGAAGAAGGGTCCCAATCCAAAAAGGTCACCTATCCATGTTCTCCAGGTATGCTGCCTGACCTGTTGCTAATCCAGCATTTTATGTCTATCTTCAGTGTAATCTGCAATTCCTTCCAATATAGAATGTATTGTTTGCTAGCCTCAAGAGAGAAAGCAAAGGGGATAGTTAATGGGAGAGACAGAGGTGCAAAGAGGCGACATGGATTAGTGTTGCGCCTATTACTTGTCAGAATTTAAAGGATTCTGGAAAAGCATAATGTGTAAATTTGTAAATGGTGGGAGGAATGAGTTGAAAATAATGAAACTTGCAAAGTAGGCATACAAGGATCAGTGTTGGGTCTGCTACTGGTCAGAATATATATTAACAAGGTTTATAAAAAAAGCATAATGTGTAAATCTGTAAATGGTGGGAGGAATGAGTTGAAAATAATGAACTTGCAAAGTAGGCATACATGGATTAGTGTTGAGTCTGCTACTGGTCAGAATATATATTAACAGGGTTTATAAAAAAAGCATAATGTGTAAATTTGGTAATGTTGAGGGGAAAGAGTTGCAAATAGTCATTCTTTTGAGAAGATAGCAATGAATTATAAGACAAAATTTCGACAATGATTTAATAATGTCAATTGCATGTTTCTAAGGAGACGGTTATATACTGTTTATAAAGTAAGAATCCAAATCCTGGGAAAGTGGCAAAATTAGATCCAAAATTAACTCAGTCGCAGAATGCAAAGGATAGCAGTTGATGGGTATTTTTTTATAACCAGAGAGTTGCAATGAGTGGAATTGCACAAGGTTCAGTACTATATCTGCTCCCTTGTTTCTTGTAACAGGGTCACACAGCATGGAAGCAGGGCCTTCAGTACAATTCGAACATGCCAACCAAGATACCCCATCAAAGCAAGTCCCATTTCCCAGCATTTGGTCCATATCCCCCCAAACCTTTCCTATCCGTACCTGTTCCACTGTATTTTAAATATTGTTATTGTTTCTGCCACAACTACCTCCTCTGGTAGCTCTTCTTTGTCCCGCCCCCCCCCCCCCCCCCCCCCCCGACATCAGTCTGAAGAAGGGTCTCGACCCGAAACGTCACCCATTCTTTCTCTCCTGAGATGCTGCCTGACCCACTGAGTTACTCCAGCATTTTGTGTCTACCTTCAATTTGAACCAGCATCTACAGTTATTCTCCTATACTCCTCTGGCGGCTCGATGGTACACTAACTAGTGATAAAAGTTGCCCCCCCAGGTTTGTAATAAATCTTGCCCCTCACCTTAAACCAATGTCCTCTGGTCTTCTATTCACCTACTCTGGGCAAGATACTCCGTGCATCTACCCGATCTATTCCTCTCATGATCTTATACACCTCTATATGTTTCTTATAGAAACATAAAATTATGAAAGGACTGGACAAGCTAGATGCAGGAAAAATGTTCCCAATGTTGGGGGAGTACAGAACCAGGAGCCACACAGTCTAAGAATAAAAGGGAGGCCATTTAAAACTGAGATGAGAAAAAACCTTTTCACCCAGAGAGTTGTGAATTTGTGGAATTCTCTGCCACAGAGGGCAGTGGAGGCCAATTCACTGGATGAATTTAAAAGAGAGTTAGATAGAGCTCTAGGGGCTAGCGGATTCAAGGGATATGGGGAGAAGGCAGGCACGAGTTACTGATTGTGGATGATCAGCCATGATCACAATAAATGGTGGTGCTAGCTTGAAGGGCCAATTGGCCTCCTCCTGCACCTATTTTCTATATAAGATCACCCCTCATCTGAAGAAGGGTCTCGACCCGAAACGTCACCCATTCCTTCTCTCCTGAGATGCTGCCTGACCCGCTGAGTTACTCCAGCATTTTGTGTCTACCTTCGATTTGAACCAGCATCTGCAGTTATTTTCCTACCTCATTCTCCTATGCTCCAAGGAATAGAGTTCCAGCCTACTCAACCACTCTCAAGAGCTCAGACCCTCTAGTCTTAGCAACATTCTCGTAAATCTTCTCTGTATCCTTTCCAGCTTGACAACATCTTTCCTATAACACAGTGCCCACAACTGAACACAATTGATTTGATTGAAATTTAAGGTTCTAAAATAAACCAACAGAATAAAAACAGGAATGATCTTCGCTGGTTAAGGGGCATGATCTACAAGCCTTGACCTTTCATGAAATTGTGGAAATATTTAGAGTGTTTTTTTTCTCAAAATGGTCAATTGTTAATTTGAAATCACAGAAAGAGGGTTAAAAAAAGCAGGCAACTGTCAAATCAATCATGATCTTACTGAATAACGGAACAGTCTCAATGGACTAAATAATCTTCTCTTGACCATCATCCACTGATGTCAAGTTGATGACCAGATTATTAAAAAATGTTTTTTTTAACAAACATAATGGAGATATAGCTATATTGCATGGAATCATACTTCAAAAACGCTCAGATGGCAGAGGCCGGGTTCAAACCTGACCTCTGGTGCTATCTGTGTGGAGTTTGCATGTTCTCACTGTGACCGCGTGGGTTTTCTCCAAGTGCTCCGGTTTCCCTTGACATCCCAAGGACGAGCGGGTTGGTGTGTTAATTATCTGCTGTAAGTTGCCCCTTGAGTGTGTATCTGATGAGCAAAATTTGGAGGGAATTGATAACAATATGCAGAGTATAAAGTTGGACAAAATTAGTCTGGATAAGGATCCCACCTTGAAACGTTACCTGTCCGTGTCCTCCAGAGATACTGCCTGACCTGATGAGTTACTCCAGCATTTTGTGTTTTTCTCTGGATTAGATTAGTGCCGGGTTAGTGTAAATGGATGATTGACAGTGCCAAAGAGCATGTTTCCATGCTATCTCTCTCTCTCTCTATTAGTTTAGTTTAGTTTAGAGATACAACACGGAAACAGGGCCTTCGGCCCATCAAGTCCGCGCCAACCTGCGATCTCCGCACACTAACACTATCCTACACACACTAGGAACAATTGACATTTATACCAAGCCAATTAATCAACAAACCTGCACGTCTTTGGAGTGTGGGAGGAAACTGAAGATCTCGGAGAAAAGCCACGCGGTCACGGGGACAACGTACAAACTCCGTACAGACGGCGCCCATAGTCGGGATCGAACCTGGGTCTCCGGCACTGCAAACGCTGTAAGGCAGCAACTCTACCGCTGCGCCTCCATTACATTACATTACACAGCACTTATTATATATGTTGATGTTTATTGCATAACGCTTTTTGATATGCTGGCGTAATGAATCAAAGGTATTTATTTCACAAAATGCTGGAGTAACTCAGCAGGTCAGGCAGCATCTCAGGAGAGAAGGAATGGGTGACGTTTCGTGTCGAGACACTTCTTCAGACTGAAGCAGTTATTTTCTTAAAATACCTTCGATTTGTACCAGCATCTGCAGTTATTTTCTTACACTACCTGCTGGCGTAATGAAGGTCAGTATTTAAATCCAACTTATGGATGAACATTGGAGTAAAGTAGGCTGCACAGCTGGTGGTGTTCTCTGTTAATGACCCGAATTGAAACTTAAATTATTCCAAATTGGATTGAAAATGCATTTAATTTGTTAATTCTGAAATAGGAAGAACAATGGAGGTGAGGATTTAAGTGTAGATTTGGTTCGAGAGCCATGATTAGCTCGGTGTGCCTGTTTAAACATTGGCCTTACAGCAATAGGCCAAGTCAGCACTGAAACTCATGGTTTATTCTAATCTCAAAACTTGATGAGGTAAATCACAGGGGACCTACTAGTGAAATGTACATTAGCAAAATGGTTGAATTTTAATTAAAAGAGGGACTGAGGACTTAAAGCCGATTAAATGAACAAAAAAATAAATGTAGCGTATATGAGGAAGAGATTACAATGGCAATATCATTCAAAGTAATTTGTTAGACATAGACCAATGCAGCTGGATGCTACAGCGGTGGATAGGTTTAGGTTAATTATTGTCACATGTACTAAGGAACAGTGAAAAGCTTTATTTTGCATGCTATCCAAACAGATCAGATATACCATACAAAGATACATAGATAGATACATAGATATAAGGTAGCCTGAAGTAGCCAAAATGTCACCTATCTATTTTCTCGCTAGAGACGAGAGGCTAGAGGCCGAAAAAATGTTCCCGATGTTAGGGGAGTCCAGAACCAGGGGCCACAGTTTAAAAATAAGGGGTAGGCCATTTAGAACGGAGATGAGGAAAAACTTTTTTCACTCAGAGTTGTAAATCTGTGGAATTCTCTGCCTCAGAAGGCAGTGGAGGCCAATTCTCTGGATGCTTTCAAGAGAGTTAGATAGAGCTCTTAATTATAGCGGAGTCTGGGGGTATGGGGAGAAGGCAGGAATGGGGTACTGATTGTGGATGATCAGCCATGATCACAATGAATGGAGGTGCTGGCTCGAAGGGCCGAATGGCCTGCTCCTGCACCTATTGTCTATTGCCCAGTTAGTTACTTGAGTTACTCTAGCATTCTGTGTCTCATCTTTTTTATAAACCACCATCCGCAGTTTTTTAAATTACAGACATAGATACAATCAGTTCAAATGCAAGTACAATAGATCGAGTAAAGGGGAGGATACAGAGTGGAGAATATAGTTCTCAGCATTGTAGTGCATCAGTTCCTATTTTTCAACTCATTGACATACTTTTCAGATTCATAATTGAGTATTTTAAAGTAACTTTATATGCTTTGAAAGATGATAATTGACAATCTCATACTCTAAAGTACAATTAAAGTACTAATATATCTGATCCCTCACAAGATACCCTCTGTCAGGAAGCAAATAGGAAGCATTGTGTGTCATTTACTGCAAGTTAGTCAGAATCAATATTCATGGTGAACATCATCAGAAATGTAATGCTATTCAATATAATCACTTATCTGAATGTCAACAGCTTTCAAATTGGATAGCTACTGTTACAATCAGCAGCGTAACCAGCTAAACTCTATAGTTGGCAGACACAAGATACTGCAGATACTGTAATCTGGAGCAAAAAACAAACGTTTAGATGTTAAAGATACAGCGTGGAAACAGGCCCTTCGGCCCACCAAATTCACACCAACCAGTACACTATCTCTATCCTACACACTAAAGACAATTTACAACGTATAGAAGCCAATTAACCGACGGTGTCGCAGCGGTAGAGTTGCTGCCTTACAGCGCCAGAGACCCAGGTTCGATCCTGACTATGGGTGGTGTCTGCATGGAGTCTGTACGTTCTCCCCGTAACTTGCTTGGGTTTTCTCCGGTTTCCTCCCACACTCCAAGGACATACAGGTCTGTAGGTTAACTGGCTTTGTAACATTGTGAATTGTCCCCAGTGTGTGTAGGATAGTGTTAGTGTACGGGGATCACTGGTCAGCGCGGACTCGGGGGGCCGAAGGGCCTATTACATGCTGTATCTCTAAACTAAACTACAGACCTGTATGTTTTTGGAGTATGGGAGGGAACAAGAGCACTCAGAGAAAACGCATGCAGGTCACGGGGAGAACGTACAAACTCTGTACAGACAGCACCCGTAGTCAGGATTGAACCCGGGTCTCTGGCACTGTGAGGCAGCAGCTCGACCGCTGCGCCACCGTGCCGCTCAAACTGCTGGAGGCAATCAGGGATCAGGCAGCACCTGTGCAGCAAAAGCCTAATGGATGTTTTATGTCAAAGACGGATACTACACAGGGGAAATAGCCAGGAGAAAGATGTGTCGGGGGCTGGCAGGCAATAGACGGAAGCAAGTGAGGAGGCAGCTAGATGATGGAGTAGATGGAAACAGGTTGGGGGGGGGGGAGGGATGGAGTTGGGGCACAGCAAATGGCGAGAGATGGACGGAGACAGAGAAAAAAGAGGGCAGATAGAACCAAGTGGGTAAGAGGTTGGAGGAAGAGATGGAGGCTGGAAGGTGATGTGGTGCCACAAGCTGGAACTGCTAATTAAGGAAGATAAGACCTGACGGTTTGTGGTGAAAGAGGCTACAAACCTCTGACAGGTTTTGAGGAATAAGCATTGCTCCTATATCATTAGTACTGCTGGATGTTATATCTTGTTGTCAGTCTAGCAACTAGTAACTCTAATCCTGTATGGTCTTAAAAGGAGTTTCTGGTTGCAAATTAGGGACTTTATTGTACATTAAAACTTTCTAGAACCTATTCTGAGTATCTACAGATCACACATTGGTTTTCGGTACAGAGATCTTGTGACGATTTATTAGAAATGATGTAGAAACCATCTACAAACAGGTTCCATCCCAAACTGCCAAATCCCTCGAAGGGAAAATCATCCTTTTCAAAATCAAGACATTGATCTCAATCATGAAATTTTAATCAAGGATAGCTGATAACTCAAGAATAGGAAAAAAACTGCAGATGCTGGTATAAATCGAAGGTAGACACAAAATGCTGGAGTAACTCAGAGAGTTGTAAATCTGTGGAATTTTCTGCCTCAGAAGGCAGTGGAGGCCAATTCTCTGGATGCTTTCAAGAGAGAGTTAGATAGAGCTCTTAATGATAGTGGAGTCAGGGGATATTGGGAGAAGGCAGGAACGGGGTACTGATTGTGCATGATCAGCCATGATCACAGTGAATGGCGGTGCTGTCTCGAAGGGCCGAATGGCCTGCTCCTGCACCTATTGTCTATTGTCTAACTCAGTGGGTCAGGCATCTCGGGAGAGATGGAATGGGTGACGTTTTGGGTCGAGACCCTTCTTCAGACTGAAGAAGGGTCTCGATCCAAAACGTTACCAATTCCTTCTCTCCCGAGATGCTGCCTGACCCGCTGAATTACTCCAGCATTTTGTGTCTACTCAAGTATAGGAAATCTCTGAGGTCATGGCTGCTAATCAACTAAAAATTGTTGCATTATTGTCAACTATCATTTCAATATTTTTAAATGTGTATGAATAATTGAGTGTGGTTATTAGAATTAATTGAAATATAAGTGGCGCTCTCAAGTTTTTTTTGTTTTGTATACAATTAGGATATCATAATGATTTTTATTTGCTGCTTATGTTCCTAAGATCAATAAATTTGCTGTACTATGTTTCCAATATTAAAAATTATGGGTAGGATATATACTTTCTTCTCAAGTGGAAGAAAGTATAACAATCATTGCAGTCTTTAAATTAGAAACAGTCCACTTAATTCAAGAAGCACTTTTTCGTCATTGGATTGTGGAAACATGGAAAATAGGTGCAGGAGTAGGCCATCCAGAATCAGTACCCAGTTCCTGCTTTCTCCCTATATCCTTTGATTCCGTTAGCCCTGAGAGCTAAATCTAACTCTCTCTTAAAATCTGGAGCTCCTCAAAAGCCTATTAAAATATTGCAAAGAATTGTGGGTTTTTTTTTAGCAAGGTTATGAAGATCATGTAGAACAGAAGTGATTAAAATACGTTGAGAGGGTAATACTGATCAAGGGGTGCAAAGTGGTGCAGCGGGTAGAGCCGCTGCCTCACAGCGCTAGAGAACCAGGTTCGATCCTGACCTCGGGTGATCACTGTGTGGAGTTTGCATGTTCTCCCAGTTTGCATGTATGGGTTTTCTCCGGGTGCTCCAGTTTCCTCCCACATCCCAAAGTTATGCAGATCTGTAGATAAATTGATCTCTGTAAATTGCTCCTCGTGTGTAGGAAGTGGATGCGAAAGTGAGATACATTAAAAATCGCGTATACGGGTCATCGATGGTCGGCATGGGCTCGGTGGGCCGAAGGGACTGTTTTCACTTATATATCTCCAAAATAAAAAGTAAACGATGGCATAGAGTTGAGGCTAGCTGGCCTGGTGTCTAAAAAAGACACAAAGTGCTACAGTAATTCTGCGGATCAGGCATCATCTCTGCATCTTGAAATCAGGGCTGTGGAGTTGATACCCAAAACACCTGACTCCGACTCTCTGATTTCTTGTGTATCCGACCGACTCCAGCAGCACCAACATTGCTCCAACTCCGACTCCACGAATCCCACTCCACAGCCCTGCTTGAAATCTCTATAGATTTCTATAATTAGGTATGGCTGTATTTGTAGACCATTACAAATTGTCTAGGAAAATAACTGCAGATGCTGGTTCAAATCGAAGATATCACAAAATGCTGGAGTAACTCAACGGGTCAGGCAGCATCTTGGGAGAGAAGGAATGGGTGACGTTTCGGGTCGAGACCCTTCTTCAGACTGATGGGGAGAATTAAGTGAGATACAGAGGAAAGAGGTGGGGGGGGGGGGAATGGGTATTTTGTCAGTGCGAACTAGGTGGGCGGAGGAGCTGTTTCTGAACTATATCGTTCTAATGATTCTACATTAAAATCTTCTAATGGCAGTTTAATGAACAAATGTGTAATTCCACAAATAAAAGCTGAATTCCGACTGAATACAAACTGAAATGGGCGTTAAAAAAGCACATTGTACAAAACCCTCTGAATAAATAAAACAAGGTGCAAAGACAATAAATAGATTGGAATACAGATGAAGTGAAGGTTGTGATTCAGAAGAAAAACATTAAATGCAATTAAAATATCCTGCATGAAAGGTTTACAAATCTTTTACTCCAAATCCTCAGTAATTCTTGTTCTAGATATTCGGGAGAGGTGTCAGTAAATATACAAGTTTGTGATTCTAGTGTATGCTTGTGCTAATGCTAGTACAGATCTTGCAGGTGGCTTTTGTTGTCAGACATTGCCTGAGAATGTTTGGGAACTCATGGACTTATACTGGGAAATCCATCCACAGAACCCAATACCAGGTGAGACCGAAGTTCATAAGACATAGGAGCAGAACTAAGCCATTTGACCCATCAAGTCTCCTCCGCTATTCAATCATGGCTGATCTATTTTCCTCTCTCAAGCCCATTCTCCTGCCTGCTCCCTGTAACCTCTGACACCCTTACTAATCAAGATCCTATCAATCTCTGCTTTAAAAAATATCATGGCCTTCACTGCCGTTTGTGGCAATGAATTCCACAGATTCACCACCCTCTGGTGAAATAAATTCCTCCTCATCTCCATTCTAAAGGTACAATCTTTTATTCTAAGACTCTGCCTCTTGGTCCTAGCATCTCCCTGGAAACACTTCTAGAAACATCCTTTCCACATCCACTATCTCGATCTTTGCAGAAACAGTATCTCCATTTTCTAAAAAGGAGAACAAGGATTTTAATCTTTTACAATTTCAAATGAATTAAGTTGTTAATTATTTTAATGATTCTCATGTTTTATTAATTCTTGATACTAACTAGTTTGATTTGGTTTAAAATAGTTTTGCAATGATTTCGAATGTCAGACAAATTCATGTGTATTCAATACTTTTAACAGTCGGCTAAGCCAGAAGAGCTTACTTGGCTATCCAAATACATTTCTTCCAGATTTTTTCATTGGCAGGATTTCCATGCTTAAGATTTAGGATAGTTGTTTGCAGCCATTATGATCTGCTATAGGTAATACAGAAATTTCTGAACAATAATTTACTGCAATTAAATAAAATCTGGTTAATAAAAATGCACAATAAAATCTTCTGGTTATTTAAAATCAAGGTTTCTTACTAGTGTCCCATATTGTGCATTAAATAGGACTATCATAACAAATTCAGTTTCCCTAGGGCAATTAGGCACATCCAATGCTTCAAAATAGACACAAAGTGCTGGAGTAACTCAGCAGGTCAGGCAACATCTCTGGAGAACATAGATAGGTGACGTTTCGGGACAGAACCATCCCGAACAACTGGAGCGATTGGGCTTGTGCACACTGGAATTTAGAAGGATGAGAGGGGATCTTATTGAAACATATAAGATTATTAAGGGACTGGACACGCTAGAGGCAGGAAACATGTTCCCGATGTTGGGGGAGTCCAGAACCAGGGGCCACAGTTTAAGAATAAGGGGTAGGCCATTTAGAACAGAGATGAGAAAAAACTTTTTCACTCAGAGTTGTGAATCTGTGGAATTCTCTGCCTCAGAAGGCAGTGGAGGCCAATTGTCTGGATGCTTTCAAGAGAGAGTTAGATAGAGCTCTTAAGGATAGCAGAGTCAGGGGGTATGGGGAGAAGGCAGGAACGGGGTACTGATTGTGGATGATCAGCTATGATCACAGTGAATGGCGGTGCTGGCTCGAAGGGCCCAATGGCCTACTCCTGCACTTATTTCTATTGTTTATTGTCTAGAACCCTTCCCAATCTGAAGAAAGGTCCCGACCCGAAATATTACCTGTCCATGTTCTGCGGAGATGCTACCTGATCCGCTGAGTTACTCCAGCACTTTGTTTCTTTTTCTGAAAACCAGCATCTGCAATTCCTTGTTTCCACAATGTTTGAAAATCTCTGGCTTAGAGACCATCATAGTTGTACAAAATGGAATTAATGTGGTCAGTAAGTTTCTCCAGTTACTTCACAAAGATGCTAACTTGTTTATTTCACATACATTAATGTAATTAAAACAGTATTCAGTGGGGTTTTACAAAATATCCTTATGCATTTCTATTCATGTTACATGTAGTAACTCCAATCCAGCTGCACTTTTCCAGATCTTTTGTGGCTTATTCCATGAGATGAGATGAATTTCATTGAAAAATGTTATTCTGTCATGCCTAGTTGTTGATGCGTATTCCCATCTCGTCTGTTAAAGAATGCTGTATATGAAGTAACAAACCTGTGATTCATTCTGCTTGAATTGTCCAAGAAATGGCAAAAGCATGGCAACACATTCAAAACCTGAACGAAAATTTATTTTCATTGTGTTTTTGAACATATTGTTTCTTGATTGTCTTAGCTTCTAATGTTGGCCTATTGATGTTTGAATTTGTCAGTATTGTTTCATTACTGTGTTTCAATATTATGCCAAATGAGCCTTAATATGCAGAGAGAATTGGTCACTTTTTTGGAATAAAACATGTGAATGAATAAATGACTTGTACACTGTTAAAACAAAGTGTCTCTGTTGATGATGTATTATCTCATCCCATATTATTTTGTTCATTGATGGCTCCTATTCTTGTGTTTTCTATTAATTGCTAGTTTAGTTTAGTTTAGTTTAGAGATACAGCGCCAAAACAGACCCTTCGGCCCACCGGGTCCATGACGACCAGGAATCCCCGCATATTAACACTATCCTACACCCACGAGGGACAATTTTTACATTTACCAAGCCAATTAACCTACAAACCTGTACGTCTTTGGAGAGTGGGAGGAAACCGAAGATCTCGGAGAAAACCCACGCAGGTCACGGGGAGAACGTACAAACTCCGTACAGACAGCCGTAGTCGGGATGGAACCTGGGTCTCCGGCGCTGCATTCGCTGTAAGGCAGCAACTCTACCGCTGCGCCACCGTGCCGCTCTAGTAATTGTGTTAAATGCCCATTGTCCATTTAGTTTGGGTTAGACACAAAATGCTGGAGTAACTCAGCGGGACAGGCAGCATCTCTGGAGCGAAGGAATGGGTGACGTTTCGGGTCAAGACCCTTCTTCAGACTATTACTTCTCTCCAGAGATGCTGCCTGTCCCGCTGAGTTACTCCAGCATTTTGTGTCTACCTTCGATTTAAACCAGCTTCTGCAGTTCTTTCCTACACATAGTTTAGTTTAGAGATACAGCTTGGAAACAAGCCATTCAGCCCACACCAACTGTTGATCAACCATTCACGCTAGTTTATGTTATCCCATTTTTTCATCCACTCCCTACAAACCCACATGTTTTGGGGACATGGGAAGAAACTGGAGCATCAGAAGAAAACCCACACAGTCATAGGGAGTACATGCAAACTGTACGCAGACAGCAACTAAGGTCAGTCTCTGGCTCTGTGAGGCAGCAACTCTACTAGCTTGCTGTCCAAATTTTTAAACAAAATTCATTTTTATCTCATTCTACTGCAAGGCACTATGTTAAATAGTGCTTTGCATGTTCAATTATATTAAAAAGTAGAAAGTAGCTGATTTAGCACGGGCAAACAAATTGTGCTATTACCAAATACAATTTTAGCATAAATGGTAAATAGCTGGTTCAAATGGAAGTACTAAAATTATTGGAGATGGCATTAATAGACAAGATTATTAACCACAAAAAATATTTTTCTGCTATAATAATTTGTTGAATACAAACCCAAGTGCCATCATCTGAAATCAGAAGTTATGCCTTAGATATAATCACAAAGATGTATTCACAAGTGCAGGTACTGTTCAACCCACAACTTTTTCCAGGTTAATGATGAGTAATAACTAATGGCTAACACTAGGTAAAATATAGTTTTCTTTCTTTAAAAAAGTTGCTATTGCATTCCTCAGTTGAAAATAAGAATTTACATAATTCATTAATATGTATCAAGATATTGATTCTCGCATGTTTTAAAATCATGCTTTTGTATAAAACAAACCCCTAAAAGGACACAAAGTTCTGGAGTAACTCAGCATGCCAGGCAGCATCTCTGGAGAACATGATAGGTAATGTTTCAGATTAAGAACAAACCACACTCAACCAATTAAAACATCAAAAAGTAATTAACCTCACTCATTAGTATATGCATAATTACAATTATGAATATTTTAAAGGATCACTTCATTACAATTCTATTTTAAGTTTAAAATAGTTGAGCACGATGCTTATATTCCTAAGAAACGTTGCATTATTGAAAATCGTGTTATAAAACAACTGGTATTTATTCACAAAATGCTGGAGTAACTCAGCAGGTCAGGCAGCATCTCAGGAGAGAAGGAATGGGTGACGTTTCGGTTCGAGACCCTTCTTCAAACTTTCCAGCTCTTATAAAACAACTGTGTCAATGGGTGAAGAAGGGTCTTGACCCGACACGTCACTCATTCCTTCTCTCCAGAGATGCTGCCTGACCCGCTGAGTTACTGCAGCATTTTGTGTCTACCTTCGTGTCAATGGGTGAAGTGGGCTGATGGTCATGGAGCTTGAGTATCCAACTCACAATAACAAAGTTATTTTTTAACGCGGAATTTTCAAAAGTAATGGTTCCTTTCAATATCGACAGGTGTGATTTTATTATTGCAAGCTAAAAATACTTAAAGATTGCATATTGTATTGTTTAACAGGGTATCATTTCACATGTGAAAGCGATCACTTGTCAATTCAGTGGGCACTCACTGTTAAAGTGGCAGCTGTGTTCATAAGAGACAATGGTGCCCGATTGCTGCAGGCATGTTACATAATAAGTTTTTTTCCCCCAGACAGCCCTTCCTTTTCTCCTTGTCAAATTCCTAATTTCCAAAGTAGCTTAAGTGGTTTGTTAGTCCCAGATCAAAATTGCATTATAACCAACTCTACCTGCATAATACACGTAGTATTCCCTAATTCATCAATCTCACAACAACCAATTCGCATTAGAAAACACTCGTTAAAGGAGAACTATCAATGGTTGATTTCATCTGTAGTGAGTCATAGTCATACAGTTTGGAAACAGGCCCTTCGGCCCAACTCATCAATGCTGACGAAGTCGCCCGCATTTCGCCCATATCCCTTCAAAACGCTTTGACTAAAATAGAAACTCACTGTTAAAGTGGCAGCTGTGGCAAGAAATCTAACAGCTTTTTTGAAATAATTTCAAGTCCACAATAAAACTGACAAAAACCAAAGAATATAACATAACCAAGCGTGCAGGGCGGCATGGTGGTGCAGCGGTAGGGAAGTTGCCTAACAGTGCCAGGTTTTACGGGTGCTGTCTGTACGGAAATTGTACGCTCTCCCTGTGACCTGCATGGGTTTTCTCTGCCCTGGTTTCTTCCCACATTCTAAAGATGTAGAGGTTTGTAGGCCGATTGGCTTGGTAAAATTGTTAATTGTCTCTAGTGTGTGTAGGATAGTGTTAGTGCGCAGGGATCGCTGGTCGGCATGGATTCGGTGGTCCGAAGGGCCTGTTTCCCCGGTGTATCTCTAAACTAAACTAAACAAACCTGCTGCAGTGAATTCATGCACAGCCCTGGGTTGGGTTAGGGGATTTAACTGGCAGGAAATAGTCACCGGTTTACAGTTGATCAATGAAGCAAAGTCTCTCCATCCCCTCCCCCTTCCCAGTTTTCCCACTAGTCTTACTGTCTCCGACGACATTCCATCTTTGTCTCACCCCCTCCCCTGACATCAGTCTGAAGAAGGGTCTCGACCTGAAACGTCACCCATTCCTTCTCTCCAGAGATGCTTCCTGACCCGCTGAGTTACTCCAGCATTTTGTGTCTACCTTCAAACAAAGTCTACTTGAAAAGTAGAAGAAACTAACTCAACATATCCCGATCGGAATACAGAAAACATTATTCACCCGCTACATTTTGCTGATGCTCTGCTAATAAAATTCTACTAATAATTGGTCAGCTAGGGGAATGCGATCACTAGATTTGATTTAAGCCAGGAGATGTAAAAACAAGGAACTTCAGAGGATCATTTACAGAAAAATAACTTTTGCCCTTCACCTTAATCATGTATTGTCATTCCGCTGACTGGATAGCACGCAACAAAAGCTTTTCACTGAACCTCGGTACACGTGACAATAAAGTAAACTGTAATTGCAAACCGTATGCCCTCTGGTTCTCGATTCCCCTCTGGGCAAGAGACTCTGTGCATCTACCGGATCTATGCCTTTCATGATTTTGTACACCTCTGTAAGATCACCTCTCATCCTCCAGCGCTGTGAGGAATAGAAACCCAGCCTGCCCAACCTCTCCTTGTAGCTGCCCTAGCAACATCCTTGTAAATCTTCTCAGCACCCTTTCCGTCGGGTGGGTGCCGGAGGTCGGACGGGCCCGTATGGGTGCTGGACGAGTCTCCGAGAACAAAGAGGGACCTGGTTCTGGGGGAGCCGCTGAGAGAACAAAGGGAGACCCAGCGTGGGGGGGGGGGGGGGGGGGGGGATACCGAGAGAACAAAGGGGGACCATTGGGGACTAAATGGAAGACTTTGAAACTTTGTTGGTGCCCTATACGTGGCAACTCTTTGTATACAGGTGCTCCTCGACTTACGATGGGGTTACGTTCCGATAAACCCATTGTAAATCGAAAATATCGTAAGTCGGAATCGCATATTGTATAAAGATCAAAATTCAAAATACGGTTTCTACTGAATATGTATCGCTTTTGCACCATCGTACAGTCGAAATATCATAAGTTGAAGCATCGTAAGTTGAGGAGCATCTGTACTTGTGTATGCAAACCAAAGAATCTCACTGGACATGTCACATGTGATAATAAAGTATAATTAATTCTAAAGATAGACACAAAATGCTGGAGGAATTCAGCGGGCCAGGCAGCAGCTCTGGAGAGAAGGAATGGGTGATATTTCAGGTCGAGGCCCTTCTTTAGAGTAGAGCCAGGGGGAAAAGAGAAACGTGAGATATAGACGGTGAAGTGGAGAGATATAGAACGACTGAATGAAAGACAGGAAGGCCCTGCAGAGAGTAGTGTGCATGGGAGTTGCATGGGAACTACACTCCAGAACCAGAACCAGGGGCCACAGTTTAAGAATAAGGGGTAGGCCATTTAGAACAGAGATGAGGAAAAACCTTTTCAGTCAGAGAGTTGTGAATCTGTGGAATTCTCTGCCTCAGAGGGCAGTGGAGGCCAATTCTCTGAATACATTCAAGAGAGAGCTAGATAGAGCTCTTAAGGATAGCGGAGTCAGGGGGTATGGGGAGAAAGCAGGAACGGGGTACTGATTGAGAATGATCAGCCATGATCACATTGAATGGCGGTGCTGGCTCAAAGGGCCGAATGGCCTACTCCTGCACCTATTGTCTACACTCGCAGGACCTATACATCAGGAGGTGCAGATCAAGAGCAAGCAAGATTATGAAGGACCCCTACCACCCCAGCAACGGACTGTTCCAGCTGCTACGGTCAGGCAAACGCCTCCGCTGTCACGCTGTGAAAACAGAGGATGAGACAGAGTTTCTTCCCACAGGCCATCGAGTCTGTTAACTATTATAACTCCAGCGACTAAATTTTCTTTTCTGTATTAATTTAAATTTATATGCTGTAATTGTAATTTTTTTTGCACAATCCGCAGGCGTTGCCACTTTCATTTCACTGCACATCGTGTATGTGTATGTGACAAATAAACTTGACTTGACTTGATATGCAAAAAAGTAACGATGGTAAAGGAAACAGGCCATTGTTAGCTGTTTGCGAGGTGAGAACGAGAAGCTGGTGGGGTTGGGATGGAGAGAGGGGGAATGTCAGGGCTACTTGAAGTTTGAGAAATCAATATTTATACCACTACTGGGTTGTATCCCAACTTGACAACATCTTTCCTATAACATGCTGCCCAGAACTGAACACAATACAGAACCACATAAAATTATATGGATTAAAAATCAAAAGCAAACAGCTTGTTGATTTAAAAGTTGGATGTAAGTTTGCACTTAATTTCTTCAAAGGCTCCAGGGGATGGATGTGCATGAGCAAGCAGCTCCTTCCTACCTCACAATGTTAGGTTCCTGCACCATCAACGCACATGCGAAACTTAGGTTCGATGACTAAGGCTTTGAGTTACTTGTTGAAACCACAATCCGTGATCCTTGATGTTATTTAAGGGCGATTTTGACATATGAAAGTAAGTATATTTTTTAGCAAAGTCTCGGCACTCAAGCGGGCGCACTGTCGTCGTCGTCGTGGCTTGGGATGCCGGCTGGCCGACGTTACCCCGCATGCGCACGAGCGCAGAGACGCCGTTTGGTCCGCCGGCCACCGTCACTCACGCAAGCGCACTCGCACCATGGCCTGCCGTCGGCCCAGTGACGCGCGTGCTTGATTGCCTTGCTGGGCCGAGAGCGCGCGCTGGGAAAGGCGGGAGCGCCGGCGCTGGGCGGTTGGAGTTTGAGCGTGCGCCTGCGCACCGCCTTCAGACCCGGCCTGACGACGGCAAAGGAAAAGTAAGTTGTCAAAGTTTTACGAAGTTTACACAGAGGCTGTCCTGACCCGTTTTTAACCCTTATTCGATGTCACCCAGACAGCTGTTCGTGGGAACTTGCTGTGTTGGTTTTTTTTTCCAAATTAAAACAATGCACAGCAAAAGTACCTCAAGAGCATTAAATGGTTTTTCTGAGGTGATACAGTGGTTTCAATAGACAATAGGTGCAGGAGGAGGCCATTCAGCCCTTCGAGCCAGCACCGCCATTCAATGCGATCATGGCTGATCATTCTCAATCAGTACCCCGTTCCTGCCTTCTCCCCATACCCCCTCACTCCGCTATCCTTAAGAGCTCTATCCAGCTCTCTCTTGAAAGCATCCAACGAACTGGCCTCCACTGCCTTCTGAGGCAGAGAATTCCACACCTTCACCACTCTTTCATGCACCACATCTTATTAGAAATTCCTATTTGCACCTTGTCACAACTTAAATGTGCAATAGAAACACCTCCTCACCTCTCACCTACCATTACTTGTCACCATCAAATGACCACATAGTGCAAGGTGAAGATAGACACAAAAAGCCAGTCAGCTGGACATTGCCGCACCATCTGTCACTCGTGGAAAGGTTCTTCCAGACCAACACCTTTGACCACAAGTCCATCGGGCAGTGGTCAGCACGGAACGTCCTGCAGGGGAATGACTCCATGGATCCTGTGGCGTGGTTCCCAGAGCAGATTGCCCAGCTTGTCTGGCAAAATGCCTCATCGCCAGAACTCACCAACAAGCACCAAGACCTGGCTCGGCTGGCGGTGAGGGGAGCCCTCCCGGTCAGATCCTTCCTGCACCGCCAGAGCCTCACTACCAGCGCACGCTGCCCTCGGGACGGCTGCTATGGAGAGGAGACAGTGGCCCACCTCTTCGCAGAGTGTGGATTTGCCAAGAGAGTCTGGAGAGGTTGTCACGATTTATTCCGAACAGCTCCATCACCGAGGACCGGTGACTTACGGACTGTTCCCAGGGATGCATTCAGAGACTGACATCGAGTGCTGCTGGAAGGTCATCAACTCACTCTTTGGTCTGCCCAAGCATTGTTGACCTCTTTGATAGCCAGAAGTGAGGTAGCAGATGACTGGAGAATAGCAAATACTTTATTCAAGAAGCAAAGCGGGGATAAAGCTAAATAGCTCCAAGTCAGTAACTCTTACATAAGTGGCAGTGAAATTATTCCAAAAAAATTGCAAGGGATGGAATTTGTTTACACTTGGGAAAAACATTAATTATTAGCGATAGGGTGGGGGGTGATTTTGTGTAATTGGTGTATTAAATTGTATTATTGAATGTATATAGAGCCTCCAAGAATGTCGGATGGAGTTTTGGAAGGAACATGTTTTGTACATATTTATTTCTTGAATAAGGTATCACAAAAAGCTTGAGTAACTCAGCGGTTCAGGCAGCATCTCTGGAGAGAAGGAACGGGTGACGTTTTGGGTCGAGACCCTTCTTCAGTCTGAGAGTCAGGGGAGAGGAAGACACAGATAAGGAAGTGTAAGGTGTGAAAACAAGACATCAAAGGGGACGCTGATCAAGGAAAATGTAGAATAGGTTCTGAAGAAGGGTCTCAACCCAAAGTGTCACCTATTCCAATTCGCCAGATATGCTGATCTGCTGAGTTACTCCAGCATTTCGTGAAATAAATACCTTCTGCTTTACAAAAAAATACACAAAGCGTTGGAGTAACATTCAACACTCCACACACTTTAGTGTCATCTGCAAACTTACCAATCGTTCCTTCTACATTCTCACCCAAATTGTTGACAGCAATGGACCCATTACTGATCCCTGAAGCGCTCCACTCGCCACAGGCCTCCAGGCTGAAAAACATCCTTCCACAACCAGCCTGTACTTTTGTTAGTTTAGTTTAGAGATATAGCACGGAAACAGGCCCTTCGGCACACCGTCCGCACCGGCCAGCGATCCCCTCACACTAACACTATCCTACACACTATGGACGATTTAGACTTATACCGAGCCAATCAACCTACAAACATGTATGTATTTGGAATACTTCCTTCCACTGCTTGTGGAATGGACCTTAACTGTGTATGATTTCTTTTAATGTGGTATCGATATTGCACATCAGCTATCGCTCAGGTTTCACAAGGCAAAGGTCTTGACTCAAACGAAGTTACCATAACAACTGGAGACCAGGCACTGCAGTAGATTAAAGAGTACTTCATAAAGCATAGTCATTGTTATAATGTAGCAATTGTAGTCTCAAAGTTATGCTAAAAAGTAACATTGTTGTAAAGCAAGAAAGCTAAGTTCAATTTAGTGATTGAAAGAAACAACTTGGAAACAGACTCTTTGGCCCATGAAGTCCACGCTGATCTTTGATCACCTATATTATCCTACTTTCGCATCCATTCCCCACTAGGGGCAATTTACGGAGGGTTTATTAATCTACAAACCAGAGCATTTGGAGGAAACCCATGCGATCTCAGGGAGAACATGCATACTCCACACAGCCGTCGCAGCTGCGGCTTGCCTGCAGTCCGTCTGTCTTTTGTGTTTTTTGTTGTTTTTGTCTCAATTGTAGTGTTAATATGATGTAGTGTTGTATGTTATGTTTTTTGGGGGGGGGGAACGGGAACTGTAACTGTAACATTCTCTCTCCAGAACGGAGACGCGACCTTTGTTCTGTATCGTGTCTCCGTTCCCGTTGCGGCCTACCACCGGCCATGCACCTGGGACCACCTGGGTCTCTGGTTCGCAGAGCCCGCGGTCCGGACTCACCATCTGCGGCGCTGGCTGCCTGCGAATGCTGCGGGAACGGCTGCGATTCGTCTCCGGAGGCTCTGGCGCGGGCCGCGTGGACGTCGGAAGCCCGCAGGCCCCTGGATGGGGGCCGACATCGGGAGCTCCGGCAGCGGCAGAGGCAACGTGTCCGCCCGCCCCGAATCGCGGGGCTTGGGTCGGCCCGCCGCGGACCTTTCACCATCCGGCGCGGCCTGAAATAGGCCGCGGGATTTTTTTTCACCGCCCAGCGGGGGCTTCAATATCGGGAGCCCCGACCGCCCCGACGTGGCAACTCCAACAGCCTGACCGCGGGACAAGACGGCAGGGAAGAGAAAAAGACATTCTGGCCTTCCATCACAGTGAGGAGGGACTGGAGGAGACTCACTGTGATGGATGTTTCTTTTTGTTTGGTGTTAGTTGTGATTGTATGTGTTATTGCATTTTTATTGATTAATCTTATTGGTCTTATTGTTCAACTGCGGGTAATGTTTCATTTTACTACACATTTATGTGTATGTAACAAATAAACGACTATTGACTATTGACTATTGAGATCGTACCTTAGGTCTGGATTGAACTGGGGAATATGGTGCTGGGAGGCAGCAGGTCCATCAGATGCACCATTGCATGTGGACAACTTATTCATTATTTACTGCTCTCATTAAATTCATGGCACAGCATTCTTTATCAATCCATTTTATTTAGCATGTTCTCACAAATCTGTTTATTCATAACGTTCCTGTTAAACCAGAGATTATCATCTTGCAACGTGAATTGGATAGCTTCCATTGATGTGCAGTTGGCTTTGGATTTTAGGAACAAAATAACTTGACTAAATGTGCATTATTTAGTGAACAACTGTTTATTTTACTATTTTCCCCAAACACCTCAAAGTTACTGGATACCTGGTCTCAATGGAATGAAAATGCGGACTTCCACCCAAAGGAGCAAATGGCCGTCTGTTACTTTGATTAACACTGCATTGAACAGCTCGCTAAGACTGTGTGCTTTGGTCTAGAATGACCCTAAATCTGCAGCCTTTTGCCTTGGATAAATATATTAACAAGTGAAGAAAAGACAAGAAATGCTAGATTAACTCAGCGAGTCAGGCAGCTTCTCTGAACAACATGGGTAAGTGATATTACGGGCCGGGATCCTTCCTCTGAGTTGAAACGTCAAATTCCTCCAAATTCTCCAGAGATGCTGCCATACCCGCTGAGTTATTCCACCACTTTGTGGCTTTTTTGATAATTTAGCATATGAGTTCCTTGTTTCTTCAATGAGTGGCACAGCGGTAGAGTTGCTGACTGACAGCTCTAGAGACATGGCTTTTGGTAATCCAGCATATGGGTTCCTTGTTTCTTCAATGGGCGGCACAGTGGCACAGCGGTAGAGTTGCTGACTTATAGCGCCAGAGACTCGGTGGGCCTGTTTCCACACTGAATGTCCAAAGTCTAAGGTATAAAGCCTAGAGACATCTAATTTGAACCAACAAATAACAAACATTCAGATCAATATTCAAATTATTAATTTAAGACTTATTATGCATTTGCCAAGAGGTTTTCACTTTTTGAGTATGTGTGATGTAAGTGAATATTTTATTTATTGATTTGCAGATTTTCCAGAACTCGACCTAACATTTTCAAGGGAATATGAATGGCCATGAATCCCCTGATCTTCTTTAAACTTGTTTCAACTCCAGGATCGTCAACCTACCTCACCTTTGCTATTATGTTTATATTCTTTGGTCTTCTCCTTTGGCCAATGTGTTTGGCTTACCAGTGCACTTGGAAGACGCAGTTGAGGAAGTTTGGCAACAAGATTGAAATCTCACAGAGCATCCTAGAACAATTTCCAATTTCCAACCTTGATCAAGCATTCAAAAATTTAACTGACCAGGGTATTGATCCTGATGATAGACTAGATGTGAGTGTTTTATCAGTTAATTCATTAAATTAACCTGTTAATATTCAGCAGTACAATTTTATACCTAATGTTTATCTTCTATTAATAAGCTTCACTTCACTTTACCATTTGTTTTAGAAACATAGAAAAATAGAAAAATAGGTGCAGGAGAAGGCCATTCGGCCCGTCGATCAATATGATCATGGCTGATCACCTAAAATCAGTACCCCGTTCCTGCTTTTTCCCCATAGCCCTTGATTCCTTTTGCCGTAAGAGTTAAATCTAATTCTCTCTTGAAAACATCCAGTGACCTTCTATGGCAGAGAATTTGCCCAAATATTTTAATGAATAATGCATTTGTGACCATTTTAAGGCACCTTCTTTGTAAACCACGTGGCGGGCAAGAACATATGAAAATAATTCACTGTTGTACTTAATGAACCAATCAAAATCACTTTAAAAATGTGCAGGATACTGCAGATACCAGTTTATATATAGTATAGGATATACAGGAGCCCAAGACCAAACCCATGCTCGGCAATCGTTTCACTGAACACCTCCGCTCATTCCAGCTAAACCTACATGATCTCCCGGTTGCTAAACACTTTAACTCATGTCCCATTGCCACACTAACCTTTCTGTCCTCCACTGTCAGAGTGCCCAACGCAAAATGGAGGAACAGCACCTCATATTTCGCTTGAGCAGCTTACAACCCAGCGGTATGAATATTGACTTCTCTAACTTACTTTCCCTCTCTCCATCCCTCCCCCATCCTTGTTCTCTGATCAGTCTGTCTGTCCTCCTGATTACATTTTTATCTTTGTATGCTTTCCTGTCACCTTCCCCTAGCAGACAGTGATCTATTCTACATTTTAATTCCCTTTTGATGTCTTGTTTTTACACCTTACTCTTCCTTACCGTTGTCTCCCTCTCCCCTGACTCAGTCTGAAGAAGGGTCTCGACCCGAAATGTCACCCAATCCTTCTCTCCAGAGATGCTGCCTGTCCTGCAGAGTTACTCCAGCATTTTGTGTCTATCTTTACTTTTTAAATGTTTCATATTTTGTTCTCCTTTAAGATTTTATTTCAAAGACAGCTTAGCAAATATTAATGCAGAATTGTTTATGGTGGCTGGGAGCAGGGAGTATGATAGGGTTACCATTTTAAAATCCATCTGAAGAGTGTTTTATTGTCATAAATCCCGAATCAGAACAATGAAATTCCTACTTGCAGCAGCACAACACATGTGTAAACACATGTGGCCTGGGAAATCACCTATCCATGTTCTCCAGAGATGCTGCCTGACTCACTGAGTTACTCCAGCACTTTGTGTCCTTTTAGTTAAATCAATATCTGCTTGTTTCTTGTTTCTATATTTTGCTATTTTAATGACTACATACTGGATGGCAAATTTTGGTAAGAATATTGGGAAGTAGGAGGAGACCTGATAAAGATCTGACCTAAGATAGACACAAAAAGCTGGAGTAACTCAGTGGGTCAATCTGAAGAAAGGTCTCGACCCGAAAGGTCACCTATTCTTTTCTCCAGAGATGCTGACTGACCTAGGTTTTTGTGTCAATCTTTGGTGTAAACCAGAATCTGCAGTTCCTTCCTATATATAAAAATCTGACCCAGGTTGTTGAGTAAAATACAAAGGTGCAAATTTGTTTCTCATATGAGACAACTTCCTTGAATTTAGTAATTTCTGTTTAAGTATCTAATTTCCTTGTGTAGATAATTCCTTCATAAGATAATTGAATCTAATCATAACAAAGTCTATGCTTATTCTGCAAGATTAAATAGATAAATATCCAAACTGCCTCATCTAGTGTTAATTAGATTGCTTTCAGAGAAGTAAGAAATAACATGAGCAAATGGCAGAGATATCGCCATAATTCATGCAGCGCTTCACAGTTATATCTTGGGTTCCCCAATATTACTGTTAGATATAGTGCAAAGTGGGAGTAATTAATGTCATATTAACAATGGACATGCCTTATTTATCATTTGTTCTCTTAATACCTAAGGAAAAAAAAACTCTTTTAAGATCCTCTCTGGCCCAGTCTATATTTCCCTAGTGTACGTTCTTGCAAACCAAGGCTACATTCCATCTCCAATACTCACATACTTTTAACCTTCTGTGCTTTGATTCCGTGAACATCTGTTCAGTGATTCCCATTGCTTCCAGATCCCAGCATTCAACCAGGATAAGTTTTAAAAACCAGGTGCAGAAAGTCTGAACTGTAAATTACTGATAAAACTCAGTAAGTCGGGCAGTGTTGGTGAGAAGAGAAACAGAATGATATATCAGTTTAGTTTAGTTTTGAGATACAGCACGGAAACAGGCCCTTCGGGCCACCAAGTCCCCACTGACCAGCGATCCCCGTACGTTCACGCCATCCTACACATACCCAGGGACAATTTACATTTATACCAAGCCAGTTAACTTACAAATCTTTCCGTCTTTGGAGTGTGGGAGGAAACCGAAGATCTTGGAGAAAACTCACGCAGTCACGAGGAGAACGTACAAACTCCATACAGACAGCACCCGTAGTCGGGGTTGAACCCGGGTCTCCAGTGCTGAAAGCGCTGTGAGGCAGCAACTCTACCGCTGCGCCACCGTGCCGCCTAGGTTGAGGTCATTTGGTCCTGTTTGCAGATCTTACTGTTGTAATATTCTTCTATCATTCATAAAAATATATTTTTTAATAAAAATATAAAATTATAAATGGGATAGACAGTCAGAATCTATTTTTTTATGGTGAGCTATCAAAAATGAGGGCATAGTTTTAAGTGGAGAGGAGTTTTAAAAAGTACCTGAGGGGAAGTTACACAGAGTTGAAGTGCTTTGCCAAGTGGAATCGGATACAATCATCATGTTTAATAAGCATTCACTCAGGCACAAGTATAGGAAGGGCTTGTGAAGATTTTGATCTCCCAATTTGAGGAAGGACGTCCTTGCTATTGAGGCAGTGCAGCGTAGGTTCACGAGGTTAATCCCCGGGATGGCAGGACTGTCATGTCAGGAAAGATTGGAAAGACTGGCCTTGTATTCACTGGAATTTCGAAGGATGAGAGGGGATCTTATAGAACCGTATAAAATTATAAAAGGACTGGACAAGCTAGATGCAGGAAAAATGTTCCCAATGTTGGCGGAGTCCAGAACCAGGGGCCACACAGTCTAAGAATGAAGGGGAGGCCATTTAAAACTGAGATGAGAAAAAACTTTTTCACCCAGAGAGTTGTGAATTTGTGGAATTCTCTGCCACAGAGGGCAGTGGAGGCCAATTCACTGGATGAATTTAAAAGAGAGTTAGGCAGAGCTCTAGGGGCTAGCGGAATCAGGGATATGGGGAGAAGGCAGGCACGCATTACTGATTTTGGATGATCAGCCATGATCACAATGAATGGCGGTGCTGGCTCGAAGGGCCAAATGGCCTCCTCCTGCACCTATTGTCTATGTAATGTTTGATATATTTATGATATGGGTGAGGAGACCAGGCATAATGCATCCATATCTGCTGATCATTCAAAGCCAAGTTACAGTGCGGGTTGTAGCTGGCTTGCATTGCGGTTTCAGGAGGGTTTAAAAATGTTAAGTGAAAGCTTAAAAATGTGAAAGGTTGTGGAAAATTGGAGGTCGTCCACATAGATAAAAAAAGAAGTAGCAAATAATTAAAGGTGTTGGTGTTCAGAAGGATCTGAAATTTAACCTGGGTGAAGTAAGCAGGTAAGACTGTTGACCTTTATTTCAAGTCAAGCTAAGTACAAGAGAAGAGATAGCTTGCTTTTAAATGTTCTTATGAGATCACACCTAAAATATTTTGTACAGATCAGACATCTCCTCACAAGAAGGGAGATGTGGTTGGGGGAGTGCAGTGAATATTCAGCAGATTAATTCCTGGGTTGGAGGGCCCCATAATTAAAGAGATACTAGACCAAGTGGACCCGTTGGGCCCAAACCTCTGCTGCATTGGTGCAGCACCCTCTCCTCCCCACCTCCCCTCTCCCCTCCCTCCCCTCCCCCTCCCCCCTCCCGCCTTCCTCCCCCCCTCCCTCCCCCTCCCACTCCCCCTCACCCCCTTCCCCTCCCCCCACTCCATCCCCCTCAACCCCCCTTATCCTCTCTCCTCCTCCCTCCCACCCCTTCCCTTCACCCCCTTCCCTCCCTCCCCCCTCCCTCCCTAGGAGATAGATTTAAACTTTAAAATGTGAATAACTTTAAAAATATAACACCAATTTCAATGAAACTTCTTCCATTAGCACCAAAGGGAAGACGGTGAGTAAGGTGGGCCTAAAATTGTTGCGGTATCATGTACCATTTTGGCTGTAGTTCAGGAACAAACAAACAAACAAACAAACGAGAGTTTTAGTATATAGATGAAGGGACTAAGCCCGGATTAGTTTAGTTTAGAGATACAGCATGGAAACAGGCCCTTCGGCCCACTGAGTCTGCAACAACCAGCGATCCCCGTGCATTAACACTACCCTACATACGAGGGACAATTTTACATTTATACCAAGCCAATTAACCTACAAACCTGTACGTCTTTGGAGTGCGGGAGGAAACCCAGGATCCCGGAGAAAGCCCACGTAGGTCACGGTGAGAATGTACAAACTCCCTGCAGCCTCCTGAGTTTCGAAGGATTGAGAGGTGGTCTCTTTGGAATGTTCAAAATGTTCTGAGGGCTCAACCGATGAAATGATAACCTGGTGGGAGTATCAGGAAATACTGTTTCAAATTGAGGTTTGGCCATTCAGGAGAGAGATTATCTTCATTCAAGATAGTGAGGTTGGTTGTCAAAGTAGAAAACGGGTATAGATCAGTTGGAAACTTGGGCAGAGAAGTGACTGATGGAGTTTAATCCAAACAAATGCGAGGTGTGGAATATAGGGAGGTCACATGTAAGAGGAAGGTATATAAGTAAATGGCAGAAGCCTCAAGAGCCATTGATGTTCAGAGGAATCTTGGGCTGCAAGTTCATAGCTCCCTAAAAGCGGCAACAAAAGTAGGTAGGGCAAGTAAAAATGTGTAACGTGTGCTTCCCCCTCATCGGTTGAGACACTGAACATGGTGTAGTTCTGGTCACCATGTTACAGGAAAGATGTGGTGGGTTTGTAGTGGATGCAGAGGAGGTTTATCAGACGTTGTCTGGATTGGAGTATATAGGCTGTAAAGAGATGTTGGACAAACTTTGATTTTTTTTCTCTGGAGCGTCAGAGGCTGAAGGACAACTTGAGAAGAAGGATATAAAATGATGGGAGATATAGATAGGGTAGACAGTCAGTGTCTTTTTCCAAGGGTAAAAAAAGCTAAATATTAGAGGTCATGGATTTAAGGTTGAGGGTCAAAGGTCATAAGTGATAAGAGCAAAATTCGGCCATTCAGCCCATCGAGTCCACTCTGCCATTCAATCATGGCTGATCTACCTCTCCCTCCTAACCCCATTCTCCTGCCTTCTCCCCATAACCACTGACACCCGCACTAATCAAGAATCTATCACCGATTTAAAAATATCTATTGACCTGGCCACCACAGTCCTCTGTGGCAATGAATTCCACAGATTCACTACCCTCTGACTAAAGAAATTCCCCCTCATCTTCCTAAAGGAACGTCCTGTAATTCTGAGGATATGACCTCTAGTCTTATACTCTCTCACTAGTGGAAACATCCTCTCCACATCCACTCCATCCAAGCCTTTCACTCTTTCACTAAAGCTTAAAGGAAATTTGCAAGGGTTTTTTTTTTACAGAGAGTGATAGTGGAATGCGCTACCAGGGAAAATGGTGAAAATAGATTTAATAGCAAAGTCAAAGAGGCATTTAGACAGATGCATGGGCAAGGAATAGAAAGATATGGACGATGTGCAGCAAAATGAAATTGCTTTAACTTGGCATCATGGTTGGTGTAGACATGATGAGCCAAAGGGCGTGTTCCTGTGCTGTACTTTTCTATGTTTCGGAAGTATTTCTGTGCTCAAAAGGGCTGTGATGGCTTGGTTACTGGGTATATTTACAAAAAAGACTGATCAATATTTTTTAATATTAAAAGGTTGGTGCAGGAAAGTGGCACAGAGGTAAACAATCTTTGAAATGGTCTTTTTTGAATGGTTGAACAGGCACGAGGGAGCAAGTGCTGTACTCTTGGTTCTATTTAGAAGGATGAGAGGAGATCTTGTCGAAAGGTATAAGATTATTAAGGGGTTGGACACGTTAGAGGCAGGAAACATGTTCCCAATGTTGGGGGAGTCCAGAACAAGGGGCCACAGTTTAAGAATAAGGGGTAGGCCATACAGAACGGAGATGAGGAAAAACTTTTTCAGTCAGAGAGTTGTGAATCTGTGGAATTCTCAGCCTCAGAAGGCAGTGGAGGCCAATTCTCTGAATGCATTCAAGAGAGAGCTAGATAGAGCTCTTGAGGATAACGGAGTCAGGGGGTATGGGGAGAAGGCAGGAACGGGGTTCTGATTGAGAATGATCAGCCATGATCACATTGAATGGCGGTGCTGGCTCAAAGGGCCGAATGGCCTACTCCTGCACCTATTGTCTATTGTCTATTTCTTATATCCTTTTCATAGTCATTCAGTTCATAAGATCTGGAAAAGCAGGGGCAGTGTCCAATTCATTCCTTAAAGCTCATTCACTTCAATCCAGAAAAACATCCTGATGAACCTCTTCTGCATCCACTCCAAAGTGTCCACATCTCTCCTCCAGCTTGGTATCCAGAAATTCAAGCATTCCTTAAGCCTTTTTTTTAACCACCCTATCCACTTGTGGCTAAACTGTTCTAATTTTTACTTGCATTTTAACTACTTAAAAACAAAAAAGTTTTGGAAAATCTTAAGATTTAAAATTAATTATTTGTCAGTGATTTTAATGTAAAGTTTACCCAACTTCCTGGATCATGACACTAGAATTATGGAAGTTTGTATTCTAAGTGATTTAATGGCCATAATAAATCGATAAATGCAAATCTACATTGATCAGCCAAAACATTATGACCACTGACAGGCGAAGTGAATAACATTGATTGTCTTGTTACAATGGCTCCTGTCAAGGGGTGGGATATATTAGGCAGCAAGTGAAGCTGATGTGTTGGATGCAGGAGAAATGGACAGGAGTAATGACCTGAGCGACTTTGACAAGGGCCAAATTGTTATGGCCAGACAACTGGGTCAGAGCATCTGTGAAACGGCAAGGTTTGTGGGGTGCTCCCGGTCAGCAGTGGTGAGTACCGACCGACAGTGGTCCGAGGAGGGACAAACCACAAACCGGCGACAGACAGGGTGTTGGGCGCCCAAGACTCATCGATGCGCGAGGGCAACGAAGACTATCCCGTCTGATCCGAACCGACAGAAGATCGACTGTGGCACTAGTCACAGAAAATGTTAATGGTGTTTACGGGAGGAATGTGTCACAATACACAGTGCATCGCACCCTGCTGCGTATGGGGCAGCACACGGTGGTCATTATGTTTTGGCTCATCTGGTCATAATGTTTAGGCTGATCGGTGTATCAGATCTACCTTTTATTTGTCAGTCTGAAGAAGGGTCTCGACCCGAAACGTCACCCATTCCTTCTCTCCCGAGATGCTGCCTGACCTGCTGAGTTACTCCAGCATTTTGTGAATAAATCTACCTTTTATTTAGTAGGATTGACTGAGGAACACATAAAGTGTAAAATCAGATTTAGGCTGCATATCACCATTCCATATATTTATACTTTCACACTGTGGTAAAATTGTTCTGATATACATGTGGATATGTTCTAATAATGTGGATATGAGAATATTTGGCACTATTTACTTTATGCCACCTTATACAAAGAATGTAAGATTTTTTGTACAATATATATTATTTTTCTCGTAACCTAATGTTCTATCTTCTGACCAGAACTTAATCATGCCTTGTTTGATTTGTGCCAAGATGACATTTAAAATGCCTTGTTAGGAAAATGCTATTAACTTTCTTGGGATTTAGAAATTCATGCAGATTTATGTACTTGTAACTTAAATAGTTTCATTGATTACAAATTCAATTTTTAACTTGCCCAATTTAACCAAACTTTCTTTTACTTTCAGCACTACTATGCTTTCCCTTATTTCTTAAAGACCACACTCTCCTGTGACAAACAGGTATTTTAACTCCATTCAATAACTACAACTTACATTTGTATTTTACCTTCAACATCATAATTGGTAATAATATTGGGGATTTTAAAACTTTTGAGGTGGGCTTTGAAGAGGTGAAGGTGCTCAAAATGGTGAGTTGAAAATGGTTGGTGTTGGTGGGGTTGGAATATGCAACGCTGGAGTTGAAGAAGACTGGAGAAAGGGAAAGGCATGGCCAAGGAGAGGTTGGAAACCACAATGTGAATTTTAAAATGAGATGTTCCTGGAGTGGAAGCCTGTGTATTTCATTTCATTTCATTTCATTTAATATTTGGCAGAGGTATGGACAGGAATTAACGTGTAAAAAATCCTTGGTTGGGTGAGATATTGAATATCACCATTTTTGGTGCATTAAAACATTGTTGTCTAAAGCACTAGTTCCAAACTGGATTCTTCCAGAAACGATTGTCGAAATGCTGAAAACAAATGTGTAGTTTCGTTAATGTGGAACCCATAAAAGTGCGTTGGATCATAACATATTGTGCTCCAGTTGAAGGACCTGCAATTTACCACATTCAGTGCCACTTTACTACACTCCGTTCAGGTAAAGATAGCAGCCTTGATGGCAGAATGCATGGAAGGAAAGCATTCTGCTTGACTGTAGATGGCTGTGGAGGCCAAGTCATTGGTTTAAAGTGGAGATTGTTAGGTTCTTAATTAGTAAGGGTGTCAAAGGTAATGGGGAAAAGGCGGGAGAATTGGGGTTGAGAGGACAAAATAGATCGATCATGATCGAGTGGCTTGATCACCCTGAGTACCGGCACACCACAGGGCTGTGTTCTGAGCCCCATGCTCTACTCCCTCTTCACACACGACTGTGTTCCTGCATTCGACACCAACACCATTGTCAAGTTTGCAGACGACACAACGGTGATCGGGCTTATCACCAACGGGGATGAAACAAACTATAGAGCGGAGGTGCAGAACCTGGCGGACTGGTGCTCGGATAGCAACCTGTCCCTAAATACCACCAAGACCAAGGAGCTGATCATCAACTTCCGTAGGTCACATAACGGGGAATATGCCCCGATCTCTATCAACGGGGACAGTGTGGAGAGAGTGTCCAGCTTCAAGTTTCTGGGCACTCACATTTCGGAGGACCTAACATGGTCCAATAACACTGCTGCGCTGGTCAAGAAGGCACAACAAAGACTGTTCTACTTAAGAATACTGAAAAAGTCTGGTCTACCCCAACAGCTGCTGACGACCTTCTACCGCTGAACCATAGAGAGCATCCTAACGCATGGCATCCCTGTGTGGTACCTCAGCTGCACGGAGGCAGAAAGGAAAGCTCTACAGCGGGTAATCCATAGAGCTCAGAGGGCCATCGGAACACAGCTACCAGACTTGGAGGGCATCTACAACACACGATGCCTCAGAAAAGCCACCAGCATCCACAAAGACTCTTCACACCCCTGCAACAGTCTGTTCGAACTCCTTCCATCGGGCAGACAATACAAGGCCTTCTACGCCCGCACCTCCAGACTCAGGAACAGCTTAATCCCCAGGGCCATAGCTGCTATGAACCGGTCCTGCTGAGCCGGATGGCCACAACGCATAGATCAACTTGCACTTTACCCTGTCTAAAAACTGTTACAATTGTTTCGTTTCGTTGGGTTGCTGTTAATTACTTAAATTATTGCATCGTATGGGAGGCGCATCCCCAATCTCGTTGTACCCCTGGGTACAATGACAATAAAGATATATTGTATTGTATTGTATTGTATGGGCTGAATGGCCAAATTCTGTTCCTATCTCGTGTGGTCTTATAACAGCTGGAGAATCAATGGAGAAAAGACCAACATTTTCTGGGAGAAATCTTGAAATGCTGATGAGTGAGGCATGAATCAGGATAGAGAACGCATGCACAAAGAGAAATGCAAAGATGTTTGGACTGATACAGTCTTTCTGGACTGTAGTTTCCCTTTGCTGTCTACACAATTTTCGGATGAAGAGATTCCTGATTCCAAATACGGCAAACGATGAGAAGTCCCTGACACTTGACAACTTCCACAGCTGAAAGAATAAGTTTCAGCGAGAACCATCCTCGGAAGAAAGGATAACTGTTTTAATTAGACAAACAATGAGCACAGCAACATTTTTGATGCGAACTGTTGGGGGAACTGTTGGGGACATTTTTGATGCAAACTGTTGATGGAGTCTGTGGCCGGAGCCTGCGTCGAATGGAGCCGGAGTACGCACCGCAGGGAACAAAGGGGGAACCGGCGAGGGGGGATCGCTGTGAGGTGGGGGGGGGGGGGGGGGGAGAACAAAGGTGGACCTACCTTAGACAATAGACAATAGGTGCAGGAGTAGGCCATTCAGCCCTTCGAGCCAGCACCGCCATTCAATGTGATCATGGCTGATCATTCTCAATCAGTACCCCGTTCCTGCCCTCTCCCCATACCCCCTGACTCCGCTATCCTTAAGAGCTCTATCTAGCTCTCTCTTGAATGCATTCAGAGAATTGGCCTCCACTGCCTTCTGAGGCAGAGAATTCCACAGATTCACAACTCTCTGACTGAAAAAGTTTTTCCTCATCTCCGTTCTAAATGGCCGACCCCTTATTCTTAAACTGTGGCCCCTGGTTCTGGACTCCACCAACATTGGGAACATGTTTTCTGCCTCTAACATGTCCAACCCCTTAATAATCTTATACGTTTCGATAAGATCCCCTCTCATCTTTCTAAATTCCAGTGTATACAAGCCTAGTCACTCCAGTCTTTCAACATACGACAGTCCCGCCATTCCGGGAATTAACCTAGTGAACCTACGCTGCACGCCCTCAATAGCAAGAATATCCTTCCTCAAATTTGGAGACCAAAACTGCACACAATACTCCAGGTGCGGTCTCACTAGGGCCCTGTACAACTGCAGAAGGACCTCTTTGCTCCTTGGGGGGACCACCGTGAATAGGGGGTGGGGAGGGAAGAGCAAAGGTGGACCTAGAGCGAGGGGAAACTGCTGTGAGGGGTGGGGGGGGGGGGGGGGGAACAAAGAAGGACCTTGTGTGAAGTAGAGGGAGGGGGGGCCAAAGGTGGACCCGGTGTGGGATTACCGCCGTGAGGCAGGGGCAGAACAAAGGAGGATCTGGCGTAGGATACTTTGGGTGTGCAAGCAAAGAATTTCACTGTGACTAGTCACGTGTGACAATAAAGTATTCAATTCAATTCAAATGGCATCTGTGGAAGCAAAGTTGATAGTTTGGGTTGCCACCTTGATAAGGGCTGAGAGTGCAGGGGATTGATAGTCAGCTTAAAGAGGTGGGGGATGGGTGAGGCAGGGGGTAGTAGGTAATGGAGGAATTCAGGTGAAGAGGGAGATGATGACCAGATGGAGCTTGGAGGGAGGGGGAGGTTTGGAGTCAGGAGACTGTGGCTAGTGGTGAGTATAGGTATTTTATTGAGGTGGTTAGAACAAAGTTCTGTGCAGGAAGGAAATCCAGATCATGGTTTACACCGACGATAGACACAAAATGCTGGAGTAACTCAGTGGGACAGGCACCATCTCCAGATAGAAGGAATGGGTGACATTTCGGTTTGAGACCCTTCTTCAGACTTAATGGCTCAATCTGAAGAAGGGTCACGACCCGAAATGTCACCCATTCCTTCTATCCAGAGATGCTGCCTGTCCCGCTGAGTTACTTCAGCATTCTGTGTCTAGAACAAAGTTATTATTTATTAATGTGGTAATTATCAGACTCAGTGCCGTGGTTCAATTCTAACTCCTAGTACACTTTGTGTGGAGTTTGAAAATTTTCCCTGTGACTGCTGGGTTTCCCGAGGCATTCCAGATTCCTCCCACATCCCAATTATATGTTGAAGATAGGCACAAAAAGCTGGAGTAACTCAGCGGGACAGGCAGCATCTCTGGAGAGAAGGAATGGGTGAAGTTTCGGGTCGAGACCAGTCTTCAGCTCCAGTTCCCAATTATATGTTGGTCGGTAAGTTAATTGGCCACTGTCAGGCTAGTGTATAGATAAATAGTAGAATCTGGGGGCAGTTTAGTTTAGAGCTACAACATGGAGACTGTCCCTTTGGCCCACTGAGTCCACGCCGACCATTGATCACCTGTATGTTATCTGTGTTATCCCATTTTTGCATCCTACACACTAGGGGCAATTTACGGAAGCAAATTTATCTGCAAACCACGTCTTTGGAATGTGGGAGGAAACCAGAGCACCCCTAGAAGAAACCCATGCAGTCACATGGAGAACATACATACTCCACACAGACAGCACCCGCAGTCAGGATCGAACCCGGATCTCCGTCGCTGTGCCGCCCTATCAATGGAATGTAGGGAGAATTGGATGCAGGAATTATGAATGGGATGGGATGGGTTTGCTCTGTGAGTTGGTATTGCTCAATGAATGAAAATGGTTGCTTTCTCTGATGCATGAAAATATGGAGAGCCAAACTAATGTTAAATATCTAGCAAGTTTCGTAAATTAAGAAAAATGCACAAATATGATCATTTGATGGTGTTGTTCATTGTACTGCGCCATTGTTTGTGACTGTATGAAAACCTGTACTTGATTTTCAGACAAACTTCATGGCAAATCTACCAATATTTCCAATCTGATGTGTTTTTGTTTGTTTTCACATAATATCTCTTTAAAAATAATTTGATTTTGATTTTTGAATTTGTATTTGATTTCAGTCCTACTCATTCATAAACTGTAACCCCCAGAACAATTTTTCTTTTCACTTAATTTAGGAAGAAAATGAAATAGCTGCTCGATCTGCCTACCTTCAGGGAATGTATCCTATTGTAAATATAAAATTTCAATCACCAGTGAATTCAATTTACAATCTGCCAGAATTGTTGGAGATTGTCATTACGTCAGTTCCAGTGGCTGATGATGGTGAGTACATTGTATAAATGCTACAAGCGACCAAATAGGTGCAACAAAACATTCTAAGTATGTTCTTTCCAGGTGACATTCTTTCCAGGTGAGACAAAGGTTCACCTGCACATCCTCCAACCTCATCTATTGCATCCGCTGCTCTAGATAACAGGTATAACAGATAACAGGTATAACAGAGCTTTATTTGTCGTTCGGTACCGAAGTACCGAACGAAACTACATAGCAGTCATAGAAAAAAAAAAAGAACACAAGACACATAACCCCAACACAAACGTCCATCACAGTGACTCCAAACACCCCCTCACTGTGATGGAGGCAACAAAACTTCCACTCTCTTCCCCACGCCCACGGACAGACAGCTCGTCCCCGACCGACCCGCACAGTCCCAGCACCGGGCGCTGAAACGTCTCGCGGCCGAACCGGGCGATGAAAGGCCCGCGACCAAGCCTTGCGCAGCTAAGTCCCGTGGTCGAGCCGCACCGGGCGATGTCAAGTCCGCAGCCGAGCCGCACCAGCGATGAAAAGCCCCGCAGCCGAGCTGCACCGGGCGATGTTAAGCCCCGCGGCCGAGCCGCACCGGGCGATGTTAAGTCCCGCAGCCGAGCCGCACCAGCGGTGAAAAGTCCCGCAGCCGAGCTGCACCGGGCGATGTTAAGCCCCGCAGCCGAGCCGCACCGGGCGATGTTAAGCCCCGCAGCCGAGCTGCACCGGGCACTGTTAAGTCCAGCGGCCAAGCCGCACCGGGATGTAAAGTCCAGCAGCCAAGCCGCACCGGGATGTAAAGCCAAGCGGCCGAGCCGCAGCGGGCGATGTTAGGCCCCGCAGCCGAGCCGCACCCCGCGCCGTGAGGAAGAGAAAAGTTCTCCCCCCCCCACACCCACCCACCCACACCACCACCCCCTCCCACACATACACAACCAAAAAAATATATATAAAAACCATCCCAACACCGACACACAACAAAAAAGGGAAAAAAAGACGGACAGACTGCTAGTCAGCGCAGGCTCGGCGATCGCTTCGCTCAACACCTGCGCTCGGTCCGCATTGACCAACCTGATCTCCCGGTGGCCGAGCACTTCAACTCCCCCTCCCATTCCCAGTTTGACCTTTCTGTCATGGGCCTCCTCCAGTGCCATAGTGAGGCCCACCGGAAATTGGAGGAACAGCACCTCATATTTCGCCTGGGCAGCTTGCAGCCCAGTGGTATGAACATCGAGTATAAGAAAATAACTGCAAATGCTGGTACAAATCGATTTATTCACAAAATGCTGGAGTAACTAAGCAGGTCAGGCAGCATCTCGGGAGAGAAGGAATGGGTGACGTTTCGGGTCGAAACATCGAAACATCGACTTCTCCAACTTTAGATAGTTCCTCTGTCCCTCTCTTCCCCTCCTCCTTCCCAGATCTCCCTCTATCTTCCTGTCTCCACCTATATCCTTCCTTTGTCCCGACCCCCTGACATCAGCCTGAAGAAGGGTCTCGACCCGAAATGTCACCCATTCCTTCTCTCCTGAGATGCTGCCTGACCTGCTAAAAGTTACTCCAGCGTTTTGTGAATAAATACCTTCGATTTGTACCAGCATCTGCAGTTATTTTCTTATATTATATATTCTTGGTATGCTGGTCGGTAAGTTAATTGGGCCACTGTAAGACCAGTGTATAGATAAATAGTAGCATCTGGGGGGAGTGTGGGCAGTGGTAGAGTTGCTGCCTCACAGCACCAGAGACCTGGGTTCGATCCTGACTACAGGTGCTGTCTGTATGGAGTTTGTACGTTCTCCCTGTGATCTCCAGGTTTTCTCCAGGAGCTCCAGTTCCTCCCACACTCCAAAGATGTACAGACTTGTAGGCTAATTGGCTTCGGCAAAAATTCTAAATTGTTCCTAGTGTGTATAGGATAGCGTTCGACTGCCAGGATCACTAGTCGGTGCGGACTCGGTGGGTCGAAGGGCCTGTTTCCACTGTATCTCTAAACTAAACTAAAACTGAAAAAAATGGATCACAGTGAAGACAGAGAGAAAATATCAGAGGACCTATCAAGAATTTTTACACACATATTTTGATTGAAGATTGTGCCAGAGGACTGTATAGTTGCCAATGTATTTTTTCTGTCTAAACATACAACACCGGAGAGATTTGTAAGTCTGATCAACAGAGCAGAATAAATGGCTTGTCGGAAATAGATTGGCCTCTTGTGTGGTGTGAGTGTCAGGTCTTTTTTGGTGCTGCTTCTCCAGAATTAAAAGATAAAGTTATGGCATTCATAAAGTCATAATGCTATTTAAAAAAATGTAATATATATTCAACAATTCACTAGACAGAATTGGAGTCAATTTAAAAGTTGGCAAAGGTGAAGTGGAACTAATTGAGAGTGGGATGAGTTCAAGTTCATAAGTCAGCTTGGTCTAAAGTTGAAAGAAGGGTCTCTACCCCAAACGTCACCCATTCCTTCTCTCCAGAGATGCTGCCTGTCCCGCTGAGTTACTCCAGCATTTTGTGTCTATCTTCGGTTTAAACCAGCATCTGCAGTTCCTTCCTACACACAGATTATTTCTCATGCTTTTCAAAATAATGGTATGTTACCCGGAGAGGAATTTTGTTTAGCACCTTACCCAAAAGATAGCACATATGGACACGCCTGTTAGATTAATTCACCGATTCTGAAACTGTTACTTGGGAATTCTTAGAACCTGATGCCAAAGATATTGTAAAAGATTTTGTGTGATTCAGGATTGTTGAATTGATTTTCAAATCAATGTGGTGAAAATAAATAGGCACATAACCAAAGACTTGTTTTTGCTGGGTTTCCACACCATTTACCGACAACATACATTTTGTGGGAGATAAGGATGGGGTTGGATGGGAGCTTCATTATGATTAGGAATTAACAACCGATTACCATTGTACCATTGTACCACCTCTTGACATTTTCTTCAAAGTCATTATAGTGTAACTTGCTAACACCCACTAGATTTGCCTTGATTGTTACCAGGGTAAAGATGATAAATCCTGTAGTCCTGATATTTACATTTCCTAATTTGTTGTGTAGGAAAATAACTGCAGATGCTGGTACAAATTGAAGGTATCACAAAATGCTGGAGTAACTCAGCAGGTCAGGCAGCATCTAGGAGAGAAGGTATTTATTCACAGTGCTGGAGTAACTCAGCAGGTCGGGCAGCATCTCGGGAGAGAAGGAATGGGTGACGCTTCGGGTCGAGACCCTTCTTCAGACTGATATCAAGGGGTGGGACAAAGAAAGGATATAGGTGGAGACAGGAAGACAGTGGGAGAACTGAGAAGGGGGAGGGGAAGAGAGGAGTTCTCCCACTGTCTTCCTGTCTCCACCTCTATCCTTTCATTGTCCTGCCTCCCTGACATCAGTCTGAAGAAGGGTCTCGACCCGAAATGCCACCCATTCCTTCTCTCCTAGATGCTGCCTGACCTGCTGAGTTACTCCAGCATTTTGTGATACTTTCCTAATTTGTTAACTGAATTAATGTGATGAGGTTGTTTCATTTATATCATGCCAGGACTTGGTTAATCTTTTTTGTTCTGTGTTGCAGAAACTGAATGTATGGAGACCATTTGTAAAGTGGCGTGGTTTATTCCTTTACCTTATAGAAACGGATCCGTGGTGTCAGATGTTACGATCACTACCAATGACATTGGGTTTCCCATTCCAGCCAAGAAGTACGAATGGTTCATTTAAAATTAACCTTCAAAGCCTTGTTAAAAAAAAAATTATGCACATGTGGAATTAGACTGTGAAATAATAGATTCTTCTTACATTCATGAGTTCCTTATTTAAATAATTATGGTCATCATCAGAACAGATGGATTTCAGAAAGACAAGATTAAATTATGTATATAGTGTAATTTTAAAGACAATGGGGCCAAAATGGGCCTTTGCTAATAGTACAAAAGAAGCTTAGAGAAAATTGACAGTTCCTGTTTTATTTATGATAGTTACACATGGATGGATGAGAGGGAGGAGGAATGGGTCAGTGATCTGTGATGTTACATCTCCTGTGATTGCAGGGGAAAGTAACTAGCAAAGGGGTGATTTGGGTGGGAAGGGATGAACGAACAAGGAGTTGTGGAAAGCGGGAAGGAATGGGGATGGGAAGATGTGACTGGTGGTGGGATCACGTTGAAGATGGCGGTAATGTCGGAGAATTATGTATTGGATGTGGAGGCTGGTAGGAACCAGGGGAACCCCATCAGTGGGGCACGGTGGCGCAGCGGTAGAGTTGCTGCCTTACAGCAAATGCAGCGCCGGAGACTCAGGTTCGATCCTGACTACGGGCGCCGTCTGTACGGAGTTTGTACGTTCTCCCCGTGACCTGCGTGGGTTTTCTCCGAGATCTTCGGTTTCCTCCCACACTCCAAAGACGTACAGGTTTGTAGGTTAATTGGCTGGGTAAATGTAAAAATTGTCCCTAGTGGGTGTAGGATAGTGTTAGTGTGCGGGGATCACTGGGCGGCGCGGACCCGGTGGCCCGAAGGGCCTGTTTCTGCGATGTATCTCTAAAATCAAAAAAAAAAAAAAATCTAAAAATTATTGTTCTGTCTTGGGGAGGGGGAGCGAAAGCAGAACTATGGGACAGAGAGGAGACATGGAGACATGGGTAAGGGATCCATCTACGAAAGCAAGGGAGAAACCATAGATAGACACAAAATGCTGGAGTAACTCAGTGGGACAGGCAGCATCTCTGGATAGAAGGTGAAGTTTCGGGTCTAGACCCTTCTTCAGACTGAAACTATGTTTACTGAAGAAAGGGGGCATCATGAATTTTCTAGAATGTAATGCCTCATCTTTGGGCCAGATGCAGTGGAGACAGAAAAGTCGAGCGGAGGCTCGACTGGAGGTGGAGTTGGAGTTGGATTGATGGGAGGTGGTCTTGGAGGGGAAGATGCTCCTCAAACTGCGGAGCATCCTGGACAATGCAGCTCACCCCCTCCATGACACACTGGTCAACCTGAGGAGCACCTTCAGCAACAGACTGGTCCCACCAAGATGCAGCACAGAACATCACAGGAGATCCTTCTTCCCTGTGGCTATCAAACTGTACAACTCCTCCCCCTTCTGTCATGGGGTAGACTGAGACTGACTCCCCTCCCTCTCCCCCCCATCCCAATCTTTGCACATCCCCAATCCTTTCCATGTCACTTTAATTTCATGTTTCATGTATTTTGTGTTTTTATGACTGTTGGCAGATCAATTTCCCTCCTGGGATAGCTAAAGTTCTATCGTATCATGGTATCATAGGATTGCAGCAGTCTCAGAGGTGGCTCACCACCACAATCTCAAGGGTAATCGGGAATCAGCAATAATTGCTGGCCTTAACAATAAGCTCAGATCCTACAAATGAATTAAAGCAACTTATAAATGTATAAATATTAATTGGTTCATTTACCAATAGACAATGTCTAACTCTTTGTGCTGAATGCTAATTCTGGTCTTAAAAACAAACATTTCATAGTATTAACTTGTAGATGGCTAGAAATTTCAGCATTAGCTTTCAGCGCATTTGGTGTGTTGTTTGTAAGCCACGTGTTTTCTGTTCAATTAACATCTAAACATGTATTAGGAGCTGTTGTCTAATTATAATTTTCTTTTTGTCTTTTTGTTTGACACCAGTTTTCTTTTAAACGTTGATGGGTATCTCAATCTCAGACCGGATTTGGAAGTTGGTGTTGACAAGAATATCAGGCAATTTGACATTGGACATGAGGTGAGCAGTTTATGGTGCTTTCCTGTGTCTAACTGCCTGAACGAGTTAAATTTATTTTGTTGAATCTAGTTAAAATGGCCTCCTGCTCAGACAATGGAGATTTATTGTGGTCCTTCCAAGATGGCTCACATATTCCATGCTCACTCAATACTCAACAGATTTAAACAGCAACAAATGTTAATCTGAAGAGCATTCTCTTAATAATGAATAGCTGTCATAGATTTAAAGAAGTAGACCACTTTACAGTAATGTAATCGGATTCTTTGCAGAGTTAAACAATATTTCAGAGTTATTCACTTGATGTAGAAGGATGTGCTTTATGTGCTCATATTACATTTCATTTTTGTTGCATGGTATCAAGCAAAATTCAATGAATGTCACATGCTAGGTTACATGGAGGATTGATATAGCAGATGCATATAAATACAAAGAGAGAGCAAAGTTAGATGTTCCCTTGAATTTCCTAAGATGTTCCTGAGTCTCCATTGCAAGGCCACCGTTGTGCACCATGTATTTTAATGATTTCTTTTATGTGCACACATCCAGTTACTCCCCCTCTACTTTCAGTCTGAAGAAGGGTTCCGACCAGAAATGTCAGGTGTTCCCTGTCTTCAGAAATGCTGCCTGATCCGCTGAGTTATTCCAGGACTTGGTGTTTATCTTTGGTATCAGTAAACTTCAATACATTCAAAACTCCGCTGCCCGTCTACTCACCCACACCCCGATCCGTGACCATATCACCCCCGTCCTTTACAAACTCCACTGGCTCCCCATCCCCCAGAGAATCCAGTACAAAATCCTCCTCATAACCTACAAAGCCCTCCATAACCTGGCCCCATCCTACCTGACCGACCTCCTCCACAGGCACACTCCCACCTGCACCCTCCGCTCTGCTGCTGCCAATCTCCTATCCCCCCACATCCGGACCAAACTCAGATCCTGGGGGGACAGGGCTTTCTCCATCGCTGCTCCCACCCTATGGAACTCACTACCCCAAACCGTTAGAGACTCCTCCACACTCACCACATTCAAAACAACGCTGAAGTCTCACCTGTTCAGTACTGCCTTCAACCACTGAAGGTCACCTCACCTTCTGTCTCCTTTCTCTGTTCGTTTACTTATTTACTTATTTATCTATTTATTCATTTCCCTATGTTCTCTAAATCTCTGTAAAGCGTCTTTGAGTATATGAAAAGCGCTATATAAATGTAATGCATTATTATTATTATTATTATTATAAACCAGCATCTGCAGTTCTTTCCTACACATGGTGTCTGATTACTGCGGGAGGTTACATAGAAACAGGCTTTCTGAACCCTATACTGTTGAAATCCAAGGCAGCTTGTATTTTTCTGTGCCCGTAAATTCCAAAGTAATTCGTTCACGAGTAACCAGTCAAAATCGCATAATAACCAATCTGGCACGCAATATTTCACAAAATGCTGGAGTAACTCAGCAGGTCAGGCAGCATCTCAGGAGAGAAGGAATTGGTGACGTTTCGGGTCGAGACCCTTCTTAATCTGGCAGGCAAAATGCAAATAGTATATACTAATTCATTGCTTACTTTATATCGAATTTGTGTTATGGAAATACGTAATACAGCAGAACTACCCGTGTTGTATGTAGGAAGGAACTGCAGATGCTGGTTTAATTCCTCACAGTTCACACTGCCACCCAGCTTTGTTCATCCGCAAATTTGCTAATGTTACTTTTAATCCCTTCATCTAAGTTATTAATGTATATTGTAAATAGCTGCGGTCCCAGCACCGAGCCTTGCGGTACCCCGCTAGTCACTGCCTGCCATTCTAAAAGGGACCCGTTAATCCCTACTCTTTGTTTCCTGTCTGCCAACCAATTTTTTTATCCATGTCAGTACCCTACCCCCAATACCATGTAATTTTGCCCATTAATCTCCTATGTGGGATCATATCAAAGGCTTTCTGAAAGTCCAGGTACACTGCATCCACTGGCTTTCCATTGTCCATTTTCCTAGTTTCATCCTCAAAAAAATCCAGAAAATGAGTCAAGCATGATTTCCCCTTCGTAAATCCATGCTGACTTGGAACGATACTGCTTTCCAAATGCTCCGCAATTTCGTCTTTTATAATTGACTCCAGCATGTTCCCCACCACTGATGTCAGACTAACTGGTCTATAATTTCCTGTTTTCTCTCTCCCTCCTTTCTTAAAAAGTGGGATAACATTAGCTACCCTCCAATCAACAGGATCCCGAATCTAAAGCACATTGGAAAACGATCACCAATACGTCCACAATTTCTACTGCCAATTCCTTAAGTACCCTGGGATGGAGACCATCAGGCCCTGGGGATTTATCAGCCTTCAGTCCCATCAGTCTACCCAACACAATTTCCTGCCTAATGTGAATCTCCTTCAGTTCCTCTGTTACCCATGGACCTCTGTCCACTAGAACATCTGGGAGATTGTTTGTGTCTTCCTTAGTGAAGACAGATCCAAAATACCTGTTCAACTCGTCTGCCATTTCCTTGTTCCCCATAATAAATTCACCTGCTTCTGTCTTCAAGGGACCCATATTTGTCTAAAATATTTTCTTCCTCTTCACGTACCTAAAGAAGCTTTTACTATCCTTCTTTATATTCTTATCTAGCTTACCTTTGTACTTGTACCTTATTTTTTCTCCCGTATTGCCTTTTTAGTTATCTTCTGTTGCTCTTTAAAAGAGTCCCAATCCTCTGGCTTCCCACTCATCTTTGCTATGTTATACTTCTCATTTATTTTTATATTTAGAACGGAGATGAGGAAAAACTTTCTCACTCAGAGAGTTGTAAATCTGTGGAATTCCCTGCCTCAGAAGGCAGTGGAGGCCAATTCTCTGGATGCTTTCAAGAGAGAGTTAGATAGAGCTCTTAATGATAGTGGAGTCAGGGGGTATGGGGAGAGGGCAGGAACGGGGTACTGATTGTGAATGATCAGCCATGATCACATTGAATGGGGGTGCTGGCTCGAAGGGCCGAATGGCCTACTCCTGCACCTATTGTCTATTGTATATTGTCTATTGTCTGACTAATAACTAATCACTTGCCACATGACTTCACTCTACTATGATAATCACCCTTATTCTGTCCTCCCCTGTCCTTGTTGCTATCTGGACTTCTTTGACCCTGATGAAGGGTTCTCTCACTGAAAGATTAACAGTTTTCCTTTTCACAGATGATAAATATCCTGCTGATTTTTTCCCAGCATTTTTCATTTTCTGTTTTTAGGGCAGATTTCAGGCATCCGCAGATTTTTTGATTCTCTCTGACACGATAGTTTCCTTAGTATGCCCCTCAGGATTTATGGAGTCATAGAGTGATACAGTGTGGAAACAGGCCCTCCGGCCCAACTTACCCACACCGACCAACATGTCCCAGCTATACCAGCCCACCTGCCAGTGTTTGGTCCATATCCCTCCAAACCTGTCTTGTCCATGTACCTGTCTAATTATTTCTTACACATTGGGATAGTACCTGCCTCAACTACCTCCGCTGGCAGCTTGTTCCATACACCCACCACCCTTTGTGTGAAAAAGTTACCCCTCAGATTCCTATTAAATCTTTTCCCCTTCACCTTAAACCTATGTGATGGGAGATAATGTAAGAAAATAACTGCAGATGCTGGTACAAATCGAAGGTATTTATTTCACAAAATGCTGGAGTAACTCAGCAGGTCAGGCAGCATCTCAGGAGACAAGGAATGGGTGACGTTTCGGGTCTAGACCCTTCTTCAGACATAAAATGTGTAATGCTATTTCACAAGTTAAATCCTTGGATCTTGGGTGGCACTTAAGTTTGCTGGGGTGGGCTGATGACTATGATATCCTTAAGTGTATTTTAAGAATCTCTAATGTTGCAACCACATATACCTTAACCACCTTGCTCCCATATCCCAAAAATTCAGATGCACTTTGACCTGACATCCAACATGCACATTGAAATGCACATTGACCTTACATTCTCCCCATATCCCATGATTCCGTTAGCTCTGTGCTATATCTAACTCACTATTGATGTTTTCAAGAGAGCGTTAGATGTAGCTCTTTGGACTAACGGAATCAAGGGATATGGGGAGAGGGCAGGAACGGGGTACTGATTTTGGATGATGAGCCATGATCCTATTAAATGGCGGTGCTGGCTCAAAGGGCCGAATGGTCTACTCCTGCACCTATTTTCTATGTTTCTATATTTCTATGTTTACATACACTTGCAATACTGCATTATATTTACTAGGCTATAGTATTTTGGTGGAAAACGTGGTATAGAATCTGAAAGTGTTCACCAAATTCTTTCAATTTTCTTTTGTCTTAGATTTTAGAAATTGGAAATCTAATTCCTATTCCAAATCCCTCATTTCCCATCTGGTATTTGACCGATCATAGTCCAGTTATGATACTTGGAGGAATTTCTAATCGCAAAGTTATTCTTTTAACCACCAATGAATTTGACAATTTTTCAGTTTTGGAGGTAATTTGCAATTTTATTCAAAATGCTTTGAATGCAAGTATTTAAGCACAATTATAATTGCTGTATTTCTGTGACACTTTTCCTCACCTCAGGATAACTAAACCCATTTAGCAATTAAAGATATTCCACTGAAGTGAAGTTTACAATCATAAAAGGTGATCTAACAGAGGTTTTAAGGTTGGTGCTTCGATATTTGATTGTATAATGCTATTGGTATTGTGAGCTGCCTCCCATCATTTTGGAAATGTATCCAGACTCCCTGAGATAGGACACCATTGTGGTCTGACACAACATCTAAGCACAAGATGCCATTTCGCATTCTATAGGAGCACTGCAGAGGGACTATGACCATAATCCTAGGGGTACCTGTCATTTGTACACTGGAAACTCTGTGGTCTTACTAAGTCAGTGAGGCATGCGATGGTTGCAGATAAGTGAATTACTTACATTCATCCTTGATGCATCCTAAACTTCCCTCTTGGCTCTCTGTCACTTCACATTTGATATTTAGGGGTTTTATCGTTGCCTTTGTTCCAGTCAACATCATGTGAATGAATGAATAAGTTTTATTGGCCAAGTATGTACACAAACAAGGAATGTGCCTTGGTGCTCCGCTCGCAAGTAACAACACGACATACAATAAACAATTAAGAATAAAACATAAAACATTTAAACATTAAGAATAAAACTTCAGGTCACCATTGACTGGAAACGAAAATAAACATGATTCTAAGAATAAATTGGTGGTGCAGCGCTAGAGTTGCTGCCTTACAGCGCCGGAGATCCGGGTTCGATCCCGACTACGGGTGCTGTCTGTACGGAGTTTGTACGTTCTCCCTGTGACCTGCGTGGGTTTTATCAGAGATCTTTGGTTTCCTCCCACACTCCAAAGATGTACAGGTTTGTAGGTTAATTGCCTTGGTATAAGTGTAAAATTGTCTCCACTGTGTGTAGGATGGTGTTAATGTGTGGGGTTCATTGCTCGGTGCATTATCGGTGGGCCAAAGGGCTTGTTTCTGCGTTGTATCTCTAAACTAAAAAAACTAAAGCTAAAATTAGAGGCTGGGGTTTGTACAGCAAATGACTCACATACCGCCATGTCAATGTTTTTCCACCAAGGCACAATCTAAGTGTGTAGTGAAATGCTCTTCAATTATCTAATAGCACTTGGCAGCATCCAGGACCATATACCGATCAGCCAAAACATTATGACCACTGACAGGTGAAGTGAATAACATTGATTATCTTGTTATAATGGCACCTTTTAAGGGGTGGGATATATTAGGTAGCAAGTGAACAGTCAGTTCTTGAAGGATGCAGGAGAAATGGGCAGGAGTAAAGACCTGAACGACTTTGACAAGGGCCAAATTGTTATGGCCAGACGACTGGGTCAGAGCATCTCTGAAACGGCAAGGCTTGTGGTCAGCAGTGGTGAGTACATACCGACAGTGGTCCGAGGAGGGACAAACCATAAACCGGCGACAGGGTGTTGGGCGCCCAAGGCTCATCGATGCGTGAGGGCAATGAAGGCTATCCCGTCTGGTCCAAACCCACAGAAGGTCGACTGTGGTACAAGACACAGAAAATGTTAATGGTGGTCACGGGAGGAATGTGTCACAATACACAGTGCATCACACCCTGCTGCGTATGGGGCTGCACACGGAGGACCAACAGCATATAAGGTCATAATGTTTTGGCTGATCGGATGCTAATCTGCTCGGTTGGCATCCCACCCATCCCAAAAAATGTTCTGCTTCACCACCAGGTCACCTTTAATCCCACTTCAACTCATTTCTTGAATGGCATCTTGTAAATCCATCAGTGCCTACTATCCAAAAGCAAGAGAACTCCACCGCTTCCAATTTCTATTGCTACTTCCCCATCCCTTCTTTCTCACTTTGAAGAATAAAACAAATACTGAATTTATGACTTGTTCACTTCAAAATATATACGATTACTTTCCATTCTGGTCTATTTTCAGCTAAATATTGACAGTTGTTGGATCGGCTCCCTTAGTTGTCCACAAGGCTTATTCTCTGCCACAGTATATGATGCCATTGCTACTGAAAGTATGCTGTTTATACGCCAGAATCAACTGATGTATTATTTTAAAGGAAATTTAACCTTACTTCGCTCATCAGAAACAGGATCAGGTACTATCAGTTTTTTTTTCAAGCTTGTAGGAAGAAACTGCAGATGCTGGCTTAAACTGAAGATAGACACAAAATGCTGGAGTAACTCAGCGGGACAGGCAGCATCTCTGGATAGAAGTAATGGATGACGTTTCGGATCGAGACTGAGGAAGTGTCTGGACCCGAAATGTCACCAATTCCTTCTATTCAGAGATGCTGCCTGTCCCGCTGAGTTACTCCAGCATTTTGTGTCTATCTTATTCAAGCTTGCTTCACTTTTAATATTACATGGGGGGAGAATGTAAAAGTATAACAGAAACAGGGTTACTCTGATACAATAGATGTTTATGCATTTATATCAAAAGTAGTTTCACTGATGTTTTCAAAAGGTTTGAGCATGGTAACAAAACTGATTTACTCTTTATGTTTCATGCCATCTTCAAACCCACCTGGCTCATTACTTTAACGTGGAAGAAATCAGGAAGATGTTGACCCCTTAAGATGGATTGACATTGTGCTATTAGGAAATTGTGCACATAATGCTTGCACTTTCAATGCCTCCTTACCTTGTGTGTATAGCACATTATGGTGGGGACTTAACAAGTTTAACAGTTAGACATCCTTGAAGCAAATAACTTCATAGCATCCATAAAGCTAAAAACAGAGCCCCCCTCATCTATATAGTAAAACTCTCATTTGTTTGTTTGTTCGTTCCTGAACTACAGCCAAAACGGTACACGATCGCACAACAATTTTAGGCCCACCGTACTCACAGTCGTCCCTTTGGTGCTATTGGAAGAAGTTTAATTGAAATTGGTGTTATATTTTAAAAGTGATTCACATTTTAAAGTTTAAATCTATCTCCCAGGGAGGGAGAGGGGGGAAGGGAGGGGGAGAGGGGTGGAGTGGGGGAGGTGAGGGGAGGAGGTGGGAGGGTGGGGGGAGGGGGAGGGGATGGGGAGGAAGGTGGAGGAGGGGAGGGGGGGAGGGGAGGGGGGGAGGGGAGGGGGGAGGGGAGGGGGAAGGGAGGGGGAGGGGGGGGAGTGGAAGGGGGAGGAGGTGAAGGGGGAGTGGGCGGAGGGGGAGAGGGGAGGAAAAAGGGGGAGGGTAGGGGGAGGGGGGAGGTAGGGGGAGGGGGGAGGAGAGGGTGCTGCACCAATGCAGGAGAGGTTTGGGCCCAACGGGTCCACTCGGTCTCATATTTCAATAACAATCCTCCTGAAGGAGGGTCTCGACCCAAAACGTCACCCATTCCTTCTCTCCAGAGATGCGGCCTGATCCGCTGAGTTACTTTAATATTTTGTGACAATTCTCCTGGAAGTTATATTAGCTGCCTCAAACTTTGCTAGGACTGGCACTAATGATATTCGTATTGTTTGTTATTGTCACATGTCCTGAGTGAGGAACCATCGTGTGTTATCCAGGATGATCATGCCATATCAGGTCGTCAAAAGATAAAATCAAAAAAGAGTTCAGAAAATAGTGCTCAGGCTACAGAGAACGTGCAGATTAAAAAATGCAAGGCCCATAACAAATGAGAGTTTTAGCTTATAGATTTAATGAAGATTATCTGTACATGTGGTTCTAAGATACATAGTTAAAGTTTCCAAGAAGCTCTGTCATCAAAATTCTTGCTGCTAAAATATTGGCCTTTTAATAGCTGCAAATAAGGTAATCTGTTGCCGGCCCTGATTTGTTCTGGCCTTTTCCTACTTCTAGTTCCCTCCCCTCTACCTTCAGTCTGAAGAACGGTTCCGACCCGAAACATCGCCCATCCTTTTTCTCCAGAGAAGCTGCCTAACCCGCTGAGTTACTCCCGCACTTTGTGTCTATCTCCATTATAAATGATGAGATGAAACAATAGGTTGTTGTGGAGAATATTGTGGAAAAGAAAGCAATCAATTTTAAAAGTAATGTTACAGATATCTGGAGCAAAACACAAAGTACTGGGTAACTCAGTGGGTCGGGCAACATCTCTGGAGGACATTAATAGACGACGTGTCAGGCAGGGACCGTTCTTCAGATTACTGCCTGTTTGTAACCGTGTAAATCAATTTAATTTTATCCAATTCTCCTTATGGAAACATGTGGCACAGCTAGAAATCTTGGGTTTTCCTGGTCTGTGTGGCCTTTTCCATTGTACAGGTGCATTTAGCCTTAAAATCTCTGAGAGAGCCTAAAGGGCCTGTCCCAGTTACACGATTTTTTAGGCGACTGCCTGCGACTGTCAAAGTCGTAGCAGATCGCCAAAATTTTCTTTTCCCCTATGACAATGACCACGACAATGCCTAGTCAGGTCGATACAAGTTACTTTTTTTGTGAAACTAACACCAGGCTCAGAGATTACACCGTCTTCGGAAACATCGCGGAATCCCCACGCTTACCTGACCGTCAAACTGTCGCCTCCAATCTACCTGTCAAATGTCCTGACGGTAAATAAATTGGTTAAACAAAACTATCTTCTGGTATTTTCAAATGCCTTTTCTTAATTTAATATTACGTGCTTCTAAATGCCTCTGTGACAACCTAGCAAACCTGGGGACAGCGTGCGACAGACAGCGCCTGCAATAAGCTACGATACCTGGCCACAAGCCAGCTGTCGCCCAGAAATTTCTAGCAGGTAAATGTTTCCGTGAAGCTTCGTCACAATCGTGCCCGCGACACCCTAGCAAACGTTTGGCGACAGCCTAGTCACAGGCAGTCGCCTTAAAATCGCCTAACTGGGACAGGCCCTTTAATTTGGTTCTGAGCTTCGAATGCATATCGAGTCTCTCTGAAGTGATATCTTCTTTTCCGTTTTGCAGATAACTGGATTCGTGTGTTGTTCAATGTTTGCGTGGAAAGGCTGATTCCAGTGTTTCTTGTACAGAATGCTGAAGAAAAACTGTTTGTTATTGGAGGGGGCAAGCATAAAGCATTGATCTTCATGATCACGATCAGAGGTTTGACAATATTATGAAAATACAACAGTTCTGCACAGTATTTAAAACTTTACTATTACAAATTTGAGCATTCCGCTTTGAAAGTCCATTAAATTAAATCTGTGTAGGAAAAAACTGCAGGTGCAGGTTTACACCAAAGATAGACACAAAATGCTGGAGTAACTCATTGGGAAGGACACAACATGTGTCTACAAGGCGCTGGTCAGGCCGCATTTGGAAAATTGTGAGCAATTTTGGGCACCATATCTGAGGAAGGATGTGCTGGCTCTGGAGAGGGTCCAGAGGACGTTTATAAGAATGATCCCAGGAATGAGTGGGTTAACATGTGAGCATTTGTCGGCACTGGGCCTGTACTCGCTGGAGTTTAGAAGAATGAGGGGGGACCTCATTGAAACACACAAAATAGTGAAAGGCTTGGATAGAGTGGATGTGGAGAGGATGTTTCCACCAGTGGGAGAGTCTAGGACCAGAGGCCACAGCCTCAGAAGTAAAGGACGTCCTTTTAGGAAAATGAGGAGACATTTCTTTAGTCAGAGGGTGGTGAATCTATGGAATTCTTTGCCACGGGAGGCTGTGGAGGACAAGTCAGCGGATATAGGGCGGCACGGTAGCGCAGCGGTAGAGTTGCTGCTTTACAGCGAATGCAGCGCCGGAGACTCAGGTTCGATCCTGACTACGGGTGCTGCCCTGTAAGGAGTTTGTACGTTCTCCCCGTGACCTGCGTGGGTTTTCTCCGAGACCTTCGGTTTCCTCCCACACTCCAAAGACGTACAGGTATGTAGGTTAATTGGCTGGGTAAAATGTAAAAATTGTCCCTAATGGGTGTAGGATAGTGTTAATGTGCGGGGATCACTGGGCGGCACGGACTTGGTGGGCCGAAAAGGCCTGTTTCCGGCTGTATATATATGATATGATATGATATTTTTAAGGCAGAGATAGATTCTTGATTAGTACAGGTGTCAGGGGTTATGGGGTGAAGGCAAAGGCATGAGAATGGGATTAGGAGATATAGATCAGCCATGATTGAATGGCGGAGTAGACTTGATGGGCCGAATGGCCTAATTCTACCTGATGAGAATTAAAAAATATGGAACTGAGCAAACAAACTACTTGTGTAGGGGTGGGAAGCAACCATGAGATCTACTATACAGCAGGGTTTGGATGAACTGGATCTATATTAAAGAAGCTATCTGGAAACATTTGAGATTGTTGAGTCTAGAGTTACAACGATCTTTGACCATGACAGTTTATGTTCTCTAAAATTTAGTTATAACCATGTAAATAATCTTTTGGAGATGCTTCATTCATTTTGTAATCCTGATTGTGAATTGCTAACCCATTTAATCTATGTTTTTTTTGTTTAGATGGAGATGTGTTTTTTAAATCATTGCTGGATTCTGAAGGCCAAACAACATGTAGTGTGATCCAAAGTAAGATACTGGAAGTAAATATATTATATTATATTGTAAACTATAAAATTTTCATCACTCTATTTGCATTATCATCCAATCAACCATGAGTGACACTTAAACTAAAGGCTTGAGAATGATCATAAATTCATTGAAACCAAGTTTATGAACTATAGAAAATCATGCACTCTGTTCATATCTCCAACACATCTAAGGCTCAATTTTACTTTCAAGTTTTTTTCTTTTTAAAGAGTTAACTTAAGTTTATAAAGATTGGAGGAACAGCATCTCATATTTCGTTTGGGGAGTTCACAACCCAGTAGTATGAATATTGATTTCTCTAACTTCAAGTAACCCCACTCTCTCCATCCCTCCCCCACCCAAGTCACAACAGGGTGTCGTTCTCAGCTTGCAAACAGCTAACAATAGCCTGTTTCCTTTATCATCGCTACCTTTTTGCACATCTTTCATTCATTTGTTCTATATCTCTCTACATCACTGTCTATATCTCCTGTTTCCCTTTCCCCTGACTAGTCTGAAGATGGGTCTCGACCTGAAACGTCACCCATCCCTTCTCTCCAGAGATGCTGCCTGTCCCGCTGAGTTACCCCAGCATTGTGTGTCCATCTTCTTTATAAAGATTCATTATGGGCAAGAAATGTCATGGTGTTTGCTGTTTGAACATATGGTCAGTGAAAATATGTTGTACTCATTACTTCATACATAGATCAGGTTGGATGGCTTAAGTTACCATCAGGCAGAAATTTGGAAATCCCCTACTAAATTTCAAAGACATAGTCTAAATCAGAAGCAATGCAGGCCACTCATTTATAAAATGGCTGCCCAATTGAAATAGTAAATTTTTAAAGGAGGGTAGTCATTTGTATTTTTTATAGGGAGTTATTTGCAAAACAACTCAAAAGCTTTCAGGGGTCAGAATATTGCGGCATCTTCACTCGCAGGCCTTGCTAAAGGTAACAAGGATTTATATATATATAGAGAGGAACTGCAGATGCTGGTTTACACCGATCATAGACACAAATTGCGGGAGCAACTCAGCATCTCTGGAGAAAAGGAACAGGTGACATTTTGGGCAAAGACCCTTCTCCAGACCCATTCTGGAGAAAAGGAATAGGGTGTCTCCAGATCACTTTGTGAAGAGTACTTTAATGATAGTCTTGGCAGCACACCAGCATGATGAAGGCTCAAAGACAACGGAGCGTTGTCTGACGACCCCAGAGAAGACGGAGAAAAAAGTCCTTTGCTTGCAGAGCCAGTCGCCAACTGTATACAGGGAGTCATTACACCATCTCCAACTTCTAACTCTGCAATGTAACTGATTGCTGCCCTGGTTGAGATCCAGGCATGAGCTTGAATCTGTACTGTTTTGTCTGTTGAGACAAGGTTACTGTTGCTCAGAACTGCTTAGCTTTGGATTATTCCAGGTTGTCACCAACTCATCTATGCCTTAAAAAACAAGTACGTTAAGGACAACACTGATGTTCTGGTCTTGTACCTGATGGGAGTCAGACATATTTTAACCAGGGGCTGGGAGCAACCACCAGCAATAATCACTGCCAGCATTCACTGCTACAAGGGTATGAATGCACATGCAAGCATAGAAAATAGGACCAAGACTAGGTCATTTAGTGCTTTGGGTCTGCCCCACAAATCAAAATGGCCGATCATTTACTTCAGTATCCTTTTCTCACCCCCACCCAATGTCCCATGACCCAGACCTATAACAATCTGATGTGAGTTGTGAAGATGTGTAGGAAAAAAACCCTGCAGATGCTGGTTTAAATCGAAGGTAGACACAAGATGCTGCCTGACCCGCTGAGTTACTCCAGCACTCTGTGAAACGTCACCTATCCATGTTCTCCACAGATGCTGCCTGACCCGCTGAGTTACTCCAGCACTCTGTGAAACGTCACCTATCCATGTTCTCCACAGATGCTGCCCGACCCGCTGAGTTACTCCAGCATTTAGTGCCTACCTGAGTAGTGAAGATGATAAATTTACATTTCAAATGACAAATGTTCTATCAGCCAACTCCACCGCATCCTCTCCATTTCAAATGAATACCTTTCCTTGGTGGGCACCTTAAGATTCCCTGAGATAAAGGAGGTACATGTGACAATAAAGTATCATTGAATCATCAAAACAGTACTTGTAGGAAGGAACTGCAGATGCTGATTTAAACCGAAGATACAGTAGACACAAAAAGCTGGAGTAACTCAGCGGGGCAGGCAGCATCTCTGGAGAGAGGAAATGGGTGACGTTTCAGGTTGAGACCCTTCTTCAGACTGAGAGGCAGGGAAAAGGGAAATTAGATGTATTCACGGGGAAGGGAAACGAGAGATATCTCTCGATTCCCTTTCCTGTGACTTCCAGTCCGATGAAGGGTCCCGACCCGAAACGTCATCCATTTCTTCTCCCCAGAGACGCTGCATGTCCCATCGAAACAATATGTCCCTTTTTGCTGAGAGAACATACTTCTGGAAAACCTAACAGGGATATTAGTCCTGACCCAAATCCCTGCATAAAGGAAAGAATGCTGAGAGATAGAACACACTGTACATTGTTGAATCTGCACTAATTGTCATCTTCATGATCAAATGCTATTTAAATGTACTTTTCTCAATGATATTCCCTTGTCTGAGAAAGGAAGAACCCCAATTGTTCATCGGCAAATCCTGTATTTCTACAACAACAAAAATCTACAGAAAAAAATGTTCTTCAATTTTTGCCGTATATCATGGACATGTTGAAGTAGCAATAAAACTTTCCTCTCGACTTAATCAGTAAACACCAATAAGTTGATTGTGGTTTTCTTTTAGGAGATTGCCTTGTGCTCTGGGCTGCTGTTGATAGATTCCAGGAAGCTGCTTTTCTTCTGGTTGAAGGAATAGTAAATGAATATCAAAATACATCATATTACCTGATATATTATGATTTTGGTATGTATACATTCCAAGTCCTGACCTACTATCTACCTCATTGGTGACCGTTGGACTATACTTATTTGAACTTTGCTGGCTTTACCTTGCACTAAATGTTATTCCCTTATCATGTATCTATACACTGTAAATGGCTCGATTGTAATCGTGTATTGTCTTTCTGGTGACTGGATAGCACAAAAATGGCTTTTAACTGTACCTCGGTACACGTGACCATCCACTAAACTAAACTAAACTGAAGATGTTTATTTTTATTAACCTTAATTATATTACAAAGAAATTAGATTATATTATTAACATGAGACAGACTGCCCTTGCCAAGACATTGGTCGCAAGGCAACATTTTACTTTTAGGCCTTTCCTTTCTAGACCTGTATACCAGCAATCCAATAGACAATAGGCGCAGGAGTAGGCCATTCGGCCCTTCGAGCCAGCACCGCCATTCAATGTGATCATGGCTGATCATTCTCAACCAGTACCCCGTTCCTGCCTTCTCCCCAAACCCCCTGACTCCGCTATCCTTAAGAGCTCTATCTAGCTCTCTCTTGAATGCATTCAGAGAATTGGCCTCCACTGACTTCTGGCAGAGAATTCCACAGATTTACAACTCTCTGACTGAAAAAGTTTTTCCTCATCTAAGTTCTAAATGGCCTACCCCTTATTCTTGAGTATGGCATTCAAGAGAGTATGGCAAAATGGCGGCGCTGCCATAGCAGCTGCGGCTTACCTGCGGTCCATTTGTCTTTGTGTTTTTGTCGTTTTTTTGGTCTTAATTGTAGTTGTGATGTGGTGTTTTTGTGTTTGTGTACTATGTGTGTATGTGGGGGGGAGGGGGGGAACTGTAAAATTGTAAATAGGTGTCCCTTCCGAACGGAGACCCGACCTTTGTTTTCTGGGCCGTGTCTCCGTTCCTGCTGCGGCCTACCATCGGCCCAACTCCTGGAGCTGTCGGCCTCCAGGGCTCCGGTTCGCAGAGCCCGCGGACCGGACTTACCATCACCGGAGCCGGCCGTCCTCGGAGGCTGCGGGAGCAGCTGCGACTCGCCTTAGGCTCGGGCCGCGTGGATGCCGACATCGGGAGCTCCGGCAGCGGCAGCGTGTTCGCCCGCCCCGGATCGCGGGGCTTGGGTCGCGGACATTTCACCGTCCGGCACGGCCTAAGATAGGCCGCGGGATATTTCTCTGCTGGGCGGGGGCTTCAATGTCGGGAACCACGACCGCCCCGACGTGCAGCAACAGCAGCAGCAGCAGCGTGTTCGCCCGCCCTGGATCGGACTTATCATCGGCGGAGCCGGCCGTCTTCGGAGGCTGCGGGAGCGGCTGCGACTCGCCTTAGGCTCGGGCCGCTGCGGACCGTCCGGCGCGGCCTGCAACCACAACAACCTGACCGCGGGAGAGGACAGCAGGAGAAGGGAAAAGACATTGTGGCCTTCCATCACAGTGAGGTGAGGACTGGAGGAGACTCACTGTGATGGATGTTTTCTTGATGGATGTTTCTTTTGTGTGTTTTGGGGGTTGTGTAATTTTAATGCCTATTTTGATGCTTTTGTTGTTGGACTGTGGGTGACTGAATTTCGTCCAATTTGGATGACAATAAAGCTATCTTGAATCTTGAATCTTGAATCTTATACTGTGGCCCCTTGTTCTGGACTCCCCCAACATTGGGAACATGTTTCCTGCCTCTAACGTGTCCAACCCCTTAATAATCTTATACTTTTCGATAAGATCCCCTCTCATCCCTCTAAATTCCAGTGTATACAAGCCTAGTCGCTCCAGTCTTTCAACATATGACAGTCCCGCCATTCCGGGAATTACTCCAGACTCATTCATTCCTATATTGTCAAGCTTGAAAGATTTCAGAGGAGATTTACGAGGATGTTGCCAGGACTAGAGGGTGTGAGCTATAGGGAGAGGTTGAGTAGGCTGGGTCTCTATTCCTTGGAGTGCAGGAGGATGAGGGGTGATCGTGTAGAGGTGTATAAAGTCATGAGAGGAATAACTCGGGTAGATGCACAGAGTCTCCTGCCCAGAGTGGGGGAATCGAAGACCAGAGGACATAGGTTCAAGGTGAAGGGGGAAATATTTAATAGGGAGAGGCTGAGCAGGCTGGGACTCTATTCCTTTGAGCACAGCAGGATGATGGGTGATCTTATAGAGTAGTATAAAATCATGAGAAGAATTTTTCGGGGAGACGCACAAAATCCCTTGCCCAGAGTAAGGGAATCAGGGACCAGGGGATATGGGTTTTAGGTGAAATGGAAAAGATTTAATAGGAATCTGAGGGGTGACTTTTTCACGCAAAGCGTGGTGGGTGTATGGAACGAGCTGCCAGAGGAGGTAGTTGAGGCGGGGACTATTGCAACATTTATGAAACAATTGCAGGTACATGGATAGGACAGGCTTGGAGCGATAAGGGCAAAATGAAGGGAGGTGGAACGAGTGTGGATGGGACATGGTTGTTTTTCATTCAGAGTGTGGTGGGTATATGGAGTGAGATGCTGGAGGAGGTAGTTGAGGCAGGTACTGTAACAGCATTTAAAAGATGCTTGGGAGAGTTAGATTAAGCTCAGGGCTAAAGGAATCAACGGATATAGGGAAAAAGAAGGAACGGGGTACTGAATTTGGATGATCAGCCATGATCATATTGAATGGCGGTGCTGGCTCGAAGGGCCGGATGGCCTTCTCCTGCACCTATTTTCTGTTTCTATATCTATGTTGGTCGGTGTGGGCAAGTTCAGCCGAAAGGCCTGTTTTTCCACACTGTATGACTATGACTCTATCACATAGGGGTGGATAGCTGATCATAAACCTGGGACCTCAAAGGGGCCTCTTAGGGTCGTAAAGAAGGCTTTTGGAACATTGATCCTCGTCAGTCAGGTTACTTTATTTTGGGATGTTCAGTTTTGGTCACCCTGCAATGGGAACGATGCCATTATTTTAGAAAGAGCGCAGAGAAGATTAACAAGGGCGTTGTCAGGACTCAATGGCCTGTGCTATACCAAGAAGTTGAGCAGTCTAGGTGTAATTACTTGGAATGCAGGAGGCTGAGGGGTGATCTTATGGAGGTGAATAAAACCATGAGGGGAATAGATTGGGTGAATCCAGAGTCTTTACCCAGGATAGGGGAATAAGAAACTAGAGGACATATTTTTAAGGTGAGAGGGGTAAGATTTAATCGGAACCCAAGGGGCAATTTTTTCATTCAGAGGGTGGTGGGTATATGGAGTGAGATGCTGGAGGAGGTAGTTGATACAGGTACTGTAACAGCATTTAAAAGATGCTTGGACAGGTACATGGATAGAAAACATTTAGGGGGATATGGGCCAAACATGGGGAAATGGAATAAGCTTAGATGGGGGATCTGGGTCAGCCACCTTAATAGATTTTTTAAAACATCTTGATCCTCCTTCAAATGAAGTCAACAAATATCGAAGTAAATAAAGCAAAAGATTTACTTGATATCCCTTTTAATTAATATTTTCCTGCTCACATTTGTCCTACAGAATCAAATGATTTCAGAATTCATTATGAACTTCCTGAGTTTATTCCCAAAGGTAAGGACCTGTAATGTATATCACATTCATTTACAGCAGTTTTTATTTATAGATTCCCATAAAGTGCTAACATTTATCTTAATTAACATGACATTAACAAAAGTTAAGCTTTGTTTTTTATACATTGGCTGTTTTTAACCTACGAGGTTAATTTGTTATCAGCTAAGCCATTCCACTTAGTGAAATTTCACTATTCATTCTGGCTTTTAAAAACCCTAATATGGAATAGGGTCTGATTTCATTGTATATCATTTAAAAATTCAGGTTCATGAGTAAATGCTTGCTACCTGTTTCTTTATGTGCAAGGATATCGTACCATATTTTACAGTTTGGGTTCTGACACTATGTCCTCTACCAATCCTTTCATATGTGCAGTCATATAAGTTATGTGTAAATCATGAGATTACATTTCCAGTCAAACGTCTTATGATTTGTTCTGCAAACATGACCCGTGTAACTGATGCAGACATAAAAGAGACACATTAGTGGTCAGAGTAAATTTTGAGAATATCTGGATGACATTTTTATGCGTTGGCCTGGTACAGAGAAAAATATACTCTTGTGAAATTTTGTAGCTCTCTATGAGATTAAGGTTGCAATAGAATTGGTAGCGGTCTTGTAAAAGCTCGGTGTGAACAGTGGAGCGCCTTGGGAAGGGAAATTTAAAAGATTCAGAACCCTCTTATTGAAACATTTTATTTTCGTAGTCCTAAAGGGCCAACCTAAAGCTCTAAAGAAGAATGGCTTTAAATGTCGGGCATTAAGTGTAAGGGTCAGGAAGTCACGTTACAGCTTTAGAGCTCTTTGGTGAGGCCGCATTTGGAGCATTGTCTGCAGTTCTAGTCGCTTCATTTCAGGGAGGTTGTGAAGACTTTGGAGAAGGTGAAAAAAAAGGTTTACCAGAATGCTGCTTGGATTAGAGGTATTACTTGTAAGGAGAGGTTGGAGCAGTTTAAAGCAGATGCGTGGGGCAAATTTACAGAGAGAGTGGTGGGCACCTGGAATGTGCTGCCAGGGGTGGTGGTGGCGGTAGATACGATGGGGTCAATCGGGGCTTTTAAATGGGCGCATGGATGTGCCAAGGATGGAGGAATATGGATCCTGTGGGGGTAGAGGAGAATAATTTAACTTGGCATCATTGTTGGTATGGACCTGTGTTTTAATGTTCCACTAGACCAAGTGGACCCGTTGGGCCCAAACCTCTCCAGCATTGGTGCAGCACCCTCTTCTGAAGAAAGCCAATGGAATGTTGGCCCTCATAACAAGAGGAGTTGAGTATAGGAGCAAAGAGGTCCTTCTGCAGTTGTACATGGCCCTAGTGAGACTGCACCTGGAGTACTGTGTGCAGTTTTGGTCTCCAAATTTGAGGAAGGATATTCTTGCTATTGAGGGCATGCAGCGTAGGTTTACTAGGTTAATTCCCGGAATGGCGGGAATGTCATATGTTGAAAGACTGGAGCGACTAGGCTTGTATACACTGGAATTTAGAAGGATGAGAGGGGATCTTATCGAAATGTATAAGATTATAAAGGGGTTGGACACGTTAGAGGCAGGAAACATGTTCCCAATGTTGGGGGAGTCCAGAACCAGGGGGCACAGTTTAAGAATAAGGTGCAGGCATTTAGAACGGAGATGAGGAAAAACCTTTTTCAGTCAGAGAGTTGTGAATCTGTGGAATTCTCTGCCTCGGAAGGCAGTGGAGGCCAATTCTCTGAATGCATTCAAGAGAGAGCTAGATAGGGCTCTTAAGGATAGCGGAGTCAGGGGGTATGCGGAGAAGGCAGGAACGGGGTACTGATTGAGAATGATCTGCCAGGATCACATTGAATGGCGGTGCTGGCTCGAAGGGCCGAATGGCCTACTCCTGCACCTATTGTCTATTGTCTATTGTCTCCCTAGGAGGTAGATTTAAACTTTAAAATGTGAATAACAAAAAATATAACACCGATTTCAAAGAAACTTCTTCCATTAGCACCAAAGGGACAACGGTGAGTAAGGTGGGCCTAAAATTGTCGCGCCATTGTGTACATTTTTGGCTGTAGTTCAGGAACAAACAAACAAACAAACAAGAGTTTTAGTATATAGATGAAATGCTCCATTGCAAGTGCAGAGTCTTATTGTTATGATCATATGTTGAATATAATTATGTATAGGAAAATAACTACAGATGCTGGTTCAAATTGAAGGTAGTCACAAAATACTGGAGTAACTCAGCGGGTCAGGCAGCATCTCAGGAGAGAAGGAACGGGTGACGTTTCAGGTCGAGACCCTTCTTCAGACCCGAATATAATTATGGTGCTGTCAGCAAAGAATGTAATTTAGGTGGCTGAGGGTTATTAATTGTAAAATATCCTGAACTGATGTTTGTTTCATTCCTCATCTCTTCTCATCCAACCCCCATCTTTTTATAGAGAAGCAAGGATTTGTTTTACTTCTCGGGATTGAAGACCTCTCCGATGTGCCAATTATACCAATGGGCATTATGCTTAGTCACGTGAATTCAATGGCCTACATATGGGGAAACTTTTTATTTAGCAGGTAATAAATGTGTCCTTATCAGTGGTTTTCAGTTCATTGAGGCACTAAATTCCACATTAATAAACTGCGTTGTATACTGGATGCTAAAATAGAGTTGTACGCCCAATGTAAATGCCTAGAAGATACACTTGCTGCATTGGAGGCCAAATTGCTTGGAATATTTTTCTTTATCTTAGAAGATTGATATTGTCTGTAGCTTCTGTGCTCCATCTCACCAGTTCATTACTTTTCATTTTGGTGGTACATATAACTTTTATAACTGCTTGATTGCTTTAAAAAAAAAAGTAACTTATATGGAGATACTAAAGACTGCAGTTCTGGTCACCCTATTACATCAGGTAATTATTATTATAATACTATTATCATTGGGTGGCACAGTGACGCAGCGGTAGTTGCTACCTTATAGCGCCAGGGACCTGGGTTCGATCCTGACTACTGGTACTGTCTGTGCGGAGTTTGTACGTTCTCCCCATGACCTTTGTGGGTTTTCTCCGGTTTCCTCCCACACTCCAAAGACGTGCGGGTTTGTAGGTTAATTGGCTTCGGTAAAATTAATTGTAAATTGTCCCTCGTGTGTAGGATTTTAGATTTAGAGATACAGCGCGGAAACAGGCCCTTCGGTCCACCGGGACCGCGCCGCCCAGCGATCCCCGCACACTAACACTATCCTATACACAGTAGGGACAATTTTTACATTTACCCAGTCAATTAAACTACAAACCTGCACGTCTTTGGAGTGTGGGAGGAAACCGTAGATCTCGGGGAAAACCCACGCAGGTCACGGGGAGAACATACAAACTCCGTACAGACGGCGCCCATAGTCAGGATCGAACATGAGTCTCCGGCGCTGCATTCGCTGTAAGGCAGCAACTCTACCGCTGCGCCACCGTGCCGCACAAATCACCGTGCTGGTTGATTTGCAGATGATCTCAGGTAGAGGATGGGTGAGTGGAGATGGCCACAGAGGTTGGGAGGTCACCTCGACACTGCAGAAGCTAGACAGCAACTGTCAGATGCCTCCCTCTGTACCATCACCCCATTGATAATCATCGGGTCACTATCTCTTCACTTCAGGAGATCTTTCCAAATCTTCCACCTTCTAACCTGATAGTTCTACAACCCCGTACCTCCCATTTCTATATCCTAGCCAAGATTCACAAATGGGGGTGCCTAGTAGGCCCATTGTTCCAACCTGTTCTTGCCCCACTTGATCTATCACCTCACCCCCCCCCCCCCCGACCCCATCCCCCTTGTCCAGTCCCTTCCCACTTTTATCAAGGACATTTTGCATGGTCTCCACCATTTTAACAATTTCTAGTTCCCAACTAGTTTTTACTAGTCCCATCACACAGATTCCCCTCAGGAAGGTTATAGGTCTCTCCATTTCTTTCTCAGAAGATAGATCTACAGTAACTAGCTCCCTTCTCCCAACACTCCTCTCTGCCCGGTAAAATTTATTCTTACCCTGACCACTCCTGGAGGATGAGGAGTGAGCTTATAGAGGTGTATAAGATCATCAGGGGAATAGATAGGGTGAACGCACAGAATCTTTTACCCAGAGTAGGCGAATCAAGAACCAGGGGATGTAGGTTCAAGGTGAGAGAGGAAAGATTTTTAGCCTAAGGACAGCTTTTTCACACTGAGGTGGATATATGGAATAAGCTGTCAGAGGAGGTAGTTGAGGCAGGTTGTGTAGTAGGATTTAAAATATATTTGGACAGGTATATGGATAGGAAGCATTTAGAGGGATATGGGCCAAATGTGGGCAGGTGGGACTAGTGTAGATGCAACATTTTGGTCAGCATGGGCAATTTGTGCTGAAGGGGTTGTTTCCATGTTGAATGACCCATGACTCAATTGCCATATAGTTCATGGCCTCTTGTCCAGGCAGCATTCTTGAAGACCTCTTCTGCACCCTCTCCAATGCTCCACATGCTTTCTGGAATAAGGTGACCAGAACTGCACACAATATTTCAAATGTGGCCTAACCAAAGTTTTATAAAACTGCAACATGACTTCCTGTCTCTTATTCTCAATGTCCCGACCGATGAAGGCCAGCAAGCCATCTGCTTTCTTTGCCACTCTGCGCACTTGTTTGGCCACTTTTAGGGTGCTATGGACTTGGACCCCAAGATCCCTCTGCAGGTTAATGCTCTGAAGGTATTGCATTAGCTGAATGCTTTCCCCTCAACTATGACTTCCCAAAGTACAACAACAGAGTTAGATTGAGCTCTAGGGGCTAGCGGAATGACGGGGATATGGGGAGAAGGCAGGCACGGGTTACTGATTGTGGATGACCAGCCATGATCACAATGAATGACGGTGCTGGCTCGAAGGGCCAAATGGCCTCCTCCTGCACCTACTTTCTACATTGTCTATAACTCTCGCTTGCTCATTGTGCCTTAATGAGTTGAGAGGCAATACAGGAACCGGTGCCCAAATATATGGAAATGGAGCATGGAAACCAGGCCTTGATGCGTATAATGGGAACTTGGGAAGCAGGACCATGGTAATCAGGAAGGGAGGGGAAGAACCAGGTCCTGGTGAGTGAGAAGTGAGAATGACATCCATCATCTAGTGTATTTATTCACAAAATGCTGGAGTAACTCAGCAGGTCAGGCAGCATCTCGGGAGAGAAGGAATGGGTGACGTTTCGGGTCGAGACCCTTATTCATTTTGTGAATAAATACCTTTGATTTGTACCAGCATCTGCAGTTATTTTCTTATCCATCATCTAGTGAGCTACTTACGAAAGCATTGTGATTTCAAAATAGTTGGATGGTGGAATATCAAATGTTTTTTGTATCTCAAATTTAACATGCAATATTATATGCAAAGATAAGAATGGCCAGTGCAAATCTAGAAAACAAGTATTTCAACTTTTATCAAGGCTGCACTTCTCGCATGTGAATCCTTTTAGATATGATATCACTTTATTCCCTTGACACTGACCTCTGGTAGTCTGAATACAGAATACAGAGCTTTATTTGTCATTCGGTACCAAGGTACCGAACGAAATTACATTAGCAGTCACACAAAAAAAAAGAACACAAGACACATGACCCCAACACAAACGTGTAAGAAAATAACTGCAGATGCTGGTACAAATCGAAGGTATTTATTCACAAAATGCTGGAGTAACTCAGCAGGTCAGGCAGCATCTCAGAAGAGAAGGAATGGGTGACGTTTCGGGTCGAGACCCTTCTTCGGACTGAGTCATTGAGGCTGAAGAAGGGTCTTAACCCGAAACGTCACCCATTCCTTCTCTCCAGGGATGCTGCCTGACCTGCTGAGTTACTCCAGCTTTTTGTGTCTATTTTCTGGTAATACATCGATGTGAAAGATACATCCTCTGGATGCACTGGGACGCATCCTCAGTGATGTGACCTGGGGTCATGGGGTGTTTGGGGTCTCACAACACCAGGCACCCTCGCCCAGGCCACCCAGCCGGGGTTGATCAGGCCCCTACTTGCGTCCTAGCAGCAATCGCCCACGGATCAGCCCTCTTAATCCAAAGCCACCCAGTGGCTTTCTCTGCGGCTTCGCGTGCGGATTGAATGGCCCTCTTCTTTGCCGGCCCCGTAATTCCCAGCTGGTTGAGGACTTTGCAGAGTGAGCAGGAGTCCTGCAAAGCCTCTACAGCCCACCTCCACGGGTTCATAGTATCAGATATCCTCAGCCCCCACACCGGTGAAAATAGCCCTCGGAAAGGATTGTCACTATCAATCACACTGAAAGGTAGGTTCTGTTGGAGACGCAGTGTGACAGACTCCCTGCCTTTATTTTCTGATGATACATTGTGCCGTTACAGTGGGAATTGACTCGGAATGAATAAAAGATATCTTTTGAAAACCATGACAGAATAAACTGCTGACAAACCAAACCTTTGAAATGTTGTTCCAGTTACAATCACGGCGCCACATGGTTTGCTATACCAGGAGTACCGCCTCATTCTCTCATCCGCTATTTTACCCATTCATGGAATGGAGACTTTATCTTCATGACTGACATTGAAGAAGTAAGTGATTATTTAGCGATGATGATCAGCTTAATTTCCTAAAACATAAAATGACGCTATGACAGAATAAGCAGATTATTTGGCATATGAAGTCAAGTTCTATCATCTTGTGAACTAGTTCATTTAAGTTCTTGAATGTAGGTCTTCATTTGCAGTTTCTCACCTTTCCTCGACATTAGGGTGAATAGATAAAAGGCAAAAACAACCTTATTTTTCTTTGAACAATTTTGCAAATAGTGCATTGGAGAGAATCGTTAATACTTAAGACTAGTTAGTATTTAAGTACTTGTGCGGTACGGTGGCGCAGCGATAGAGTGGCTGCCTTACAGCGCCAGAGGCCTGGGTTCGATGCTGATTATGGGTGCTGTCTGTATGGAGTTTGTATGTTTTCCCTGTGACCGCGTGGGTTTTCTCCGAGATCTTCAGTTTCCTCCCACACTCCAAAGACGTATGGGTTTGTAGGTTAATTGGCTTGGTATAAATGTGGGGAGAAGGCAGGAACGGGGTACTGATTGAGAATGATCACATTGAATGGTGGTGCTCGCTCGAAGGGCCGAATGGCCTCCTCCAGCACCTATTGTCTATTGTCTAATGTAAATTGTCCCTAGTGTGTGCAGGATAGTGTTATTGTGTGGGGAGCGCTGGTCGGTGCGGACTCGGTGGGCTGAAGGGCCTGTTTCTGCGCTGTAACTCTAAATTAAACAATGGAGGAACCTGTTTACCATGAGGCCTGCACTAAAATTATTTTGCTTTCATTGTAATTGAAACTCCATGTTATCCACATAATACGCATAATGAAATATTTTTACCAGTGGATTCTTGTCCTCACTAGGCAGTCCTGTGGGATTGAGGATGTCTTGCTCTACTGGATTATAATGTTTAGGAAAGGTACCTGATTAGCGATTGTACATATGAAGTGCTACTCTGAATCGCTGTATCTTCCCAAGGATGTAAGACACACTCATCTGAAGGGAAGTGCATAGCAAGCAGTCTTTTCTGATATTTCGAATACTTCTTACATGCGAGAATTTCATGCTGAAAAGATGCAGAGCAGGTAAACAGCCACCTAGATTGGTGCACAATCCTGATTTTAGGGGGTGAGATATCTGTCTTGTCAGGTCCCCATGGCACCATGGATTGGTTTCTCTGGGCATAATGTGAAGCTAACTGACATCATAATCATAATCGTAATCATACTTTATTAGCCAAGTGTGTTTTGCAACATACGAGGAATTTCATTTGCCACACAGTCATACCAATAAAAAGCAACAGGACACACAAAATACATTTTAACATGAACATCCGCCACAGTGACTCCTCCACATTCCTCACTGTGATGGAAGGCGAAAAAAAGTTCAATCTCTTCCCTTCTTTGTCCTCCAGCGGTCGGGGGCCTCGAACCTTTCGCTAACAGGACGATCTTGGCTCCCATAGCCGGCGGCAGGCCTTCCTCGTCGGGGCGATCAAGCTCCTGCATCTGGGGGGGAATCTCAGCTCCCCCCCGCGCTGGGCGATCTACTCCGGGTCGGGGCTTGTCGAACCTCGTGCGGCATTTGGAGCTTCCCGACCTCAGTCGCAACCCGAGACTGCGAGCTCCTCGATGTTAAAGGACATGAGGACCCTCCACAGGCCGCATTTGGAGTACTGTGAGCAATTTTGGGCCCCATATCTGAGGAAGGATGTGCTGGCTCTGGAGAGGGTCCAGAGGAGGTTTACAAGAATGATCCCAGGAATGAGTGGGTTAACCTATGATGAGCGTTTGACGGCACTGGGCCTGTACTCACTGGAGTTTAGAAGAATGAGGGGGGACCTAATTGAAAAGTACTGAATAGTGAAAGGCCTGGATAGAGTGGATGTGGAGAGGATGTTTCCACTAGTGGGAGAGTCTAGGACTGGAGGTCACAGCCTCAGAATTAAAGGACGTTCCCTTCGGAAGGAGATGAGGAGGAATTTCTTTAGTCAGAGGGTGGTGAATCTGTGGAATTCTTTGCCACAGAAGGCTGTGGATGCCAAGTCAGTGGATATTTTTAAAGCAGAGATAGATAGATTCTTGATTAATACTGGTGTCAAGGGACATGGGGAGAAGGAAGGAGAATGGGGTTAGGAGGGAGTGATAAATCAGCCATGATTGAATGGTGGAGTAGACTTGATGGGCCAAATGGCCTAATTCTGCTCCTGTCACTTGTGTCCAACAATATTTATAAGAGTAATTGAGTGATAGGAGTAGAATTAGGCTATTTGACCCATGAAGTCCACTCCGCCATTCAATCAGGCTGATCTATCTCTCCCTCCTAACCCCTTTCTCCTGCCTTCTCCCCATAACCTCCGACACCTGTACAAAACAAAAATCTATCTATCTCTGCCTTAATTGAAGGTACATTCCTGTTTTATTGAGCACTTTTGTAAAATTGTGTATGGTTCCGGTTGCCACACTTCAGGAAGGTTGTGGTAGCAAGAGAAAGAATGCAAAGAGATTCACCTAGATTTTGCCTGGAATGGAGAGTTCTAGTTATGGGGAGAGATTGGATTAACTGGGTTTAATCTCATTGGAGATAGACACAAAATGCTGGATTAACTCAGCGGGACAGGCAGCATCTCTGGAGAGAAGGAATGGCCGAGACCCTTCTTCAGACCGTAATCTCACTGGAATGGAGGAGGCTGAGGGGTGAGTTTTATAGAGATTTATAAAATTCTGAGTGGCATAGATAGATATATTTCCAGGGAAGGGAGTCTAGAAGTAAAGGGCACAGGTTTGAAGAAAGAGAGTGAAATTTAAGGGTGATCTGAGGGCTATGGTTTTCACACGTGGAGGGAATTATCTGGAATGAGCTACCAGAAGAGAAGGTAGATGTAGATATATTTACAATGTTTAAAAGGTATTTGGGTCAGGATTTTAGCTAGGAACTAGATCAAGTGGACCCATTGGGCCCAAGCCTCTCCTGCATTGGTGCAGCACCCTCTCCTCCCCCCTCCTACCTCCCCTCCCCCCTCCCCTCCCCCTCCCTCCCCCCTCCCCTCCTCCTCCCTCCCCCCTACCCTCCCCCCTCCACTCCCCCTCCCCCTCCCCTGTAGTTCAGGAACAAACAAACAAAAAAGTTTTAGTATATAGATGGCGTAAAGTGCTGCAGGCCTCATATACAAGGTCAAAGTACAATGACTGCAGTATTACTTGAGAGAGGGAAAATAGGTTAGGTGCAAATAAGCAGGGAATAGGATTGAGAGTTACACTGAAAGTTGGCATAGACTCCTTAGTCTCTGTCCATATTGTGAGAGAATATACATATGGGAATTATGAGACCTTCCATTCAACCTTTTTAGCCTCCCTCCTCGCGATAGTCCCAGCCTCAACTACCTCCTCTGGCAGCTTGTTCCATACACCCAGCACCCTTTGTGTGAAAAGGTTACCCCTCAGATTCCTATTAAAGCTTTTCCCCTTCACCTTAAACCTATGTTTTCTGGTCCTCGATACACCAACTCTGGCCAAGAGACTGTGCGTCTACCCGATCTATTCCTCTCATGATCTTATACACCTCCATAAGATCGCCCCTCATGCTCCTGCGCTCCAAGGAATAGAATCCCAGTCCCAGAAAGGAAGGCATTTACAAGGCACAATCTCCAGCACACAATGCCTGTTCCCCCACATAAATTTGCAGCGGCAGGCTCGTGCCTGGCTAATTCTTCATAAGATGAAACTATTCACCGTAAGGTGAAAGTATTTTCATTGCCGCAGGAGCAAAGTTGTAAGTCTAAAGCTGTCTGTGAAGCAGCCAGTTAATATTTTTGGGGGGATTTACCTTAGGGAAGGAATTAATTAATGCATTTTTTGAGTGGCTGATCAATTTCCAGGACATGCTGGATTGTGGTAACACTCTATGAGCTTTTGCACAAAGAACAAGCCTCCTCTAGGTATTGTCCATCATTAATATGTTCAGGTGTATCCATGATTATGCTGCTGGCCTTGCTGAGGCAGCGTGAGGTATAACTGGAGTCAATGCAAGGGAGATTCGTTTGAGTGATGATCGGGACGCAGCCAGAGTAATTAATCAGGAGCTTGTGAGTTAGAAGAATCTGTAATTAACTGCATGAATGCAAGATTTGCAATGCGGTTACAACAGTGAGATCATTGCTATTCCATCCTTATCATTCCTGTTCCACAATGTCCTGATAGATTACATCACTGCAAAACCACACCCTGAACATACCCAAAGCATCACTCATTCCTTTTCTCCATGGACCTGCTGAGTTACCTGCTGAGAAACGTACAAGATTATTAAGGGGTTGGACACGTTAGAGGCAGGAAACATGTTCCCAATGTTGGGGGAGTCCAGAACCAGGGGCCACAGTTTAAGAATAAGTGGTAGGCCATTTAGAATGGAGATGAGGAAAAACTTTTTCAGTCAGAGAGTTGTAAATCTGTGGAATTCTCTGCCTCAGAAGGCAGTGGAGGCCAATTCTCTGAATGCATTCAAGAGAGAGCTAGATAGAGCTCTTAAGGATAGCGGAGTCAGGGGGTATGGAGAGAAGGCAGGAACGGGGTACTGATTGAGAATGATCAGCCATGATCACATTGAATGGCGGTGCTGGCTCGAAGGGCTGAATGGCCTACTCCTGCACCTATTGTCTATTGTCCAGCTTTTTGTGTCTATCTGCAGTTTAAACCAGCATCCGCAGTCCCATCGTATACATAGAACAGAACAGATTTATCAGCCCACAATGTCTGTGCTGACCATGACACCAATATAAAATGCACATCTTCCTGTATGTGGTCTGAAGAAGGGTCCCAATCCAAAACATTGCCTTCCATTCCTTCCACAGATGCTGCTTGATCTCCTCCAGCACTTTGTATTTTCCAGCATCTGCAGTTCCTTCTGCCTCAGTGGTCTGTATCGCTCCATTCCCTTGCTGTTCATGAGTCTCTCCAAGTGCCTCTTGAACATTGCTATTGTATCTGCTTCCATCATTTCCTCTGGCAGTGCGTTTCAGTCATCTACCACTCTCTGTGTAGAGAAAAGACTTCCCTCATAAACCTCTTGACTGTCCCCCTCTTGTCTTAAAGCTATGCCCTCAAGTATTTGACATTATCATCCTCGGAAAAAGACTATTACCATTGTCCCTATTTATACCACAAAATGTTGCACACTTCTATCAGGTCACCCATCGGCCTCCGACACTTCAGAGAAAACAATCCACGTTTGCCCAGACTCTCATCGTAGCTAGTGCCTACTATTCCTGGTGAACCTTCGCTCTTACTAGCAGCCTTTCAATTTTTCATGCAAGGAAAAGGAAGATGAATGAATTATCTATAACATGTAACATGGCATTGTTAAACCTCTTCCTTCACATGCCATCGTTCTTTGAATTACACGCTTGGTATTGACTCTCAGTTCTAATTGTTCCTGGTGCCTTGATAGAAACATAGAAACATAGAAAATAGGTGCAGGAGTAGGCCATTTGGTTAATATTTTTGGGGGGATAAACTTTAATGGCCTGTCCTACTTAGGCGTTTTTTTAGGCGACTGCCGGCGACTGTCATAGTCGTAGCAGGTCACCGAAAAACCGGCGACTGGAATCCCCCTACGACAATGTCTACGACAAGCTACAACAACCTACCACCTAGTCGACGTCAAGCTACGGCAAGGTACCGATAACCGGCGACCCAATCGTCACGACTTAGGACATCCACCTACGACCGCACCTACGACAACCTATGACCACACAGGCGACACAACCTACAACAACTGAAGTCAACCTACGTCTACCCGCGACAAGCTACGACCCTGTCGGCGACAATTGAAGACAATTCACGCCATTTTCCCCTCCGGTTTTGACGCCGGTACCTGTCGTCGGGTGACATAGGTTGACGTAGGTCGTCGCCAATGGAATTCACCGAAGTCAGCACCGGTGACAACCTACGTCACCTGGCGACAACCTGGCGACAACCTAACACAACGCCCCCGTCAGGAGACGTCAAGCTACCATCATTGGCGTCAAACTAACAGTCGCCGAAAATGTTTAAACATTTCAAAATCCAGCGGCGACCAGAAAAACGCTGCGACTCTTTGGAGATGACTCACGACCGTACAGGCCTCACCCCGGCAACCGTGTGGGACAGCCTCGTCGCCTGTAGTCACCTAAACATCACCTGATCAATTTCCAGGACATGATTCCTTTCCTCTTGAATGAGCAAACTGATAAGTCATGATGTGTGACAGAGGAAGACAATTGGGGAAGAATTGAGTTAAATTAAATTGATTTGTGTCCCTATATGTATTGATTAATTTATTATTCAAATATTTTATATTATATAATATAATGTAAAATAATAATATCATTAATAATATCTAAAATGAAATATTCATTAATAAAGTATTAAACATTTTTTTCTGTGTAGTTGTGGTATGGTAGAGATGGTTTTGCAAAGCTACTTCGCCTTCGTCCTTCAAGAGGGTGGATTACTTTCCTGGCCATGCAGAAGATAAAAGGCATAGATTATCACTACAATAGTGAGACAACATTAACTGTCTTCTTTGACAGACAAAAGAAATTACAAGAGGCAAGTATGATAACTTTTGGGCATTATTTATATTTCTTTTTATTCACCTGGTAACACATCAATGCTTGGAAATCAGTGCCAAGACCATGAAATACTATCCTTCTTCGTGGAGTGTGTTTTCCTCTTTACGATATTGGGAAAAAACCCCATCACTGTATCTCATTTTGGAGCTGAGATCTCACTCTCCCTCCTTACCTTCTTCCCCACCCGCATTCCTCAAGTATCTCTTCCCGTCATTACCATGCAATTGTAGGAGACGCAATAATTGGCTTTTCACGTCTCCCTTCCCACCATGTAGGCACCTCACCTTACAGACTCTAACATTTCAATTTAATGCACAGATTTGGTCATCAAAATGTGGGGTGATAAGATAACATAAGTGATAGGAGCAGAATTAGGCCATTCGGCACATCAAGTCTATTCCGCCATTCAATCATGGCCGATCTATATCTCCCTCCTAACCCCATTCTCCTGCCTTCTCTCCATAACCCCTGACATCCGTACTGATCAAGAATCTATCTATCTCTGCCTTAAAAATATCCATTGACGGCCTCCACAGCCGTCTGTGGCAAAGAATTCCACAGGTTCACTACCCTCTGACTAAAGAAATTCCTCCTCATCTCTTTCTTAAAGGAACATCCTTTAATTCTGAGGCTATGACCTCTAGTCCTAGACTCTCCCACTGTGGAAACATCCTCTCCACATCCACTCTATTTAACTATTCGATATGTTTCAATAAGGTCCCCCCTCATCCTTCAGCGAGTACAGGCCCAGTGCCGTTAAACACTTATCATATGTTAACCCACTCATTCCTGGGATCGTTCTTGTAAACCCCCTCTGGACCCTCTCCAGAGTCAGCACATCCTTCCTCAGATATGGTGCTCTCAATACTCCAAATGCGGCCTGACCAGCGCCTTATGGAGCCATAACGTCCTCTACTTTGGAGAAAGCAAACACAGTTCGGGGATTGGTTTTGTAAAGCACCTGTGCTAAGAGTGCAGGAGTGAGCCTGAGCTTCCAGTTATTTGGCATTTTAATTCACTCTCACTCTGAGCTTAAGAACATCACTGCAGATGCTGATACAAATCGAAGGTATTTATTCACAAAATGCTGGAGTAACTCAACAGGTCAGGCAGCATCTCAGGAGCAAAGGAATGGGTGACGTTTCGGGTCGAGACCCTTCTTCAGACTGATGTCAGGGGGGCGGGACAAAGGATGGATATAGGTGGAGACAGGAAGATAGAGGGAGATCTGGGAAGGGGGAGGGGAAGAGAGGGACAGAGGAACTATCTAAAGTTGGAAAAGTAAAATATTTTAATGCTAGGAGCATTGTAAGTAAGGTGGATGAGCTTAGAGCCTGGATTGACATCTGGAAGTATGATGTTGTGGCGATCAGTGAAACATGGTTGCAGGAGGGTTGCGATTGACAATTAAATATTCCAGGATTTCATTGTTTCAGATGTGATAGAATCGGAGGGGCAAGAGGTGGGGGTGTTGCATTGCTTGTCAGGGAGGATATCACAGCAGTGCTTTGGCAGGACAGACTAGAAGGCTCGATTAGGGAGGCTGTTTGGGTGGAACTCAGAAATGAGAAAGGCTTAGCAACACTTATAGGGGTGTATTATAGACCGCCAAATAGGGAACGAGAATTGGAAGAGCAAATATGTAAGGAGATAGCAGATATTAGTAGTAAGCACAGAGTAGTGATTGTGGGTGATTTCAATTTTCCGTACATAGACTGGGAATCACATTCTGTTAAAGGGCTGGATGGTTTGGAGTTTGTAAAATGTGTGCAGGATAGTTTTTTGCAGCAATACGTAGAGGTACCTACCAGAGAAGGGGCAGTGTTGGACTCCTGTTAGGAAATGAGACGGGTCAGGTGATGGAGGTATGTGTTGAAGAGCACTTTGGGTCTAGTGATCACAATGCCATTAGTTTCAATATAATTATGGAGAAGGTCAAATCTGGACCAAGGGTTGAGATTTTGGATTGGAGAAAGGCTAATTTTGAGGAGATGAGAAAGGATTTAAGAGGAGTGAAATGGGACATTTTGTTTTATGAAAAGGATATAATAGAGAAATGGAGGATATTTAAAGGTGAAATTTTGAGAGTACAGAGTCTTTATGTCCCTGTTCGGTGGAAAGGAAAGAATAATAATTTGAAAGAGCCATGGTTTTCCAGGGAAATTGGACACTTGGTTCGGAAAAAGAGGGAGATATACAATAAATATAAGCGGCAGGGAGTAAATGAGGTTCTTGAGGAATATAAAGAATGTAAAAGGAATCTTAAGAAGGAAATTAGAAAAGCGAAAAAAAGATATGAGGTTGCTTTGGCAAGTAATGTAAAAGTAAACCCCAAGGGGTTCTACAGATATGTCAATAGCAAAAGGATAGCGAGGGATAAAATTGGTCCATTAGAGAGTCAGAGTGGACAGCTATGTGCTGAGCCGGAAGAAATGGGGGAGATATTAAACAATTTCTTTTCTTCGGTATTCACCGAGGAGAAGGATATTGAATTATGTGAGGTAAGCGAAACAAGTAGAGTAGTGATGGAAATTATGAGGATCAAAGATTATGAGGATTTTTTTTTTTTTTCTATTGGAACCTAATCAAATGTACAGCACTTTGGTCAACGTGGGTTGTTTTTAAATGTGCTATACAAATAAAATTGACTTGACTTGACTTGAAAGAAGAGGAGGTACGGACACTTTTGAAAAATCTAAAACTGGATAAGTCTCCAGGTCCTGATAGGATATTCCCTAGGACATTGAGGGAAGTTAGAGCAGAAATAGCAGGGGCTATGACGGAAATATTTCAAACGTCATTAGAAACGGGGATGGTGCCGGAAGATTGGCGCATTGCGCATGTTGTGCCTTTGTTTAAAAAAGGTTCTAAAAGTAAACCTAGCAATTATAGACCTGCTGGTTTGACGTCTGTGGTGGGAAAATTAATGGAAAAGATACTTAGGGACAATATATATAATCACTTGGATAAACAAGGCCTGATTAGAAACAGTCAACATGGATTTGTGCCTGGAAGGTCATGTTTGACTAATCTTCTTGAATTTTTTGAAGAGGTTGCCAGGGAAATTGATAAGGGCAAGACTGAATGTTGTCTATATGGACTTCAGTAAGGCATTTGACAAGGTTCCACATGGAAGGTTGATTAAGAAGGTTAAATCATTGGGTATTAATAGTGAGGTTGCAAGATGGATTCAACAATAACTGAATGGGAGATACCAGAGGGTAATGGTTGACAACTGTATGTCAGGTTGGAGGCCAGTGTCTAGTGGAGTACCCCAAGGATCTGTGTTGGGTCCACTGTTGTTTGTCATTTACATTAATGATCTGGATGATGGTGTGGCAAATTGGATTAGCAAGTATGCAGATGATACTAAGATAGGTGGTGTAGTTAATAATGAAGTAGATTTTCAAAGTCTACAGAGAGACTTGGGCCTTTTGGAAGGGTGGGCTGAAAGATGGCAGATGGAGTTTAATGCTGATAAGTGTGAGGTGCTGCATTTTGGTAGGACAAATCAAAATAGGACGTACAGGGTAAATGGTAGGGAATTGAGGAATGCAGTGGAACAGAGGGATCTGGGAATAACTGTGCATTGTTCCCTGAAGGTGGAATCTCATGTGGATAGGGTGGTGAAGAAGGCGTTTGGTATGCTTGCCTTTATAAATCAGAGCATCGAATATAGAAATTGGGATGTAATGTTGAAATTGTACAGGGCATTGGTGAGGCCGAATCTGGAGTATGGTGTGCAGTTCTGGTCGCCAAATTATAGGAAGGATGTCAACAAAATGGAGAGGGTACAGAGGAGATTTACTAGAATGTTGCCTGGGTTTCAGCACTTAAGCTACAGAGAGAGGTTGAACAGGTTGGGTCTTTATTCTTTGGAGCGTAGAAGGTTGAGGGGGGACTTGATAGAGGTTTTTAAAATTTTAAGAGGGACGGACAGAGTTGACGTGGGTAGGCTTTTCCCTTTGAGAGTGGGGAAGATTCCAACAAGGGGACATAACTTCAGAATTAAAGGACAAAAGTTTAGGGGTAACATGAGGGGTAACTTCTTTACTCAGAGGGTGGTGGCTGTGTGGAATGAGCTTCCGGTGGAAGTGGTGGAGGCAGGCTCGATTTTATTATTTAAGAGTAAATTGGATAGGTATATCGATGGGAGGGGATTGGAGGGTTATGGTCTGAGAGCAGGTAGATGAGACTAGGTCAGAGAAAGTGGTCGGCGTGGACTGGTAGGGCTGAACGGGCCTGTTTCCGTGCTGTAATTGTTGTAAGTCAATGTTCATACCGCTGGGCTGCAAGCTGCCCAGGCAAAATATGAGGTGCTGTTCCTCCAATTTCTGGTGGGCCTCACTATGGCACTTCATTATATTGTGTTACTTACTTTGTGAGACCCGGATTCGATCCTGGCTATGGGTGCTGTCTGTACGAAGTTTGTATGTTCTCCCTGTGACCTGTATGCGTTTTCTCCATGAACTTCGGTTTCCTCCCACGCTCCAAAGACGTACAGGTTTGTAGGTTAATTGGCTTGGTATAAAAGTTAAAAAATTGTTGCTAGTGTAGGATAGTGTTAATGTAGGATCGTTGGTCGGTGCGGACTCGATGGGCTGAAGGGCCTGTTTCTGCACTGTATCTCTAAACTAAACCAAACTAAAGGAAAGAGGAGGCACGGCAGGTTTAGAAGGTGACTAGACCAAGTGGACCCATTGGACCCAAACCTCTCCTGCATTGGTGTAGCACCCTCTCCTCCCCCCTCCCCCTCCCCCTCCCCCTCCGCCCCTCCCTCCCCCCCTCCTCCCCTTCCCCCTCTCCCTTCCCCCCACTCCATCCCCCTCAACCCTCCCTCATCCCTCCTCCCCCTCCCTCCAACCCCCTCCTACCCTCCCTCCCTCTCTCCCTCCTCCCTTCCTAGGAGATAAATTTAAACTTTAAAATGTGAATAACTTAAAAAATATAACACGGATTTCAATGAAACTTCTTCCGTTAGCACCAAAGGGACGACGGTGAGTAAGGTGGGCCTAAAATTGTCGCGCTATCGTGTACTGATTTGTCTGTAGTTTAGGAACAAACAAACAAAGAAAGAAGAGTTTTAGTATATAGATTCAAGAGGACTCGGAGCATACTCATTGAAAGGCTAGATAAACTGAGGCATTGGCAAACAATAGGCGATCCAGGGTATTTATTCACAAAATGCTGGAGTAACTCAGCAGGTCAGGCAGCATCTCAGGAGAGAAGGAATGGGTGACGTTTCGGGTCGAGACCCTTCTTCAGTCTGGGGAGTCCAGACTCAGTAAAGAAAAACAAACAGCAATTCTGCAGAATGCACATGAAATTGTGCAATAGCCAGAAATTGTAACTCAAATCCATTTGAATGGTCAATATTTTAGGTGAATTAATAAAGTTGAATTTCGAACAGCTGTCAAGAAATTTTCCTTTTGGATTTTAGATGGTGTATGCAGCTCTTGATAATGGTACGACAAAAATTTTTAAAAGGAGAATCCCACTGGATGAAATATTATCATACGATGAGCTTTTCACTTTGCCTTCCTACACGAGTGACAAAGAGTAAGTAAAGATAATTAAGTAACGCATAACGTTTGATTACATTATGTAACACGGATGAGATCCGGGAGTGGCTGCGCCTTGCGGCTGGGGCTCACCGGCAGTCTGTCTGTCTTTTTCTTTCTTTGTGTATTGCTAGCGTTTAAATGTACGTAATGTAATGACCTATTTTTAGCTGTGTATATGTGGGGGGTGGTGGGGGGGGTGGGGGAAACCTTTTGTTTTAAATCTCCTCTACGGAGATGCGACCTTTTTCCGTGTTGTATCTCCGTTCGCGCTACGGCCTAACACCGTGGAGTTGGCGGCCTTCAGCTGGGATCGACCTTGAAGGCTCCGGTCGCAGGGCCTGGACTTACCATCTCGGAAGCTTCGGCCGCGGGCTCTGGACCGCCACACCGGGAGCTCGCAGGTCCCTGGCTGGCGACCGGCCTTCGGAGGCTCCAGCCGGAGCAGCTTCGACCGCCACGCAGTTTAATATGGATAAGTGTGAGGTTATCCACTTTGGTGGTAAGATTAGGAAGGCAGAGTATTATTTGAATGGTGTCAAGTTAGGAAAAGGGGACGTACAACGAGATCTGGGTGTCCTAGTGCATCAGTCACTGAAAGGAAGCATGCAGGTACAGCAGGCAGTGAAGAAAGCCAATGGAATGTTGGCCTTCAAAGCAAGAGGAGTTGAGTATAGGAGCAAAGATGTCCTTCTGCAGTTGTACAGGGCCCTAGTGAGACCACACCTGGAGTACTGTGTGCAGTTTTGGTCTCCAAATATGAGGATGGATATTCTTGCTATTGAGGGCGTGCAGCGTAGGTTTACTAGGTTAATTCCCGGAATGGCGGGACTGTCATATGTTGAAAGACTGGAGCGACTAGGCTTGTATACACTGGAATTTAGAAGGATGAGAGGAGATCTTATCGAAACGTATAAGATTATTAAGGGGTTGGACACGTTAGAGGCAGGAAACATGTTCCCAATGTTGGGGGAGTCCAGAACAAGGGGCCACAGTTTAAGAATAAGGGGTAGGCCATTTAATACTGAGATGAGGAAACACTTTTTCAGTCAGAGTTGTGAATCTGTGGAATTCTCTGCCTCAGAAGGCAGTGGAGGCCAAATCTCTGAATGCAATCAAGAGAGAGCTAGATAGAGCTCTTAAGGATAGCGGAGTCAGGGGGTATGGGGAGAAGGTAGGAACGGGATACTGATTGAGAATGATCAGCCTTGATCACATTGAATGGTGGTGCTGGCTCGAAGGGCCGAATGGCCTCCTCCTGCACCTATTGTCTATTGTCTATTGAACCGCGAGGCTCGATCGACCCGCTCGCAGGACCTTCATCGCCCTGCGTGGCTCGACCTGGGACCTTCCATCGCCCGGCGGGGCTTCGGGAGTCGGGGGCCTCGATCGCCTCGAGGCAGCAGTTTGACTGCCTGACCACGGGAGAGGAACGGAGGAGGAGATAAGACTTTTCTTGCCTTCCATCACAGTGAGGGTGTGCCTGGAGGAATCACTGTGATGGTTGTCTGTGTTAAACTTGTGTGGTTGTGTGTCTTGTGCTCTTTATTGTTTGTGACTGCATGATAACGACAATTTCGTTCAAATTTATTTTTGAAAGACAATAAAAGCAATTTGATTTGATTTATGGAAGACTTGCTACTTTAGTCCTGTAGTATGTGAAATGCTGAAATATTTCATTTTTTTTACTCTTGCATTGCAAGGCAGTTACTCTGCTAATTTTAAATGAATTGTGTAAACATGAATTCCAACAATGCCAACGAAAGTGAAAAGGAGAATCGTGTCGGAAGGAACTGCAGATGCTGGTTGACACCGAAGATAAACACAAAATACTGGAGTAACTCAGCATGACAGGCAGCACCTCTGGATAACAGGAATGAGTGACACTCGGGTCGAGACCCTTCTTCAGATCATTCTTCGGAAAAAGGAGAATCTGCATCTTGAACCTAATCTGAAATCATTTATGAGCACAAAGTACTGGAGTAACTCAGCGGGTCAGGCAGCATCTCTGGAGGACATGTATAGGCAATGTCGAAAGCAATGTCCTAGCCTGAAACATCACCTATACTGTACATATCCTCCAGGGATGCTGCCTTACCCACTGAGTTACTCCAGCACTTTGTGTTCTATGCAAGATTACATCAACCGCAGTTCCTTGTGTCTCTCTAGAATCTTGGTCATATAGTCATACAGCAGGAAACAAGCCCTTCAGCCCAACTTGTCTATGCTAACCCAGATGCGCCATCCATGTTAATACCATTTGCCTGCTTTTGTCCCTTCTATACACTAAAACTCTCGTTTGTTTGTTTGTTTGTTTGTTCCTGAACTACAGCCAAAACGGTACACGATAGCGCCAGGGTCCCGCCCCCTCCCCTGACATCGGTCTGAAGAAGGGTCACGACCCGAAACGTCACCCATTCCTTCTCTCCAGAGATGCTGCCTGTCCCGCTGAGTTACTCCAGCATTTTGTGTCTATCTTTGGTTTAAACCAGCATCTGCAGTTCCTTCCTACACTAATCAAGATTTGGTCAATCTCCTCCAATATCCACAGCTGTCTGTGAACATGAATTCCACAGATTCACCACCCTGTGACGAAAGAAATCCCTCCTCATCTTCTTTCCAAAGGTACACCCTTTTATTCTGAAGCTATGTCCTCCGGTCCTAGACTCTCCCACTAGTGGAAACATCCTCTACATATTCCCTCCATTCACAATTCGCTAACTTACAATGCGGTCCGCCCTCATCCTTCTAAACTCCAGCGAGTACAGGCCCAGTGCCGTCAAACGTTCATCATAGGTTAACCCACTCATTCCTGGGATCGTTCTCGTAAACCTCCTCTGGGCCCTCTCCAGAGCCAGCACATCCTCCCTCAGATATGGTGGCTCAAAACTGCTCACAATATTCCAAATGTGGCCTGACCAGTGCCTTATGGAGCCTCAACATTACATCCCTATTTTTATATTCTAGTACTCTGGAAATAAATGCTAGCATTGCATTTGCCTTCCTCACTACCGATTCAACTTGCAAATCAACGTTTTGGGAATCCTGTACCAGCCCTCCCAAGTCCCTTTGCAACACTGATTTCTGAATCCTCTCCCCATTTAGAAAATAGTCTGCGCCTTTATTCCTACTACCAAAATGCATGACCCTTTTAAGTTTATGCTGTCTTTGAGTTCCCTTGTCAAACCAATATGCTGGCCTGTGGACTTCGAGCTGATGATGCCTTCATCTTTTCTCTGGTGATTTTTGCTGAACTTCCTGTGAAGAACCTTTTTATGTTTCTCATTTCGTGCCCAGCGTAGGCTTTTCTGGGCAGTGTATCAGGTAGCATTTCCACACGTTCACCAGATCTATCTTATTCATTCCACTTGTGGGTGATATATTTAGTTGCAGCTCGCAGTACTCCCAACAAACTAATCGTAATCAAATTCCCCACTCAATGTTAGCAAAATGCATGCTCACTATCGGTCAGGATCACCACTTCATGGGAAAATCCATACTACTGAATTAAATTCCACACAATATCGATCAGTAGAAATGCAAAGCAGTATTCAACACTGAAGCGCAATCATTCACAATTCCTGCTTAATATGAGGTTTCAGTTTAAAATTGCACATCCCCCACTTACTAAATTAATTTTAATCAGTCTGAAGAAGGGTCTCGACCCGAAACGTCGCCCATTCCTTCTCTCCCGAGATGCTGCCTGACCTGCTGAGTTACTCCAACATTTTGTGAATAAATACCTTCGATTTGTACCAGCATCTGCAGTTATTTTCTTAAATTAATTTTAATAGTCAACATTGCACAAAATGCGTACCCATAATGTCAACCAATACACTGGGTAAAAATCAAGATCCACAAGTCAGATCAGTCAAAATTCACGATCGCTATCGGATAATGTATTAATTCCAGTCACAATGTGCACTGTACATCGAAACTAATGGCATAAAATAGGTTTGTATGCAAAAATCCACAGTAGTTATTAGTCAAAATCCTTGAACCATACCAGTCGAATACTTATTTGGAGATGAAATACTTACTTATTTTATGTATAAATAAACACTCAGCATCAGAGAAAACCCACGAGGAGCTGTTCAATGTTCAACATCAGGACTCTCAACAATCCATAACTGAGAAATACAGCCAATATTAGGAAAATACATTCTTACAATCAGTTAAAATAATTACTCTGAACAGTATAAAAATATCCATGCATGATATTAGTCAAATCCACGATGAATAGCATTAACTTCCCAAATTCATTATCTGTATGTGCCTAATAGCTATCACAATTCACCCAACCTTAGACAATAAGCACTCATGCTTAAGGTTGGCAGAGCTGGCACAGCTATTGCAGCACGGTGGCGCAGCGGTAGAGTTGCTGCCTTACAGCGAATGCAGCGCCGGAGACTCAGGTTCGATCCTGACTACGGATGCTGTCTGTACGGAGTTTGTACGTTCTCCCCATGACGTGCGTGGGTTTTCTCCGAGATCTTCGGTTTCCTCCCACACTCCAAAGACGTGCAGGTTTGTAGGTTAATTGGCTGGTTAAATGTAAAAAAATTGTCCCTAGGGATCGCTGGGCGGCGCAGACTCGGTGGGCCGAAAGGCCTGTTTCCGCGCTGTATCTCTAAATCTAAAAAAAAATCTAATTGCCTCCCAGCGCCAGAGACCGAGGTTCAATCCTGATCTTGGGTGCTATCTGAGTGGAGTCTGCGCTTTCTCCTGGTGACCACGTGGGTGTCCACTGGGTGCTCCGATTTCCTTCCATGTTTGAAAGACGTGCAGGTTTATAGTTTAGTTTAGTTTAGTTTAGAGATACAGCGTGGAAACAGGCTCTTCGGCCCACCGTGTCCGCACCGACCACCGATCCCCGCACACTAACACTACCCTACACACACTAGCGACAATTTACATTTACACCAAGCCAATTAACCTACAGACCTGTACGTCTTTGGAGTGTGGGAGGAAACTGAAAATCTCGGAGAAAACCCACGCAGGTCATGGGGAGAACGTACAAACTCCATACAGACAGCACCCGTAGTCGGGATTGAACCCGGGTCTCCGGCGCTGCAAGCGCTGTAAGCGCTGTAAGCCATGTCGCCCGTAATTAATTCATTGGCCTCCATAAAATTGCCCCTGGTGTGTAAGAAGTGGATGCGAAACTGGGATAAGAGCAAACTCTTGTGAACGGGTGATTGGTGGTTGATGTGGACTCGTGGGCTGAAGGGCCTGATTCCATGCTGTTCCTTTCAATCAATCAATTAAGATGGACTCCACTCCATTCTTCCACCAGCATGCTACATTAATGCCCAGCAGGAACCCCCACACAAAAACAATCAGAAACTTAGCTAAATAACGATAAAAGTAATGCGTTGAACACAAGAAAATAGGAGGAGGAATGGAACACAGAGCCCCTGCCAGCCATGTAATCATTATCTACCCCAGGGATCAATTGCTGGGGTAGCAAGACTTTAATTCCCTGATCTTTCAAAAATGTATCCACCCTCACTCTAAATATTTAAAATTGCAGCGAATTGTGGACACAACCCAGACCATCACACAAACCAACCTCCCTTCCATTGACTCCATCTACACCTCGCGCTGCCTCGGCAAGGCCAGCAGCATAATCAAGGACCAGTCTCACCCCGGCCACTCCCTCTTCTCCCCTCTCCCATCGGGCAAGAGGTACAGAAGCGTGAAAACGCACACCTCCAGATTCAGGGACAGTTTCTTCCCAGCTGTTATCAGGCAACTGAACCATCCTACCACAACCAGAGAGCAGTGCTGAACTACTATCTACCTCATTGGTGACCCTCGGACTATCCTTGATTGGACTTTGCTGGCCTAACCTTGCACTAAACATCATTCCCTTATCAAGTATCTGTACACTGTGAATGGTTCAATTGTAAACATGTATGGTCTTTCCGCTGACTGGATAGCAGGTAACAAAAGTTTTTCATTGTACCTCGGTACACGTGACAATAAACTAAACTGAACTGAAACTGAATTGAAGCTGTACTGAACATTGGCCATTCACTCAGCAAGGTGAAGCTCTCCCACTTAAGGTATATACGTCGAAACTCTGATGGCCGGCCCTATATCAACATCTCCAATAATGTGGGTGGCAGTCAACATTTCCTAGATTGCTCACCGAAGCACTCTCAACTCTGGACCCTCCAAGTAATGCCAATGAAGCCGGGAAATGGTAATCTATGGAGCACTATCACTTCAAAAGGTCATAAGTGATAGGAGCAGAATTAGGCCGTTCGGCCCATCGAGTCTACTCTGCCATTCAACCATGGCTGATCTATCTCTCCCTCCAAACCCCATTCTCCTGCCTTCTCCCCACAACCCCTGACACTTGTACAAGTCAAGAATCTATCAATCTCTGCCTTAAAAATATCCTTTGACTTGGCCTCCACAGCCTTCGGTGGCAATGAGTTCCACAGATTTACCACCCTCTGACTAAAGAAATTCCTTCTCATCTCCTTCCTAAAGGAACGTTTATTAATTCTCCCACTTGCCTTCAGAAAAGAAATGCGTAAGAATACCAAGTGTTTTGAGGCATATTTAGATGCAATCTGACCCATCATTGAAGCTAAATGCTCTGTACAAGATGTACATACAAACCCCAACAAGCAAAAAAAGCAGCCACACAGAGAGCGGAAATTGAATAATTCTCATTTTTGCTGCCTTGGATCCTTGGAGTTCCTTGGATCCTTGGATCCTTGGATCCTTGGATCCTTGGAGTTCCTTGGAAGAACAAATTCACTGATGAATCTGTCCTTTCCCACCCGTAGCGTCCCTCTTGATCTTCAAGCAGGATGCCTCCATTGGCTTGGTCGTACACAGGATGGAAAATGGACGCATCCCCAAAGACGTGTATACACTGGAATTTAGAAGGATGAGAGGGGATCTTATCGAAACATATAAGATTATTAAGGGGTTGGACACGTTAGAGGCAGGAAACATGTTCCCAATGTTGGGGGAGTCCAGAACCAGGGGCCACAGTTTAAGAATAAGGGGTAGACCATTTAGAACGGAGATGAGGAAAAACCTTTTCAGTCAGAGAGTTGTAAATCTGTGGAATTCACTGCCTTAGAAGGCAGTGGAGGCCAATTCTCGGAATGCATTCAAGAGAGAGCTAGATAGAGCTCTTAAGAATAGCGGAGTCAGGGGGTATGGGGAGAAGGCAGGAATGGGGTACTGATTGAGAATGATCAGCCATGATCACATTGAATGGCGGTGCTGGCTCGAAGGGCCGAATGGCCTACTCCTGCACCTATTGTCTATTGTCTACGGGGAGGTCTCCAATGTTCAGAGGCCAAGAGGAAGACCAAAGCTTCTCTACAAGGTCACGGCTGAAAGAGATATGAAATATATTAACATTGGCACTGAGAAGCGGGTACTGAAGACGGGAAGGTGGCAAAAGGACCCTGCGGGTATGAAGCACCATGACAGCAGGTGGTTCAAGACCTCAGTGGCCAGATGCCAAAGCCACAAAATGGCCAACGGCAACAGCAACAGACTCTGCAATGCAATGGCTGGAGACACCTTCACCTATGGGAGCTTTTGGAAGGCCTGCCTGTCAAGGAGAGGCCTAGTCAGCCAGAGGAGGAAAAGCAACCTCAGATGCTTTTGCACCCGGCATGGTGGCACATCAGTAGAGTTGCTGCCTTATAGCTCTTGCAGCACCAGAGACCCAGGTTCGATCCTGGCTGCGGCTGCTGTCTGTATGGAGTTTGTACGTTCTCCCCGTGATCTGTGTGGGTTTTCTCAGAGAACATTGGTTTCCTCCCATACTTCAAAGACGTACAGGTTTGTAGGTGATTTGCCTTGGTGTAAATATAAAAAAAGGTCCCTAGTGTAGGATGGTATTAATGTGTAGGAATCGCTGATCAGTGCGGACTAGGTGGGCCGAAGGGCCTGTTTCCGCACTGCATCTTGAAATTAAACTAAACTAAATAAAACATTCACCCCTCCATGCAGGGTAATAACAAAGCCACACTACCATCACTTGCAGGTGGATGGATGCCAACTGCCCTGTCATGGATGCCATAGACCTGTGTCCTCTTCAGATCGTTCACCTTGTTGTGATGAAGAGGCTTGCGTGCCCCCATGATTCAGAGAGCGATGCCGTTGGAAGCACTAGCTTCTGGGAGGGCCACCCATGGTGGTAAGTTCGAGGATGAGGGTCCAGACTAAGAACGATCAAACCTACAAGACCTTAAAGGTGGACAATGTTATCTTGAACTCAATGGCTGTGAAGGTGGATGAAGGCTGCAACAGATCTATCAGCTCCAATCGTCTCGGTTCACTTGCCATTGTAATTAGTTGATTGATTTGTGAAGGACTGTGTACTTCTTGGAGTGCAACGTCAAGTACACGTTAAACAAACACACGCACGGTCGTCTTCGTTCTGACATCGGAACGTAGACCATCAGCCTCGACCTCGAGGGACAGCCACGACGAGACCTGCGTGCATCCTTAGAAAGAGAAACAGAAGTAATGTATGCGTAGGAACTGCAGATGCTGGTTTACACCGAAGATAGACACAACGTGCTGGAGTAACTCAGCGGGACAGGCAGCATCCCTGGAGAAAAGTAATAGGTGACGTTTTGGGTCGATACCCTTCATCAGACCCAGAAATATTCATAAGATTATAAGATCATAGGTGATAGGTGTAGAATTAGGCCATTCAGCCCATCGAGTCTACTCCGCCATTCAACCATGGCTGATCTATCTCTCCCTCCTAACCCCATTCTCCTGCCTTCTCCCCATAACCCCTGACACCCGTACTAATCAAGAATCTATCTATCTCTGCCTTAAAATATCCACTGACTTTGCCTCCACAGCCATCTGTGGCAACGAATTCCACAGATTCACCACCCTTGTTTCCTTTGACCATAACATGGTATTTGCAGATTTAATTTTGATACAACATGAAACATACCTCTTTTGCATCTTTTGCTTTTGGCTTCCATTATTAAAAAAGGAAGGGGTTAGTAAGAAGCTTATCCTTAATGGCGCTATTTCAACCATAAAATCAAATATTATGTGTTAATCTAAATAGTATAAGAAAATAACTGCAGATGCTGGTACAAATCGAAGGTATTTATTCACAAAATGCCGGAGTAACTCAGCGGGTCAGGCAGCATCTCGGGAGAGAAGGAATGGATGACGTTTCGTGTCGAGACCCTTCTTCAGACTGATGTCAGGGGGGCGGGACAAAGGAAGGATATAGGTGGAGACAGGAAGATAGAGGAAGTATAAGAAAATAACTGCAGATGCTGGTACAAATCGAAGGTATTCACAAAATGCTGGAGTAACTCAGCAGGTCAGGCAGCATCTCAGGAGAGAAGGAATGGGTGACGTTTCGGGTCTGAAGAAGGGTCTCGACCCGAAACGTCACCCATTCCTTCTCTCCTGAGATGCTGCCTGACCTGCTGAGTTACTCCAGCATTTTGTGAATACGGAAGATAGAGGGAGATCTGGGAAGGGGGAGGGGAAGAGAGGGACAGAGGAACTATCTAAAGTTGGAGAAGTCGATGTTCATAGTGTTAATCTAAATGATCTTTTCCTTTTTGTTACAGCTTTTCTGAACAGCTCATTTTTTTAGACAATTGTCCTTTTGGAATCATCCGTATACAAACAGCAGATGGACACCAGTATCACAACCGAATACAGAGTTACGTAGCCAAACCACCATGGACCTATTCTAGCACTGGTCTGTACAATGATTTCTCTATGACTATCTATCAGGGTCTGCTCTATGGCCTGTTTAACCTGCATTCAACTTACTATAGAGTAAGGAAATTTATGAAGCTAAATATATGATATAAGAATAGCAATAAGTATATTTTGAATGCATTTAATTTTTGTAAAATAATTTGGACTGTTCTGATGTTTAGAAATCGAATGCATTCTTATCATTTTAGATTATCGAGTGTAAGTTCGCTCAGCTGACAAAAATAATTGTGGATTTCCATCTGATTAATTGGTAGAATTAATCAGACAGAAGTTATTGGATTTCGCAGTTCCAATGGATAACTGCGAACAGTTATAAACATTTTTGAGCTCAAGGATATTATGGATATTCCTCATTAAAAGAAAGATGAATGGCAAAGTGAAGGATTGGGTCACTTAGACAATAGACAATAGACAATAGGTGCAGGAGGAGGCCATTCGGCCCTTCTAGCCAGCACCACCATTCAATGTGATCATGGCTGATCATTCTCAATCAGTACCCCGTTCCTGCCTTCTCCCCATACCCCCTGACTCCGCTATCCTTAAGAGCTCTATCCAGCTCTCTCTTGAATGCATTCAGAGAATTGGCCTCCACTGCCTTCTGAGGCAGAGAATTCCACAGATTCACAACTCTCTGACTGAAAAAGTTTTTCCTCATCTCTGTTCTAAATGGCCTACCCCTTATTCTTAAACTGTGGCCCCTTGTTCTGGACTCCCCCAACATTGGGAACATGTTTCCTGCCCCTTACGTGTCCAACCCCTTAATAATCTTATACGTTTCGATAAGATCTCCTCCTAAATTCCAGTGTATACAAGCCTAGTCACTCCAGTCTTTCAACATATGATAGTCCCACCATTCCGGGAATTAACCTAGTAAACCTACGCTGCACGCCCTCAATAGCTTGATGTGTGTTAACACTCATGTACCATTTTAAACAATAGGATGAGAGGAAACTTAAGGGCAAAGATACTAGAGGAGCAAGATAGACCACTTGACCCTAAAAACCGTAGTACGCCACGGCGCCATTTTAGACGGCAGAAACTTGCAGCAACATTTTAAAAGAAAAATAACAAAAATTGATAGATGAGATATATTCTGCATTTTTATGGTATCATCACACATACTGAATGAATGAATAAGTTTATTGGCCAAGTATGCACATACAAGGAATGTGCCTTGGTGCTCCGCTCACAAATGACAACACAAACATACAGTTAACAATTAAGAATTAAGCATGACCACATGAAAACAATAAGGATACAACATTATGGTCTAAACATGTGGGTGAAAATAAACCAGAGCAAAAAAGAGACTACAGACTTTGGTTATTGAGTAGAACTATCACTCGTGGGGAAAAAAGCTGTTTTTATGTCTGAATGGCTGAATGGGAGATACCAGAGGGTAATGGTTGACAACTGTATGTCAGGTTGGAGGCCAGTGTCTAGTGGAGTGCCCCAAGGATCTGTGTTTGGGTCCACTGTTGTTTGTCATTTACATTAATGATCTGGATGATGGTGTGGCAAATTGGATTAGTAAATATGCAGATGATACTAAGATAGGTGGAGTAGTTGATAGTGAGGTAGATTTTCAAAGTCTACAGAGAGACTTGGGCCTTTTGGAAGGGTGGGCTGAAAGATGGCAGATGGAGTTTAATGCTGATAAGTGTGAGGTGCTGCATTTTGGTAAGACAAATCAAAATAGGACGTACAGGGTAAATGGTAGGGAATTGAGGAATGCAGTGGAACAGAGGGATCTGGGAATAACTGTGCATTGTTCCCTGAAGGTGGAATCTCATGTGGATAGGGTGATGAAGAAGGCGTTTGGTATGCTTGCCTTTATAAATCAGAGCATCGAGTATAGAAGTTGGGATGTAATGTTGAAATTGTACAGGGCATTGGTGAGGCCGAATCTGGAGTATGGTGTGCAGTTCTGGTCGCCAAATTATAGGAAGGATGTCGACAAAATGGAGAGGGTACAGAGGAGATTTACTAAAATGTTGCCTGGGTTTCAGCACTTAGGCTACAGAGAGAGGTTGAATAGGTTGGGTCTTTATTCTTTGGAGCGTAGAAGGTTGAGGGGGGACTTGATAGAGGTTTTAAAAATTTTGAGAGGGACGGACAGAGTTGACGTGGGTAGGCTTTTCCCTTTGAGAGTGGGGAAGATTCCAACAAGGGGACATAGCTTCAGAATTGAGGGACAAAGGTTTAGGGGTAACATGAGGGGGAACTTCTTTACTCAGAGGGTTGTGGCTGTATGGAATGGGCTTCCGGTGGAAGTGGTGGAGGCTGGCTCGATTTTATTATTTAAGAGTAAATTGGATAGGTATATGGATAGGAGGGGATTGGAGGGTTATGGTCTGAGTGCAGGTAGATGAGACTAGGTCAGGGAGAATGGTCGGCGTGGACTGGTAGGGCCGGACAGGCCTGTTTCCATGCTGTAGTTGTTATATGTTATATGTTATATGTCCGGCTGTGGCTGCTTTGACAGTCCGGAGTCGCCTTCCAGAGGGAAGTGCTTCGAAGAGTTTGTGGCCGGGGTGAGAGGGTCAGAGATGATCTTGCCCGCTCGCTTCCTGGCCCTTGCAGTGTACAGTTCATCAATGGGGGGAAGGTTGCAGCCAACAACCTTCTCAGCTGTGCGAACGATCCGTTGCAGCCTCCGGATGTCGTGCTTGGTGGCTGAGCCAAACCAGACCATGATGGAGAAGGTGAGGACAGCTGAGAAGGTTGTTGGCTGCAACCTTCCCCCCATTGACAAACTGTACACTGTGTTAGTAATTGTAATATTATGATTTACACCCAGAAACAAGCAAAAATGGGGCCTGTGCCATTCCTGATGCGACCGGCAAGGAAAGCTCCCACTGTAATGTCTTTGCTCTGCCTCACTGGGGTCTCCAAGGCAGCCAAAGAGGGAATGTATAGGAAGGAACTGCAGATGCTGGTCTAAACCGAAGATAGACACAAAATACTGGAGTAACTCAGCGGGTCAGGCAGCGTCTCTGGAGAGAAGGAATGGGTGACGTTTCGGGTCGAGACCCTTCTTCAGACTGAAAGTCAGGTGAAAGGGAAATGAGAGATGTAGACGGTGATGTAGAGAAAAAAAAGATCAAATGAATGAAAGAGATGCAAAAAAAAACGATGATAAAGGAATCAGGCTATTGTTAGCTGTGTGCTAGCTGAGTTATTCCAGCTTTCTGTATCGATCTTTGGTTTAAATAACCTGCTGAGTTACTCTAGCTTTTTGTGTCTATCGTCAGTTGGAATGTTGGCCTTCATAACAAGAGGAGTTGAGTATAGGAGCAAAGAGGCCCTTCTGCAGTTGTACAGGGCCCTAGTGAGACCGCACCTGGAGTACTGGGTGCAGGTTTAGTTTCCAAATTTGAGGAAGGATATTCTTGCTATTGAGGGCGTGCAGCATAGGTTTACTAGGTTAATTCCCGGAATGGCGGGACTATCATATGTTGAAAGACTGGAGTGACTAGGCTTGTATACACTGGAATTTAGGAGGAGATCTTATCGAAACGTATAAGATTATTAAGGGGTTGGACACGTTAGGGGCAGGAAACATGTTCCCAATGTTGGGGGAGTCCAGAACAAGGGGCCACAGTTTAAGAATAAGGGGTAGGCCATTTAGAACAGAGATGAGGAAAAACTTTTTCAGTCAGAGAGTTGTGAATCTGTGGAATTCTCTGCCTCAGAAGGCAGTGGAGGCCAATTCTCTGAATGCATTCAGGAGAGAGCTAGATAGAGCTCTTAAGGATAGCAGAGTCAGGGGGTATGGGGAGAAGGCAGGAACGGGGTACTGATTGAGAATGATCAGCCATGATCACATTGAATGGCGGTGCTGGCTCGAAGGGCCGAATGGCCTCCTCCTGCACCTATTGTCTAAAAACAGCATCTGCAGTTGACCCTCTGAGTTATTCCAGCTTTTAGTGTCTATCTTTGGTTTACACCAGCATCTGCAGTTCCTTCCTACACATTTTGTCTGCCGCACTTACCCCTCCCGATGCTGGCTCCATTTTCCCATCTTTCTACTTCTCAATTGGTTCCACTTATCACCTGCCAGCTCCTGCTTCATCCCTCTTTTCTGACCGCTTCATACTGCCCATCTTATGCCTCTGTCCCACTTAGGCGATTGTTTATGTGACTAGGCCGTGTCCACACGGTTGCCGGGGTGAGGCCTGTACGGCTGTGAGTCGTCTCCAAAGAGTCGCAGCGTTTTTCTGGTCGCCGTTCTGTTTTGAAATGTTTAAACATTTTCGGCGCCTGTTGGTTTGACGCCAATGATGGTAGCTTGACGTCTCCTGACGGGGGCGCTGTCGTAGGTTGTCGCCAGGTTGTCGCCAGGTGACGTAGGTTGTCGCCGGTGCTGACTTCGGTGAATTCCATTGGCGACGACCTACGTCAACCGGCGACAGGTACCGGCGTCAAAACCGGAGGCCACAATGACGTGAATTGTCTTTAGTTGTCTTTAGTTGCCGACACGGTCGTAGCTTGTCGTAGCTTGTCGCGGGTAGACGTAGGTTGACTTCAGTTGTCTTAGGTTGTTGTCTGCATGGTTGTAGGTTGTCATAGGTGCGGTCGTAGGTGGATGTCCTAAGTCGTGAAGATTGGGTCGCCGGTTGTCGGTAGCTTGCCGTAGTTTGATGTTGAATAGGTGGTAGGTTGTTGTAGCTTGTCATAGACATTGTTGCAGGGGGGGTCCAGTCGCCGGTTTTTCGACGACCTGCTACGACTATGACAGTCGCCGGCAGTCACCTAAAAAATCGACTAAGTGCGACAGGCCCTTTACTCTACACTCTCAGTCCTAATGCATAGCCTTGTGTTGGAAACATTGACTATCCCAATATGTTCACAGTTGCGGCCTCATCTACTGAGTTCCTCCAGCAATTTGTTTAGGTCTAGCTGCGGGTTTAGGTTAAGATTTAGGTTTATTATTGGCACATGCACTAGGGAACAGTGCAAAACTTTGTTTTGCAAGCTATCCATACATAAATACTATCAAGTCAAATTCAAATACGATAGATAGACCAAAGGGGAAAATACAGAGTGCACAATATATCTCAACGTTGTAGTGCATTTTCTCATATTTCTCAACATTGTAGCTCCATAGATAAAATCCAATGTCCTTAATGGGGTAGAGGTAAATTGGACAGTAGCCTAGCTTATGGAAGGACTGTTCAGAAGCCTGAGAACAGAGGGGAAGAAGCTGTTCCTGAGTCTGCTTGTGTGTGCCTCCAATCTTCTGCCGGATGGGAGAAGGAAAAGAAGGATTAACCTTGGTGGAACAAATCTTTGAATGTACTAGGAAATAAAACTGCAGATGCTGGTTTAAATCGAAGGTAGACACAAAATGCTGGAGTAACTCAGCGGGTCAGGCAGCATCTCGGGAGAGAAGGAATGTGTGACATTTCGGGTCAAGTCTGAAGAAGGGTCTTGACCCAAAACGTCACCCATTCCTTCTCTCCTGAGATGCTGCCTGACCCACTAAGTTACTCCAGCATTTTGTGTCTACCTTTGAATGTACTAGCTGCTTTTCCGTTGTTGTGTGGTGTAGATGGAGTCAACGGTGGGAGGTCTGGTCTGTGGGATGGACTGGGTTCCATCTGTTCCCCAGCCAAGCTGTGACGCATCCCGACAGTAGGCTTTCTATGGTCCAACTATCCCAAGTCTTTTAAATCTTATTATTGTACTTGCATCAACTACCTCATCTGGAAGCTCATTCTAGATACCCACCACCCTCTGTGTGTAAAAGTTTCCCCTGACGTTCCAAATCAATCTTTTGTCTCTCACCTTAAAGTTATGCCTTCGAGTTCTTGATTCCCTAACCCTGGGAAAAAGACTATGTGCATTCCCCCTATCTATTCCCCTCGTGATTTTATATACCACCATAAGATCGCCCATTAGACTCCTGTGCTCCAAATAACAAATTTGTACCCTGCTCAACCTCTCCTTACAACTCATGTTGCACTGTACACTATTTCCAGCTTAGTACATCTTTTCTGTAGTAGGATGACCAAACTGAATATAATACTCCACGTAAAGCCTCACCAATTTCTTCAACAACTATAGACAATAGACAATCGACAACAGGTGCAGGAGGAGGCCATTCGGCCCTTCGAGCCAGCACCGCCATTCAATGTGATCATGGCTGATCATTCTCAATCAGTACCCCGTTCCTGCCTTCTCCCCATTCCTCCTTAGTCCGCTATCCATAAGAGCTCTATCCAGCTCTCTCTTGAATGCATTCAGAGAATTGGCCTCCACTGCCTTCTGAGGCAGAGAATTCCACAGATTCACAACTCTCTGACTGATAAAAGTTTTTCCTCATCTCAGTTCTAAATGGCCTACCCCTTATTCTTAAACTGTGGCCCCTTGTTCTGGACTCCCCCAACATTGGGAACATGTTTCCTGCCTCTAACGTGTCCAACCCCTTAATAATCTTATATGTTTCGATAAGATCCCCTCTCATCCTTCTAATTCCGGGAATTAACCTAGTAACATAACACAACACAACACAACACTCCAACCTCTGTATTCAATAACCTTACAGATCAATGCCATCATGTTAAAACCCTTCTTCATCACCTGTTCTATTTGTGAAGCCACTTTTAGGGAACTAGGTACTTATACTCCGAGATCCCTCTACTTTGCAACACTACCCATGGACTTAGCATTCGCTATGAAGGTCCTACCTTTGTTTGACTTCCCTAAACTTCCCTAGGTGTGACACCTCACATTTATCTGAATTAAGCTTCATTTGCCATTCTTTGCCCCACTTGCCCGTTACTTAAGACACACTGTAATTGTTATTCACCATCTTCACTGTCTAAGATACCACCAATTTTAATGTAATATGCCGACTCACTAATTATGCCATGTACCAATTTTATATGGTGCCTGAATTTTAAAAGAGTAGTAAGTCAATAGACAATAGACAATAGACAATAGATGCAGGAGTAGGCCATTCGGCCGTTCGAGCCAGCACCACCATTCAATGTGATCATGGCTGATCATTCTCAATCATAACCCCATTCCTGCCTTCTCCCCATACCCCCTGACTCCGCTATGCTTAAGAGCTCTATCTAGCTCCCTCTTCAATGCATTCAGAGAATTGGCCTCCACTGCCTTCTGAGGCAGTGAATTCCACAGATTTACAACTCTCTGACTGAAAAGGTTTTCCTCATCTCCGTTCTAAATGGCCTACCCCTTATTCTTAAACTGTGGCCCCTGGTTCTGGACTCCCCCAACATTGGGAACATGTTTCCTGCCTCTAACGTGTCCAACCCCTTAATAATCTTATACGTTTCGATAAGATCCCCTCTCATCCTTCTAAATTCCAGTGTATACAAGCCTAGTCGCTCCAGTCTTTCAACAAGTCAAAACCAAGAAGCAGTATCCATGACATTGGTTTGATTTTAGCGTCGTTTAGTTTAGAGATACAGCGCTGAAACAGCACCGAGTCCGCACCGACCAGCGATCCCCGCACATTAACACAAGCCCACACACACTAGGGACAATTCACACTTATACCAAGTTCACAAACCCAAGCCAAGTAATCTACAAACCTGTACGTCTTTAGAGTGTGGGAGGAAACCGAAGATCTCGGAGAAAACCCAAGCGGTCACGGGGAGAACGTACAAACTCCGTACAGACAGTACCCGCGGTCGGGATGGAACCCGGGTCTCTGGCACTACAAGTGCTGTAAGGCCGCAACTCTACCGCTGCGCCACCGTGCCGCCTGATTCTTACCTCTTTTCGTAGAGTTTGTCTGCTCTGTCTAGGACTGTCTGGGTTTCTCCTGGGGTCCTTCCATACCCTAAAGATATGCATCAATGTGCCAAATTGCTTCCTTCATTGTAATAAGAAAATATATAACACCCATATTAGGTTAGCATGTGTTATTGATGAGTTATGGGAAAGTAAAGATTGTTGCATGAGTTTCTAGAAACAGCAATAATAGTCACTGGGGAATCCAAGAATTCCCTCTGGAATAAGAGATCCTATTTCACAAACTTGACTGAATAGAAACGTAGAAACGTAGAAAAATAGGTGCAGGGGGAGGCCATTCGGCCCTTTGAGCCAGCACCGCCATTCACTGTGATCATGGCTGATCATCCACTATCAGTAACCTGTGCCCAACTTCTCCCCATATCCCTTGATTCCACTAGCCCCCAGAGCTCTATCTAACTCTCTCTTAAATTCATCCAGTGATTTGGCCTCCACTGCCCTCTGTGGCAGAGAATTCCACAAATTCACAACTCCCTGGGTGAAAAAGTTCCTTCTCACCTCAGTTTCAAATGGCATCCCCTTTATTCCAGGACTGTGGCCCCTGGTTCTGGACTCCCCCGACATTGGGAACATTTTTCCTGCATCTAGCTTGTCCAGTCCTTTTATAATTTTATACGTCTCTACAAGATCCCCTCTCATCCTTCTAAACTCCAGTGAATACAGGCCTATGTCTTTTCAAGAATCGTCTGAGGAGGTTCTGCAGTTATCACCAGTGTGGAATTAACCCATGATAATAACCTCAATGAACAGCGTGCATCCGAACCATTAAGATATATAGGAATTGGTCTTAAAGCCTCTTGACCATGCTTGGATGAGCTGCCAACATTTATTATGCTTCATGGACAGCTCGCTTCAGTACAGATATTGATATCAAGCAGCTGTCTTGCTGACAGAAGTCCAAGCACTGGTTAGTGGTGCATGCCTGTTGAGTATTGCCCACTGAACTGGAAAAGACTGTAAGACATGACCTTCTTCACTTAAACCTGAAGCCAAGAAAGTTTTTTTTTTAATAATAAACATTCGAGGTTGAGCAGGCTGGGTCTCTATTCCAAGGACGTAGGAGGATGAGGGGCGATCTTATAGAGGTGTACAAAATCATGAGAGGAATCGATCGGGTAGATGCACAGAGTCTTAGAGTAAAGGAATCGAAGGCCGGGTTCAAGGTGAACATTAAGTTCAAGGAAGTTAAGTTAAGTTATGAGAACATTAGGTTCAAGGTGAAGGGGAAAAGATTAAATAGGAATCCGAGGGGTAACATTTTCACACAGAGGGTGGTGGGTGTATGGAACAACCTGCCAGAGGAGGTAGTTGAGGCTGGGACTATCTCATCGTTTAAGAAATAGTTGGACAGGTACATGGATAGGACAGGATTGGAGGGTTATGGACCAAGCGCAGGCAAGTGGGACTCATGTAGCTGGGACATTGTTGGGCAAGTTGGGCCGAAGGGCCTGTTTCCACACTGTATCACTCTATGACTCTATTGTAGCTTGTGAAACGTCACCTATTCTTCTCCATCTATTCTTTTTCTCCAGAGATGCTGTCTGACCCGCTGGGTTAGTCCAGCTTATTGTGTCTATCTTCACATTGATTACTGTTTCCTCACCTGATCACCCGATCACCATTGCCACGAAGATATCTGATTGAGATATCTAATTGACCACAGGTATTTATTCACAAAATGCTGGAGTAACTCAGCAGGTCAGGCAGCATCTCAGGAGATTCACAAAATGCTGGAGTAACTCAGCAGGTCAGGCAGCATCTCAGGAGATTCACAAAATGCTGGAGTAACTCAGCAGGTCAGGCAGCACCTCAGGAGATTCACAAAATGCTGCTGTCCCTGGGCTGTCGAAGAATTGGGAAGCAGGGAGTATTAATGGGCATGTGTGAGCAAATAGATTGCATCCATAATGGGTAAGGGGTATGGGTTTGCTCTGAAAGGCAGCATAAATTTGATGGGTCAAATGGACCTGCTTCTAGAAAATATAATAATACTCTAAGGCAATATAGAAATTGGTCACTCCCATGACTTTCAGCCCGAAGAAGGGTCTCAACCCGAAACGTCACCCATTCCTTCTCTCCGGAGATGCTGCCTGTCCCGCTGAGATACCCCAGCATTTTGTATCCACCTTTAGTTTAATCCAACATCTGCAGTTCCTTTCTAGTTATAGAAATTGATGAATGGATCCAAACTCTGCACTTTGGGAATTTCATTGGTCACCTGCTAAATTATTGAAGGGGACTGGTGGAAACGCCACAGAGATAAAGGGCTGCAAAATAGCTTCAGATGTAATGCAGATTGTGATTCTGTGGACAGAGGGCTACCTAATGGCTTATTTATTTATTTACTTTCAGCCCTATGCTGATCCAGTGCACGATCCGACATGGAGATGGTGGAAAAATTCACGGAAAGCTCAGGTAGGACGAACAATGGAACTATCGGAAAAATATTTCTGAATCACAATGATAATAACGGAACCAATATGAAGTCTCGGAATGAATAACGATAGTTTGTAATTAGATTTTTCAGACGATCGCATTTGCTCCCCATGTTACAAAGTTATAAGGTCATAAGTCGTAAGGAATAGGAGTAGATTTGGGCCATTCTGCTTTCAAGTCTACTCCGCCACTCAATCGTGGCTGATCTATCTCTCTCTCCTAACCCCATTCTCCTGCCTTCACCCCATAACCCCTGACCAAAGATACTAGAGGAACAAGATGGACCACTCCATTGAAATCGCCTATACTGAAGTGTAGTACGCAAAGGAAAGTAACGTCCGCCATTTTAGTAAGCAAAACCCACCGTTCCCTTTCCATCTCGCAGTGTAATCAGTGCTTTGGGGGAACTGTATGTGTGATGATACCATTAAAATGCAGAATATATCTCATCTCTCAATTCACAGATTTTTGTTCTTTTTCTTTTTAAATGTTTCTGCAAGTTTCTGCGGACAAAAATGGTGCCGTGACGTACTACGGTTTTTAGGGTCGAGTGGTCTACCTTGCTCGTCTAGTATCTTTGCCCCTGACACCCGTACTAACAATGGACCCAAAATGCTGGAGTAACACAGCGGGACAGGCAGCATCTCTGGAGAGAAGGAATGGGTGACGTTTTGGGCTGAGACCCCTCTACAGTCAGGGAGACACAGAGAAAAGAAAATGGAAGGTGTGAAAACACGACATCAAAAGAGATGCACGTCGAGGAAAATGTAGAACATTGTTAGCAAACAGAGATAAAATGTAATTAGGAGGACAGTCAGACTGGTCGGAGAACTAGGAAGGGGGAGGGATGGAAATAGAGGGAAAGCAAGGGGTACTTGAAGTTGGAGAAGTCAATGTTCATACCGCTGGGGTGTGAGCTGCCCAAGCGAAATATGAGGTGCTGTTCCTCCAATTTGCTCTGGGCCTCACTCTGACAATGGAGGAGGCCCAGGACAGAAAGGTCAGTGAGGGACTGGGGAGGGGGGAGTAGTTAAAGTCTTTCCTACACAATGCATCTAACAACTTGATCATCAATTACTTAAAGGCTAGTTACTGAGTGATTTAGTTTAGTTTGGAGATACAATATAGAATTCTGCAGAAACTTTGTGTAAAGAAGTCTTTGGTGCTTCCAAATTTGTTTTGAGCTTATAAAGTCTGGCAAATTCTGGCATGCATCCATGTTATGCGAAGATTATGACAATAATTCTGGTGATATCAAGGCATATCACCTTCGCTCAGTCCGCCTTAACCAACCTGATCCCCCGGTGGCTCAGCACTTCAACTCCCCCTCCCACTCCCAGTCCGACCTTTCTGTCATGAGCCTCCTCCATTGTCATAGTGAGGCCCAGCGCAAATTGGAGGAACAGCATCCCATATTTTGCTTGGGCAGCTTACACCTCAGCGGTATGAACATTGATTTCTCTAACTTCAGATAGCTTCTCTGCCCCTCTCTTTCCCCTCCCCCTTCCCAGTTCTCCCACTGTCTTCCTGTCTCCCACTACATCCTTTCTTTGTCCCGCCCCCTCCCCTGCATCAGTCTGAAGAAGGGTCTCGACCAGAAATGTCACCCATTCCTTCTCTCCTGAGATGCTGCCTGACCCGCTGGGTTACTCCAGCATCTTGTGTCTACCTTCAAGGCTGTTTTCTTTCTGGTGGGCGCTTTGTTAGCTTTTCAGAATGCAATCTTAGAGAATGGGTGAAGAAAATTGTGGATGGACAAGGAACATGGGCAGGCTAGTGCCTGTAGAGTTACAGGATAGCTTCCCTGCCTTTATACTGCAACCCCCTTGAAATAAGATCCAATGTTCCACTAGTCTGCATTTACCTGCATTTACCTACCTTATAAAGCTGCATTTACTTGCTAGCTTTTGAATTATATTTTCTATGCACACTATTATATTGCTCAATCTTCCTAAATACTTTGCACCATGGCTTTCACACATGTTAAAAGGTCTATGCAACTTTTCTTTGTAATCTAACACGCTGTGGAGGCTAATATCATAATCGTGAATCTGCAGTATGCCTCCTACAAAGCTAAAATAGGGAGGGAGACAAAAAACAGGTAACTGTGGGCTGATGGCCTAGTTTATATTGATTGAAAGATACCACTTTTCTTTGTAATCTAACACGCTGTGGAGGCTAATATCATAATCGTGAATCTGCAGTATGCCTCCTACAAAGCTAAAATAGGGAGGGAGACAAAAAACAGGTAACTGTGGGCTGATGGCCTAGTTTATATTGATTGAAAGATACCGTGTGGAAATGATCTCTTCAGCCCACTGAGTCCACGCCAACCATTGTTAACTGTGAGTAATGTTGAATGACTGGCATTTTGCTGTAGGCGCAAGGAACTACAGATGCTGAAATCTTGAGCAAAACACGCAAAGGATTGGGGAAACTCAACGGGACAGGCGGTATCTTAAGAGTCAAGAGTATTTTATTGTCATGTGTCCAGAAATGGAACAATGAAATTCTTACTTGCAGCAGCACAACAGGAAATTTGAACATAGTACTCAATAGGTAATAAGCTAAGCAAACAAATAGTTCATGAAATAGAAAACCCAATATCGTGCAAAATAAAATAAAGTCCAGAGTCCCTGGTGTAACCAAAGCAGTTTGAAGTTTGGAGTACAGTTGGAGTTCATAGCAAAGATACTAGAGGAACAAGATGAAGCACTCCATTGAAGTCGCCTATACTGAAGTGTAGTACGCAACAGGCAAAACCCGCCGTTCGCTCTGCCTCTCGCAGTGTAATCAATGTTTTGGGGGAACAGTATGTGCAATGATACCATTAAAATGCAGAATATATCTCATCTCTCAACTCACAGATTTTTGTTATTTTTCTTTTTAAATGTTTCTGCAAGTTTCTGCCGACTAAAATGGCCGCTGTGACGTACTACGGTTTTTAGGGTCGAGTGGTCTATCTTGCTCCTCTAGTATCTTTGGTTCATAGTGTTCAGTAGCCTGATGGTTATTGTGAAGAAGCTCATTCAGTTCAGTTTAGTTTATTGTCACCGAGGTACAGTGAAAAGCTTTTGTTGCGAGCTAACCAGTCAGCAGAAAGAACAAAACATGATCACAATCGATCCATTCACAGTGTATTGATACATGATAAGGGAATAACGTTTCGTGCAAGGTAATGCCAGCAAAGTCTGATCAAGGATAGTCCGAGGGTCATCAAAGAGGTAGATAGTAGTTCAGCACTGCTCTCTGGTTGTGGTAGGATGGTTCAGTTGCCTGATAACAGCTGGGAAGAAACTGTCCCTGAATCTGGAGGTGTGCGTTTTCACACTTCTGTACCTCTTGCCCGATGGGAGAGGGGAGAAGAGGGAGTGGCCGGGGTGAGACTGGTCCTTGATTGTGCTGCTGGCCTTGCCGAGGCACCGTGAGGTGTAGATGGAGGCTATGGAAGGGAGGTTGGTTTGTGTGATGGTCTGGGCTGCGTCCACAATTCGTTGCACTGTCTTGCCTGCGCTAAGACACCCAATGCCATCTTCTCTATTCGAATAATACTGCCTTTTTGGACTTCCTTCCAAAACGAACAACTTCACATTTCAACACTTCTCTTCATACTCTATCTGCCCGCATTTCTTCTTCCTCACCTTAGCTATCAATATTGCTTTGTAAACTGTTGGAATCTCCTCACAACTTACGTTCTCACCTATTTTTGTGTTATCTGTAAATTTGACGAGGGTACATATGTTTAATTTCAGTCTAGTTTAGATACAGCACAGAAACAGGCCCTTCGGCCCACCGAGTCCACACCGACCTGCGATCTCCCCACATTAACACTATCCTACACACACTAGGGACAATCTTTCATTGACACCAAGCCAATTGACCACAAACCTGCACATCTTTGGAGTGTGGGGGGAAACTGGAGCACCTGGAGAAAACCCACGCAGGTCACGGGGAGAACGTGCAAACTCCACACAGACAGGTCCTGCAACTTCTGTAAAATAATTTAGGCTGATTTCAGTTTCAAGGATACAATTTATCTTTGGTTTAGATTGACATAATCCGGCTCCCTTAAATTGCAGAATCATCTTAACATTTAGGATGTTGCAATTTTTTTACACAACTAGACCAAGTGGACCCGTTGGCCCCAAATCTCTCCTTCATTGGTGCAGCACCCTCTCCTCCTCCTCCCCTCTCCCCTCTCTCCCCCACCTCCCCCCCCTCTCCTCCCCCCTCCTCCCCCTTCCCCCTCCCCCTCGCCCTCCCCTTTCCCCTCTCCCCCCCTCCTCCCCCCTCCCCCCGCCCCCCTCTCCTGCCCCCCTCTCCCCTCTCCCCCTCCCCTCCCCTTCCCCTCCCCCCTTCCCTCCCCCCCCCCACTCCATCCCCCTCAACCCCCCTTATCCTCCCTCCCTAGGAGATAGATATAAACTTTAAAATGTGAATATCTGAAAAAATATAACACCTGTTTCAATGAAACTTCTTCCATTTGCACCAAAGGGACGACGGTGAGTAAGGTGGGCCTAAAATTGTTGCGCTATCGTGTACCGTTTTGGCCCTAGTTCAGGAGCAAACAAACAAACAAACGAGAGTTTTAGTGTATAGATGTTATGTTATGTAAGATGACGACTCTAAATCCCTCTTCTCATCTCCCAACTCTCTCCTATTATCTCAAATAATATCCCTTTTTCATGAAACTTCTTAATTTCATGGTACTTTTTATCTTTCCATTCAAGCATTACTACTTCTACATGGCCAGTAACAAACTCTCCACGGCAGGACTCTATGTGGAAACATTTGATTATCGGAAGAAATATGAGAGATTGGATTATGATGTGACGCCTGAGGTCATTTACCTGGACAAGGGTCAGTCGTATGAGTTCATCATCTACCTCACCGTGAACACTGGTGAGTTCAAACATTATTTTTACACGCCAGCATCATTTATTTTTAGATTTTTTTTTAGATTTGAGAGATACAGCGCGGAAACAGGCCCTTCGGCCCACCGGGTCGTGCCGCCCAGCGATCCCCGCACACTAACACTATCCTACACACACTAGGAACAATTTTTACATTTGCCCAGCCTATTAACCTACAAACCTGTACGTCTTTGGAGTGTGGGAGGAAACCGAAGATCTCAGAGAAAACCCACGCAGGTCACGGGGAGAACGTACAAACTCCGTACAGACGGCGCCTGTAGTCAGGATCGAACCTGAGTCTCCGGCGCTGCATTCGCTGTAAGGCAGCAACTCTACCGCTGCGCCTATTTCAATATACGGAGTCAAAGCCAGGAGCGCCTGATAAAAATCAGTTGCTCAACTTTAAGGAGATACAAGGAACTGTGTAAGCAGGCTTACAAAAAAAGGCACAACGTGCTGGAGTAACCCAGTGGGTCAGGCAGCATCTCTGGAGTACATGGAAAGATGAAAAGGTTTACGAGGATGTTGCCAGGACTAGAGGGCGTGAGCTTTCGGGAGAGTTTGAGCAGGTTGGGACTCTATTCCTTGGAGCGCAGGAGAATGAGGAGTGATCTCATGGAGGAGGATATAATCGTGAGAGGAATAGATCGGGTAGATGCACAGACTGTCTTGCCCAGAGTAGGGGAATCGAGGACAAGAAGACATCGTTTTCAGGTGAAGGGGAAAAAATGTAATCGTAACTATTTCGCACAATGGGTGGTGGGTGTATGGAACAAGCTGCCAGAGGAGGTAGTTGAGGCAGGGACCACCCAAACATTTAAGAAACAATTAGACAGGTACATGGATATGACAGGTTTGGATGGATATCTAGTGAGACCCTAGTGAGACCACACCTGGAGTACTGTGTGCAGTTTTGGTCTCCAAATTTGAGGAAGAATATTCTTGCTATTGAGGGCGTGCAGCGTAGGTTTACTAGGTTAATTCCCGGATTGACGGGACTGTCATATGTTGAAAGACTGGAGCGACTAGGCTTGTATACACTGGAATTTAGAAGGATGAGAGGGGATCTTATTAAAACATATAAGATTATTAAGGGGTTGGACACGTTAGAGGCAGGAAACATGTTCCCAATGTTGGGGGAGTCCAGAACAAGGGGCCACAGTTTAAGATTAAGGGGTAGGCCATTTAGAACTGAGATGAGGAAAACTTTTTCAGTCAGAGAGTTGTGAATCTGTGGAATTCTCTGCAAGTTGGGCCGAAGGGCCCATTTCCACGTTGTACCACTCTGTGACTGAGGTGACGTTTCAGGTTGTGTCTGTTGTTCAAACAGATTGTGTTCAAACAGCCAGCACTTTGTGTCTATTTTTGCGGAACTGTGAAGTTGGTTAATTTGGGTAGGGTTGGTTTAGTTGGATCATCTTGTTTCAACATTGAGTGACGGTAATGCCATCAGGCTGGGAACATGACTCTGATTAAGGAGAAGATGAATTATGATTTGAAATCTGAAAGGCTTTGGGGATGAATGCATGCCAAGTCTTTAAGATCTTTACAGCAGTTTTAGTGTTTTATATATTTATTGACATTATTTTAAAAACTAAATTTATTTCAGTGATATTCATGTAATGACCTAATTTTTATGTGCATTTGTTTGTGGGTTGCAAACAGTAAGTAATTAAACATGCCAAATGTCCCAGTAAAGTGGTGCACACACAACACACACACACACACACACGCACCACACACGCACACATACGCACGCACACACACACGCATACACACACACACGCACATACACACACACGCGCACACACACACACACACGCACACGCACACATACGCACGCACACACACACGCATACACACACACACATACATACACACACACACCACACACGCACACGCACACATACGCACGCACACACACACGCATACACACACACACGCACATACACACACACGCGCACGCACGCACGCGCACACGCACACACGCACACAGTCTAGAACTTACACTCAGACAGACTAGAATACAGCTTCAACAAAGAATATAGTTAGTACAAGACCAAGAGGACCCATTGGGCCCAAATCTCTCCTGCATTGGTCCCACACTTCCCCCTCCTTCCCTACCCCCCCACCTCCCCCCTCCCCCTACCCTCCCCCCTCCCCCTCTCCCCTTCCTCCTCTCCCTACCTCGTCCCTCCCCACTCCCTCCCCTCCCCCTCCCCATTCCCCTCCCCCCCACTACATCCCCCTCAACCCCCCTTATCTCTTCTCCCCTTCCCTCCTTCCCCCTCCCTCTCTCCCCCCTCACCCCTTTCCCTCCCTCCCACTCCATCCCCCTCCCTCGCCCCTCCCCACTCCCTCCCATCCCCCTCCCCATTCCCCTCCCCCCCGCTCCATCCCCTCAACCCCCCTTATCCCTCCTCCCCCTCTCTCCCTTCCTCTCCCTCCCTCCCCCCGACTCCCTCCCTCCCTCCCCCCTCCCTGCCTACGAGATAGATTTAAACTTTAAAATGTGAATAACTTTAAAAATATAACACCGATTTCAATGAAACTTCTTCCATTAGCACCAAAGGGACGACGGTGAGTAAGGTGGGCCTAAAATTGTCACGCTATCGTGCACCGTTTTGGCTGTCGTTCAGGAACACACAAACAAACAAACGGAAGTTTTAGTATATAGATTTTGGTGATCAAAGCACAGAAAGTATGATTCTTTGACTATGAGTGTAAATGGGTAGTTAATGTTCGGCCCGGACTCAGTGGACCCAAGGGCCTGTTGCCCTGCTGTGAGACTCTGAAATTCCATATCTCTTTCACTTCAGCTCACATCTCCAACATCGAGCTGGATTTGACACTCTCCAAATGAACGACCCTGCATGAGACACCCAGCATGCCTGTTCGTGTTGTTTAAACAGCTCATCTTCATTTTACTTGTGGATCTAGATGCAGTAAAGGACCCATACGATACAGTTTCAAATTTAGTACAGTATAGTGCCAAAAGAAATGGTTAGCACTTTGAGGTGATCTGAATCAATAGCAAGAGAAGAATATCACGGGTGATTCAGAATGGACAATGGATCTATAAGTTGAAGGTATTTATTCACAAAATGCTGGAGTAACTCAGCGGGTCAGGCAGCATCTCGGGAGAGAAGGAATGGGTGACGTTTCGGATCGAGACCCTTCTTCAGACTGATGTGAAGTCTGAAGAAGGGTCTGAAGAAGGGTCTCGACCCGAAAACGTCACCCATTCCTTCTCTCCCGAGATGCTGCCTGACCTGCTGAGTTACTCCAGCATTTTGTGACTAAATACCTTCGATTTGTACCAGCATCTGCAGTTATTTTCTTATACTATATATATATGGATCTATAAGTTCATAAGTGATAGGAGCAGAATTAGGCCGTTCGGCCCATCAAGTCCACTCTGCCATTTAATCATGGTTGATCTATCCTAACCCCATTCGCCCAACCCCATAACTCCCTCCTAACCCCATTCGCCTGCCTTCTCCCAAGAACCCCTGACACCTGTACTGATCAAATAATCACACATTTTCCAGAAACAAGGAACTGGAAATGTGTAGGAAGGAACTGCAGATGCTGGTTTAAACCGAAGATAGACACAATAGACAATAGGTGCAGGAGGAGGCCATTCGGCCCTTCGAGCCAGCACCACCATTCAATGTGATCATGGCTGATCATCCACAATCAGTACCCCGTTCCTGCCTTCTCCCCATACCCCCTGACTCCGCTATCCTTAAGAGCTCTATCTAACTCTCTCTTGAATGCATTCAGAGAATTGGCCTCCACTGCCTTCTGAGGCAGAGAATTGCACTGGAGTAATGCTGGAGTAACTCAGCGGGACAGGTCGCATCTTTGGAGAGAAGGAATGGGTGACGTTTTGGGTCTAGACCCTTCTTCAGACGCTGGAGATGCTGGTTTACAAAAGTAGACGCAAAGTGCTGGAGTTACTCATCAGGTTAGGAGACGTTTCAGTTCGGGATCCTTTTTCAGATTGATTGTATGGAGGGAAAAGAAAGCTGCAAGATAGGAGAGGCAGAGCAAGGTGTGGTAGGTATAAGGAGTGTAGGAAAATAACTGCAGATGCAGGTACAAATCAAAGGTATTTATTCACAAAATGCTGGTTAGGCAGCGGGTTAGGCAGCATCTCAGGAGAGAAGGAATGGGTGACGTTTTGGGTCGAGACCCTTCAGCACCTCATATTTCACGGCCAGCTTACACCCCAGCAGCAGTATGAACATTGACATCACTAACTTCAAATAGCCCTTGCTTTCCCTCTCTCTCCATCCCTCCCCCATCCAGTTCTCCAACCAGTCTGACTGTCCTCCTGATTAAATGTTATCCCTGTATGCTTTGTTGTCACCCTCTCCTAGCTAACGATGATCTATTCTACATTTTCCTTGAGCTGCATCTCCTTTGATGTCTCATTTTCACACCTTACCCTTCATTATCTCTGTGTGTGTCCCTCGCCCCTAGCTCACAGTCTGAAGAAGGGTCTTGACCCAAAACGTCACCCATTCCTTCTCTGCAGAATGCTGCCTGACCCGCTGAATTACTCCAGCATTTTGTGATTATCTTTGATGTAAACCAGCATCTGCTGTTCCTTCCTACACTACATCTATGTACTAAACCTCTCGTTTGTTTGTTCATTTGTTCCTGAACTACAGCCAAAACGGTTCATGATAGCACAACAATCTTAGGCCCACCTTACTCACCGTCATCCCATTGGTGCTCATGGAAGAAGTTTCATTGAAATTGGTGTTATATCTTTTCAGATATTCCCACTTTTAAGTTTAAATCTATCTCCTAGGGAGGGAGGGAGGGGGGGGGGGGGAGGGAGTATAAGAGGGGTTGAGGGGTATGGAGTAAGGGGGGGAGGGGAAGGGAAGGGGAAGTTGGGGAGGGGGAGGGGAGGAGGGAGGGGGAAGGAGGGAGGGAGAGGGGAAGGGGGGGAGGGGAGGAGGAGGGGGAGGGGAGGGGGAGGGAGGGAGAGAGGGGTAGGGGAGGGAGAGTGGAGGAGGAGGGGGGAGGGGGAGGGGGGTAGAAGAGGGTGCTGCACCAATGCAGGAGAAGTTTGGGCCCAACGGGTCCACTTGGCCCAGTGTTATCTCTTTTACATTGTTCTTCAAACTAAAATGCTATTTATGCAATGGCTACATGGACAATAACTTGTGATCTTTCATTGTAGGAAAGGAGAGTGACGAATATGAAATCAATCAGGCGTGGATGTCTCTCCAGGTCTCTTCTCCAGAATATATCATGGGTCTACTAAGCAGGGAGGAGTTATTGAGTGGAGGAAATTTAATATACAAGGTATTTATGGAGTTGTGAGACATGCATATAACACAAAGAAACTTATGGAATCATTGCCACATTATCATAATATTATTTTATCATGTGTTGGGTAAATGGAACGAGCTGCCAGAGGAGGTAGTTGAGACAGGGACTATCCCACCATTTAAGAAATATTTGGACAGGTACATGGATAGGACAGGTTCGGAGGGATATGGACAACAGACAATAGACAGTAGGTGCAGGATCACTGTGATCATGGCTGATCATCCACAATCAGTATCCCGTTCCTGCCTTCTCCCCATATTCCTTGACTCCGCTATCTTGAAGAGCTCTATCTAACTCTCTCTTGAAAGCATCCAGAGAATTGGCCTCCACTGCCTTATGAGGCAGAGAATACCACGGATTCACCACTCTCTGGGTATTTCCACATCTCTGTTCTAAATGGCCTCCCTCTTATTCTTAAACTGTGGCCCCTGGTTCTGGACTCCCCCGGCATAGGGAACATGTCTCCTGCCTCTGACGTGTCCATTTCCTTAATAATCTTATGTTTCAATAAGGTCCCCTCTCATCCTTTTAAATTCCAGTGTATACAAGCCTAGTCGCTCCAGTCTTTCAACATATAACAGTCCCGCCATCCCGGGAATTAACCTCATGAACCTACGCTGCACTCCCTCAATAGCAAGAATATCCTTCCTCAAATTTGGAGACCACAACTGAACACAATGCTCCAGATGTGGTCTCACTAGGGCCCTGTACAACTGCAGAAGGACCTCTTTGCTCCTATACTCAACTCCTCTTGTTATGAAGGCCAACATGCCATTAGACCAAGCGCGGGCAGGTGGGATTAATGTAGCAGGGACATGTTGGCCGGTGTGGGCAACTTGGGCTGAAGGGCCTGTTTCCACGCTGTGTCACTCTATGACTCGATGACTTTGTGTGGTGCAAAAAATCGTGAGTGATCCAGTAGGTCTTTTTTGCTTCTCATTAAAATTTGAACTTGGAAGTGGAAAACAAACATGAGCAATTTGCATCATTGTGCACTGAATGGTGGAGTTGGCTCAATGTAACGTAAGAAGGCTGGAGAGTGAACATAGAACAGTGCCGCACAGGAACAAGATATTCAGTCCACAATGTCCATGCCAAACATCCTGCTGAGTTTATCTAATCTCCTCTGCCAGCTTTTAATCCATATCCCTCCATTCCCTACTTAAACAACAAGGTAACGGCCTCGGCATACCAGTCCACCACTTCGGGGTTGAAGTTGGCTCAAGTAGCCTGCGGGTCGGAAGGCACAAAAGTCTGGTGTGACGTTTCCCTTCCCCGTCCCAGGCCGGTAGTGCCGCCCTCCCTTCAGCGCCGGGTTTTCGATGCTATTCACGGGCTGGCGCACCCGTCCATACGCTCCACCTCTGCGTTGGTAGCCGCTCGGTTTGTCTGGCATGGCCTGCGCAAACAGGTAGCTGGTTGGGCCCGTTCCTGCGTTCCCTGCCAGACCACTAAAGTCCAGCGACATGTCCAGCCCCCCTTACAGGAGTTCGAGGTCCCAGCGGTTCGTTTTTTCCACATCCACGTGGATTTAGTCGGGCCCTTACTTTCCTCCCGGGGCTACACCCATCTCCTCACGGTGGTGGATCGGTTCACCCGGTGGCCAGAGGCTTTCCCATTGTCTGATAGCTCGGCAGCCTCTTGTGCCAGGACTTTGGCCCTCCATTGGGTAGCACGTTTCGGGGTCCCGGCAGTTATTACCACTGACAGGGGGCCGCAGTTCACTTCGTCCCTCTGGGCCGCGCTAGCAGAGCTGTACGGTTCCAAGTTACAACCCACCACTGCATACCACCCCCAGGCAAATGGACTTGTAGAGAGGTTCCACCGTCAACTTAAAGCGTCCCTCAGTGCGAGGCTAGAAGGCCCGGACTGGGTAGACCAACTCCCCTGGGTCCTTCTGGGCATCCGGACTGCTCCTAAGCAAGATCTCGGTACTTCGTCCGCGGAGCTAGTATATGGCTCGCCACTTAGAATACCCGGGGTTTGCTTCCGGACCCACCCGACCAGCTGCCTCCAGTCCCATCAGTTTTAGCTTCGCTCCGGGCACGGGTGGGTTCCCTGGCCCCAGTTCCGACTTCACGTCATGGGTGTCCCATGGTACACGAACCACCTTCCCTGAAGGACTGTGAGTTTGTGTTTTTGCGAAAAGATTCCCATCGTGCCCCTTTGCAGAAGGTCTACGAAGGGCCGTTCCGGGTTTTGCGTAAGGGGACGGCTACCTTCACCTTAGACGTGGGCGGCAGGAGTGAGCTCGTCTCGGTGTCCAGGCTGAAACCTGCACACTTGGATCCGGACCAACCAGTCCTGGTCGGCCAACCACCTAGGAGAGGCCGGCCTCCAGCAGTCCCGATCAGTCCAGAACCCCCCGCTCAGGCTGTTCCACCAAGCACGGAATCTCAGGCTCCTGTGGTTCAGGCTGCCCCTCTCCTTACTCGTTCTGGTCGCGAAATCCGGCTCCCTACTAGGTTCCGTACCTCGGGTTCTGGGGGGGGTCATGTAGCGACCATAGAGAGTGGTCCTGGTCGTCGAACCCTCAGATTGGCCGGAAAGGTCACGTGTGGGCGCGACCGTAGGGATTGGTCCAGAGAGCGACATCGCTGATTGGACAGCGATGTCATGTGCGCTTTTGGCGCCCGAAAAGAGTAGTTCAGAGAAGTCTTCGAAGAAGACAGTGAGTTTTTGATGGTTGTCCGTTACCTTGTTGTTTAACCTTTGTATTCGAATATTGCTGTCGCAATAAACTTCTTCTACAACGAACAAGTTTCCGGACCCGCCATAGAGCAGTTTAATGTACAGGAAGGAACTGCAGATGCTGGTTTACACTGAAGATGGACACAAAATGCTGGAGTAACTCCCTGCAATCTGAAGAAGGGTCTCAACCCAAAACGTCGCCCATTTCTCCTTCTCTCCAGAGATGCTGCCTGCCCCCGCTGAGTTATAGAATTCTGGTTGCTGCAAACAGGCTCATTTGCTGTTTCCAACGTGGTAGAATTGCTTTTCATACATCAGTCTGAAGAAGGGTCTCGACCTGAAACGTCACACATTCCCTCTCTCCTAGATGCTGCCTGACCTGCTGAGTTACTCCAGCATTTTGTGATACCTTCGTTTCATACAACGGCTAACAACTAACAGGTAGCAGTTAACAACCTGTTGTAAACTATCTTTCCTGATGAATTTGACCATTAAACCACTGATATTCTTGTACAACCTGCACACAGTAGGCAATAAACCAAACTGAACACTGTCACACTCAACAGACTCTTTTGGGCCATTCTTAGTCACGTGTGTGAGCAAAAATGTGAAAAATTGTGGAATATATTTCTTCTAATTCTGAAACCATTAATAGGTATATTGCTTTGTACTGTATATATGACTTATATGTCAAGGTTTATCAAGTGAACTTTTCATATGTTGTGCTGACAATGTTTGTTTGGGTAAGAGACTCAGAGAGTTGTAAATCTGTGGAATTCTCTGCCTCAGAAGGCAAGTGGAGGTCAATTCTCCGGATGCTTTCAAGAGAGAGCTAGATAGAGCTCTTAAAGATAGCGGAGTCAGGGGGTATGGGGAGAAGACAGGAACGGGGTACTGATTGTGAATGATCAGCCATGATCACATTGAATGGCGGTGCTGGCTCGAAATGGTTGAATGGCCTCCTCCTGCACCTATTGTCTATTGTCTAAGAGGTCAAATATGACTGGTCGCGTGTGTGGCCATGTGAGGTCATATTTGACCTTTTACCCTAAACAAACATTGTCAGCATCTTCTATATACTAAAACTCTCGTTTCTTTGATTGTTTGTTCCTGAACTACAGCCAAAACGGTACACGATAGCGCAACAATTGTAGGCCCACCTTACTCACCGTCGTCCCTTTGGTGCTAATGGAAAACATTTCATTGAAATCGGTGTTATATTTTTAAAGTTATTCTAATTTTAAAGTTTAAATCTATCTCCTAGGGAGGGAGGGGGACTGAGTGGGGAGGTGGTGGGAGGGGGGAGGGAGGGAGGGGGGGAGGGAGGGGAGGAGGGAGGATAAGGGGGTTGAGGGGGATGGAGGGGAAGGGGAAGAGGGGAGGGGTGGAGGGAGAGGGGAGGGAGAGGGGGTAGGGGATGAGGGAGGGGGAGGGAGGATAAGGGGGGTTGAGGGGGATAGAGTGGGGGAGGGGAAGGAAAGGGGGAGGGGAAGGGGGAGGGGAAGGGGGGAAGGGGAGTTAGAAAGGGGGAGGAGGGTGGAGGGGAGGGTGGGGAGAGAGGGTGCTGCACCAATGCAGGAGAGGTTTGGGCCCAACGGGTCCACTTGGTCTAGTAACATATAAAAATTTCACTTGATAAACTTCGACACATATAAGTCATATAAATTACACAGTACAAAACAATATACCTATAATGCTTTCAGAATTAGAAGAGATGTATTCCACAATTTTTCACATTTGTGGTCACACATGTGACTAAGAATGGCCCTTTTGTTTCTCTATCATGTCACAGTTCAGCAGAAGATGACTGCAGTTTGGTCCTGGAAGTTTTGCTTCCACTGGTACCTAATTAGAAAAACAAGTTACACCATTTTTTTTGCGTGAAATATTTCCATTTGTCTTCTGTACTATTTTATCTAATCCTTTTTTTTCTCAGGTCATGTTAATTGATCAAAACTTTTATGTTGGACAAAGTTTATCAGGGGAAGACCTGATATTGGTTTCAGTTTCAATAAAGGTAAGACTAATCTGAATCGTGATGCAATCAACCCAAGATAACTATTGAAAAGTATGAAAAAAATAGACGAAGGTAGACACAAAATGCTGGAGTAACTCAGCGGGTCAGGCAGAATCTTATGGAGAGAAGGGATGGGTGACGTTCTTCAGACGGGGTGGAGGGAGGGGGGAGGGAGAGGGAGGGGGGAGGGAGGGAGGCGGAGGGGAGGGGAGGGGGGGTGCTGCACCAATGCAGGTTTCGGCCCAATGGGTCCACTTGGTCTAGTACTATATATATCTGTCCTTTATACTAGGTGAAATGGCAAAAACTATGACTTTCAAGATAGAAACATAGAAAATAGGTGCAGGAGTAGGCCATTCGGCCCTTCGAGCCTGCACCGCCATTCAATATGATCATGGCTGATCATCCAGCTCAGTAGCCTGTACCTGCCTTCTCTCCATACCCCCTGATCCCTTTAGCAAAAAGGGCCACATCTAACTCCCTCTTAAATATAGCCAATGAACTGGCCTCAACTACCTTCTGTGGCAGAGAATTCCACAGACTCACCACTCTCTGTGTGAAGAAATGTTTTCTCATCTCGGTCCTAATTTAGGAGCTCAGACATTGTGGAGGAGCAGGAAGTGCATAAAACGACGGTTGTATTAGTCATTGAACACTGAGCAGTGCAAAGCATTGTTGCATATATTGTCTTTATATATTACAAACCTTATTCACAAGAGAAGTTAGTTGGCGAGGGCAGGGCGCTGCTGGGCTTACTCGTGACACTGAGCAAGAATGCTGATTTAATTACAACTTACCTCTCTCTCTCTCAGGTAGTCAATTCTGACCTTGCCTGCTTTTCGGAGTTTGGGGATGAAGTTGAGATGCAGGTAACAAAATACGGACTCTTACGTAATACTCTTACAAATGAAAATGTCCCGTAGCTCAGCTGAGAGCAATGCTTGTGTTGTTTTGTAAGCTTCCGTTCATCACTTTTACTGTTTACTTCCAGTTTAAATTGTGAATACTTAAAGAAATAACAGCAGGAGATTTTGTTCAACTTCACAGGGTGCCGTACAGTTAAAAATCTATGTCGGTTGCCCACCTGGAAACAGACTTGCCTTTGACATTGCCTACACCCTTAACTACAGTATCGATAAAAATAACGTGTACTTTGACTGTCTCGAGCCCGACGAAATTCCATGCTTTTATTACCAACACAGTAAGTGCAATAATTGTAATCGTAGAACTTTAGAGTCGTACAGCACAGAAACATAGAAAGTAGGTGCAGGAGGAGGCCATTCAGCCCTTCGAGCCAGCACCGCCATTCAATATGATCATGGCTCATCATCCAGAATCAGTACCCCGTTCCTGCTTTCTCCCCATAGCCTCTTGATTCCGCTAGCCTAAAAGCTACATCTAACTCTCTCTTGAATACATTCAGTGAATTGGCCTCACTGCCTTCTGTGGCAGAGAATTCCACAGATTCACAACTCTCTAGGTGAAAAAGTTTTTCCTCATCTCAGTCCTAAATGGCCTACCCCTTATTCTTAAACTGTGACCTCTGGTTCTGGACTCCCCCGACATCAGAAACATTTTCCCTGCATCTAGCCTGTCCAATCCCTTAAGAATTTTATAGGTTTCTATAAGATCCCCTCTAATCCTTCTAAATTCTAGCCGATCCATTCTTTCAACATGTGTAGGAAAATAACTGCAGATGCTGGCTCAAATTGAAGGTAGACACAAAATGCTGGAGTAACTCAGCGGGTCAGGCAGCATCTCGGGAGAGAAGGAATGGGTGACGTTTCAGGTCGAGACCCTTCTTCAGACTGATGTCTAGGGAGGGGGCGGGTCCCCTGACATCAGTCTGAAGAAGGGTCTCGACCCAAAACATCACCCATTCCTTCTCTCCTGAGATGCTGCCTGACCTGCTGTGTTACTCCAGCATTTTGTGTCTATCTTCGGTGTAAACCAGCATCTGCAGTTATTTTCCTACACGTATTAAATGGTGTGATATCCTTGAAGAGCCTCTCCTGTGTTCTTGTCATCTTTATACACCGATGAGCCAAAACATTATGACCACCTGCCTAATATGCTGTTGGTCCTCCGTGTGCAGCCCCATACGCAGCAGGGTGCGATGCACTGTGTATTGTGACACATTCCTCCCGTGACCACCATTAAAACTTTCTGTGACTTGTGCCACAGTCGACCTTCTGTCGGTTCGGACCAGACAGGATAGCCTTCGTTGCCCTCGCGCATCGATGAGCCTTGGGCGCCCAACACCCTGCCTGTCGCCGGTTTGTGGTTTGTCCCTCCTCGGACCACTGTCGGTCGGTACTCACCACTGCTGACCGCGAGCACCCTACAAGCCTTGCCGTTTCAGAGATGCTCTGACCCAGTCGTCTGGCCATAACAATTTGGCCCTTGTCAAAGTCGCTCAGGTCTTTACTCCTGCCCATTTCTCCTGCATCCAACACATCAACTTCAAGAACTGACGTGCTGCCTAATATATCCCACCCCTTGACAAGTGCCATTATAACAAGATAATCAATGTTATTCACTCCGCCTGTCAGTGGTCATAATGTTTTGGCTGATCAGTGTAGATTCTCTCTGTAACACAAATGTTTGCAGTGAGTACAAATAAGTAAAATGCCCAGAAAGTTGAATGTTGAGCATCTGAAGCAGATATGATGAAGGCACAAGGGATCCAGGGTGTGTTGGCAAACTGCATCCAAACTTTGCCGGGTGAATGGAGGAAGAGATAATGGTGGATGGTAGATGAGTGCGTTTTGGACTGGAGGTCTGTAATAGGTGAGGTACTGCAGGGTTTAGCGCAAGGATGTTTGTCATTGTCATCCAAGTAATTTATAAATATTACAATGTATAGTAGGTTGTTGGATTTATAAGCCTTGATATATGCCTAGACAGCCTTCTTCCAACTCAAAAACATCGCCCGTCTCCGTCCATCCCTCTCCTCCACAGCTGCAGAAACCCTCATCCACGCCTTCATCACCTCCCGTCTGGACTACTGTAACAGCCTCCTCTATGGTTCACCCTCAAAAATCATCAATAAACTCCAATACATCCAGAACTCCGCTGCCCGTCTACTCACCCACTCCACGACCCGTGACCACATCACCCCCGTCCTCTACAAGCTCCACTGGCTCCCCATCCCCCAGAGAATCCAGTACAAAATCCTCCTCATAACCTACAAAGCCCTCCATAACCTGGCCCCATCCTACCTGACTGACCTCCTCCACAGACACACTCCCACCTCCACCCTCCGCTCTGCTACTGCTAACCTCCTGTCCCCCCCCATCCGGACCAAACTCAGATCCTGGGGGGACAGGGCTTTCTCCATCGCTGCTCCCACCCTCTGGAACCCACTACCCCAACTACCCCTACTCCTCCTCACTCACCACATTCAAAACATCACTGAAGTCTCACTTGTTCAACACTGCCTTCAATCATTGACCGTCGCTCCACCTTATTCTTCCTTTTCTGTTCGTTTATTTATTTATTTTTATGTTATATCTAATATGTAAAGCGTCTTTGGGTTTCTAGAAAAGCGCTATACAAATGTAATGCATTATTATTATTATTATTATAAATTTGCATACAACAAACATTGATAGTGTTGTATTCAGCGAAGAACATTAGATTAGGGGCGGTCACGGTGGCGCAGCGGTAGAGTTGCTGCCTTACAGCGCTTGCAGTGCCTGTGACCCGGGTTCGATCCCGACTACGAACACTGTCTGTACGGAGTTTGTACGTTCTCCCCGTGACTGCGTGGGTTTTCTCCGAGATCTTCTGTTTCCTCCCACCCTCCAAAGACGTACAGGTTTGTAGGTTAATTGGCTTGGTATAGTGTAAAAAATGTCCCTAGTGTGTGTAGGGTAGTGTTAATCTGCATGGATCGCTGGTCGTTGTGGACTCGGTGGGTCGAAGGGCCCGTTTCCGCGCTGTACCTCTAAATTAAACTAAATGAAACTAAACTAAACTGGAAAGTCGGACAAAACAGTGGCGGATGGAATTTACTTTAAGTGTGAGGTAATGCATTTGGGAAATTAAATTCCGGGGAGACATTCCTTCCTTCTCACCAGCCCCCTCCCCTGACTTCAGTCTGAAGAAGGGTCTCGACCGAAAACGTCACCCATTCCTTCTCTCCCAAGATGCTGCCTGACCCGCTGAGTTACTCCAGCATTTTGTGACACCATTTAGTATGATCATTTCGATCTATGCTAGCCTCAACTCCTGCAGCGATTCTCCAGAAAAACCTCAAATGCTCAACCTTTCAAATATCTTATCTCCACCATAAATAAACCTAATGATCCGTTTTCCAGCATCCTCAGGGATTTAAGAATTTCAGCAACTTACCATATTCAGAGAAAACAATTCTGCGCACCTCAGTTTTAAATGATTGGTCCCTTATTTTGTCTCTGTGTCCCAATGTTTGAGATTCTCCCACTATCTGTTAAGCTCCTTCAGGACCTTGTAGATTTTATTAATGTCACTTCTTCAAAACTTCAAGGAATACACATCCAATTTGTCTAAACTTTCTTTTTTTTTTTTTTTTTTTTTTTTTTGAATAAATTTTTTATTGGAGATAGGTACATAACCTGTTTACATCTTTACAGTCATACATTTTTAAATTGATAATATTGTCAATTATTATTATATTGTCTCCAATACCTTTTGCCCCTTTTTTTTTTTAAACTAGATAGAACTAAAGAAATAGATGAAGTAAAGAAAGAAAAAAGAGAGAAGAAAAATAAAAACAAAAACAAAAACAGATTATAAAGATAAGGAAAAAGTTAGTTAAAGAAGAGTGGAGAAATTTATTAAAATAACAAAAACTTCATTCGAGATATATTCGTACATTTCAAAGTATAGCATTTCATCCATTCTTTAGTCCGAGTGCTAGTCAGGTTCCTGTGCTGAACCATTCTGACCCTTTAAGTAATCAATAAAAGGAGACCATATTCCAATAAATAATTCCTGTTTATCCAACAGGGAAAATCTGATTCTTTCCACGTTTAAGGTCTCCGTCATTTCTATAATCCACATTTTGATTGTGGGGGCCGTAGGGCCTTTCCAAAATTTTAGAATTAATTTTTTTCCTGTTATTAAACTATAATCCATAAAGTTTCTTTGTGTTGTTCTAAATGTTTGATTTAATTCTAATATTCCGAGTATAATTAATTTTGGATCTGGGTCCAATTGTGTGCTGGTTACTTTAGATATTATGCTAAAAATATTTACCCAGAATTTTTTAATTTTTATACAGTTTGCAAACATATGAAATAATGTAGCTTCTAAATGTTGACATTTATCACATTTAGGTGAGATATGTTGGAAAATTTTATGTAGTTTTGTTTTTGAATAGTGTAACCTATGTATTACTTTAAATTGTATTAGAGAATGTCTGGCGTTTAGTGAACACTGATGTATATGTTGCAAACTTTCTTCCCAAGTATCTTTCGTAATTACTTGGTTTAATTCTTTTTCCCATTTTTGTCTGTATAAGTCCGTGGAGGGAATGTCACTGTCTAATAAGATATTATATATATAAGATATTAATTTTTCTGTATTAGGATGTTTGTTCCAACATTCATCAAGAATTTCTGAATTTCTAATTTGAAAATTTTGGGAGTTCGATTTTACATAATCTCTAAGTTGAAGATATCTGAAATAATCATTTCCACGAAGACCATAAGTCTGTTGCAACTCCTGAAATGTCAGAAAAGTGCCTTCCTTATAAAGTTGTCCCATATTTTTAATTCCATAATCCTTCCATTGTGTAAAACCCCCGTCTACCCATGAAGGCTTAAACAAAGGATTATTCACAATTGGAAGAAAAAGTGATAAATTATCTAATTTTAATGTCTTTTTTAATTGTTTCCAAATTCGTATAGCACTAAATATTATAGGGTTTTCCCTATAAATTTTCAGAGAAAACAATTCTGCGCACCTCAGTTTTAAATGATTGGTCCCTTATTTTGTCTCTGTGTCCCAATGTTTGAGATTCTCCCACTATCTGTTAAGCTCCTTCAGGACCTTGTAGATTTTATTAATGTCACTTCTTCAAAACTTCAAGGAATACACATCCAATTTGTCTAAACTTTCTTGATCGGAAAATCGTCTGATCTTCCGAATTAGCCAGGTGAATCTACTTTGACCAATCCCCAATATCTTTTTTTTAAGGGGATCAAAACAATTCCGGATAGGGCCTCCCCAACACCATGTTCAACTGTAACAAAACGTTTTTATTCTTAAAGTCCAACACCTTCTCTATAAACGCCTGAAGAAGGGTCTCAACCCGAAACGTCAACTATTCATTTTCTCTAGAGATGCTTTCTGTCCAGCTGAGTTACTCCAGTATTTTATGAAGTCATAGAGTGATACAGTGTGGGACAGGCCCTTCGGCCCAACTTGCCCACACCGGCCAACAATCTCCCAGCTACACTAGTCCCACCTGCCTGTGTTTGGCCCATATCCCTCCAAACCTGTCCTATCCATGTATCTGTCTAACTGTTTCTTAAACGATGGGATAGTCCCAGCCTCAACTACCTCCTCTGGCAGCTCGTTCCATACACACACCACCCTCTGTGTGACAAAGTTACCCCTCAGATTCCTATTAAAATTTTTCCCCTTCACCTTGAACCTGCGTCCTCTGGTCCTTGATTCCCCTACTCTGGGCAAGAGACTCTGTGCATCTACCCAATCTATTCCTCTCATGATTTTGTACACCTCTATAAGATCACCCCTCATCCTCCTGCACTCCATGGTATAGAGACCCAGACTACTCAACCTCCCGAGAGCTCACACCCTCTAGTCCTGGCAACATCCTCATGAATCTTTTCTGAACCCTTTCAAGCTTGACAATATCTTTCCTATAAAATGGTGCCCAGAACTGAACCCAATATTCTAAATGCGGTCTCACCAACGTCTTATACAACTGCAACATGACCTCCCAACTTCTATACTTAATATTCTGACAGATGAAGGCCAAAGTGCCAAAAGCCTTTTTGACCACCTTATCTGCCTGCGACTCGACCTTCAAGGAACCATGCACCTGTACTCCTAGATTCCTCTGCTCTACAACACCACCCAGAGGCCTACCATTTACTGTCGAGGTCCTCCCCTTGTTTTGTGTCTATCTTTGGATTAATCCAGAGTCTAAAGAAAGGTCTCGACCTGAAATGTCACCCATTCCTTCTCTCCATAGATGCTGCCCGTCCCACTGAGTTACTCCAGCTTTTTGTGTCTATCTGCAGTTCCTCCTACATAAAGGCCTTTTATCTTTCTAACTACCTATTGAGGCTGCGTGCTAACTTGTGTTTCATGAACTGGAACACCTAGAAAGAGGAAATCACTTATTTAATCTTCCGATCTCAGAAATGCAATCTATTGTGGAAAATATAGTTTTCCCAGAATGTTTAACTTTCTTAGTTCTTCCATATAATTTAAAGCATGATTGACAGTGATTTTAAAATGTTTTACACTATTTCATTTTCTTTAGCCAAAAAGGATCAAGCACAAGTCAAAGTGTAACTGTCGGCAAACTCTTCCTCCTGAACTCCAGCTCTGTCCTGGGCCTCCTCCACTGCCAGAGTGAGGCCAAACACAAACTGGAGGAACAGCAGTTTGCTTTGGCAGCTTACAACCCAGGGGTATGAACATTGACTTCTCTAACTTCCAGTAAACCTTGCATCCCCTCTCTCTTTATCCCTCCCCCACCCTAGTCGGCCTAGTTGCACTGTTGGCCTGTTGAGTTTCTCTGTCTGCACAACTCGTTATCACCTAGTCCACAGCCAACAATGGACCATTGTGGGCATCGTGACCATTGTGAATATCTTTCATTAATTTGTTCTATATCTCTCCTTTAAGGAAAACGAGAGATATGGTCAGTGATATATATCTCTGTTGTATAGATAGACATATACCTATAGAACAGAGATATATATCACTGACCATATCTCTCGTTTTCCTTTCCCCTGACTCTCAGTCTGAAGAAGGGTCTGGACCTGAAACGTCACCCATTCCTTCTCTCCTGAGATGCTGCCTGACCCGCTGAGTTACTCCAGCTTTTTGTGTCTATCTTCGGATTAGACCAGCATTTGCAGATTCTTCCTACACACTTACACACCCTTGTTTTCTCTCACTGTGCAGAGAATTCAAATTCAATTCAAACATTGTGAATAAATCAATTTAAACATGGATAGGAAAGATTTAGAGAGATACGAGGCCAAACCTCTCCTGCATTGGTGCAGCACCCTCTCCTACTCCCCTCCCTTCCTCCCTCCCTCCCCCCCTTCCCCCCACTCCATCCCCCTCAACCCCCTCCCTTATCTTCCCCCCTCCTTCCACCACCCCTCCCTCCCTAGGAAATAGATTTAAACTTTAAAATATAACACCGATTTCAATTAAACCAAAGGTGGGCCTAAAATTGTCGTGCTATAGTGTACCGTTTTGGCTGTAGTTCAGGAACAAACAAACAAACAAATGAGAGTTTTAGTATATGGATGTGCCAAATGTGGGCAGGTGGGACTAGTGTAGATGGGGCAGCTTGGTAGGCATGGGCAGGTTGGGCCGAAGGGCCTGTTTCTGTGCTGTACGACTATGACCCATTGTTCCATTAAGCTACTAAAAAAGGTTTTATTTCCTACATCGTTGTTTAAACCATATTTGCACATTTATTTTGCAGTATTTTACCCCTTCTTTTTAATTCAAGATATGGTGACTGGGGACTCCAATCAATTTCTTGGCAGGTAGGTGTAAAAATAAATTGTGACTGAATATCCCTCGTTTTAAGCACGAAAACCTTCTAAAAAAGAAAACATGAAAAACATATGTGTGCTTTAATTTCCTAGATATACGTTTAAAGTAATTGGAGGTGGACCATATAAAAAAGACAACATCGAATCCTTCACACATCAGGAAATTCTGTTGTATAACTCAGTAACTTACAGGTACTGTTACCCACACTATATATAAGAACATTTCCAATATCTACGATACATCATTTCCTTAAAACATGTACACTCCTGCAATTTTGTTTAGTTTAGAGATTCAGCGCAGCAATAGGCCCTTCAACCCACCAGGTCCGCGACGACCAGCGATCCCTGCACATTAACACTGTCCTGCACACACTAGGGACAATTTACACCCTCACCAAGCCAATTAACCTACACACCCGTACCTGGGAGGAAGCCAAAGATCTTGGAGAAAATAAGATTATTGAGGGGTTGGACACGTTAGAGGTAGGAAACTTGTTCCCAATGTTGGGGGAGTCCAGAACCAGGGGCCACAGTTTAAGAATAAGGGGTAGGCCATTTAGAATGGAGATGAGGAAAATCTTTTTCAGTCAGAGAGTTATAAATCTGTGGAATTCTCTGCCTCAGAAGGCAGTGGAGGCCAATTCTCTGAATGCATTCAAGAGAGAGCTAGATAGAGCTCTTAAGGATAGCGGAGTCAGGGGGTATGGGGAGAGGGCAGGAACGGGGTACTGATTGAGAATGATCAGCCATGATCACATTGAATGGCGGTGCTGGCTCGAAGGGCCGAATGGCCTACTCCGAAGGGCCTATTGTCTATTGTCTAAAACCCACGCAGGTCACGGGGAGAACGTACAGAGAGCGCCCGTAGTCGGGATGGAACTGGGATCTCCGGCGCTGCAAGCACTGTAAGGCAGCCACTCTCTCTCCCGCTGCGCCGCCGTGCCACACAATTGAATGCAGATAAACAAGACACCCCACACCAACACAGAATAAAAAATTCTTCATGAATCTCTATGATGTGTGTCAACAAGATTAATTTATTTTTTACTTTGTCAGGCGTAATTTCGCAGCAATATGGTTAACTGCAGATGACAAGCCAGGCACTGAATTTTATACAACCCAAGGCTTCCTTATTTTCCGAAGTGATACCTTTGGAATTCGGTGAGTGAGGCTAGTGGCTAGTACAGCCTCAAATAAGCTCTCAACTACATTGACTGTTACTGCTATTTTTACACTATTATTTGTTTGTTTATGTGTGCATGTGTGTGTGTATACACACACACACACACACACACACACATATGTACACATAAAAAACAAATAAATATATATATGTATATGCACTCGTACACACACACACACACGCACATATGTACACATAAAAAACAAATAAATATATATATGTATATGCACTCGTACACACACACACACACACACATATATATGTGATACATCCGGAATCTTGGAATCATCCTTGATCAAACCCTCTCCTTCGACAAACACATCAAACACATCACAAAGACAGCCTTCTTCCACCTCAAAAACATTGCCCGTCTCCGTCCATCCCTCTCCTCCACAGCTGCAGAAACCCTCATCCACGCCTTCATCACCTCCCGTCTGGACTACTGCAACAGCCTCCTCTATGGCGCACCCTCAAAAATCATCAATAAACTTCAATACATTCAAAACTCCGCTGCCCGTCTACTCACACACACCTCGATCCGTGACCATATCACCCCCGTCCTTTATAAACTCCACTGGCTCCCCATCCCCCAGAGAATCCAGTACAAAATCCTCCTCATAACCTACAAAGCCCTCCATAACCTGGCCCCATCCTACCTGACCGACCTCCTCCACAGGCACACTCCCACCTGCACCCTCCGCTCTGCCGCTGCCAATCTCCTATCCCCCCACATCCGGACTAAACTCAGATCCTGGGGGGACAGGGCTTTCTCCATCGCTGCTCCCACCCTATGGAACTCACTACCCCAAACCGTTAGAGACTCCCCCACACTCACCACATTCAAAACATCGCTGAAGTCTCACCTGTTCAGTACTGCCTTCAACCACTGAAGGTCACCTCACCTACTGTCTCCTTTCTCTGTTCATTTATTTATTTACTTATTTATCTATTTATTAATTTCCCTATGTTCTCAAAATCTCTGTAAAGCGTCTTTGAGTATATGAAAAGCGCTATATAAATAAAATGTATTATTATTATTATTATTATTATATATATATATAAATACACACATACACACACACACACACACACACACACACATATATATATATATATATGATATATATAAATATACACACACATATATGTGTAATATATATAGACATAATCTGTATAGATATGTACATATGAGTATGTGTACATTTACACCTACCGAACACTTTTTTCTCATACATTATATTGTTTACAATGTACTATGTTCACATATTCGTAAGAATATATCTGCAGATGCTGGTGCAAATCGAAGGTATTCACAAAATGTGAATAAATGTTCACATATTGTGTTGTGCTGCTGCAAGTAAGAATGTCATTGTTCTATCTGGGACACACTTGACTCTTGACTCTTGACTCTTAAACATCAACCAATTCTCCTACATTTGACATTTGTCTACCTAATTGTAACACAGCCTGATTCCATTGTGGCACTTCTGCTGCCCCCATTCTTATCAATTCCTTTGATAGTTTTTGTTCTTCGGTGATACTAATGCGTCTCTAAGTTTCATACATTTGACATAATGCAAAACACTATCTGTGGCCCACTTTCCTGTCATACACTGACTCCTGTTTAAGCAACACTCCATTCAGAAAAACCTCATTTGTGTTTAAAAAAAACTTCCATTCCTAACATTCTTCCCTGGCCCTAAAAGCTCCCAAGCTAAACGCAGTCCTTTATTTCATCGTGTGTAAGAAGGAACTGCAGATGCTGGTTTACATCGAAGAGATACAGGTGTCAGAGGTTATGGGGAGAAGGCAGGAGAATGGGGTTCGGAGGGAGAGATAGATCAGCCATGATTGAATGGTGGAGTAGACTTGATGGGCCGAATGGCCTAATTCTACTCCTATTCCTTCTGACCTTATAACACAAAATGCTGGAGTAACTCAGCGGCATGGGCAGCTTCTCTGGAGAGAAGGAATGGGTGATGTTTCGGGTTGAGTCTTCAGCCTGACAAAGGGTCTCGACCCAAAACGTCTCCTGTTCCTTCTATCCAGAGATGCTGCCTGTCCCGCTGAGTTATCCCAACATTTTGTGTCTATATCAAAGGTACATGTGGCTCAAATCAATAAATTGATGCTTCATTTAAGTAATAATTTGGAGTGTATTGTTACTTTGCTCTGTATCCCAGTCTTATTCTCTTCTTTGATGGTAAATATCTAGAATGGTTATTTCTACTGGTGTTCAGTAGTGCTGGGTAGAGAGGCACAGGAAAGAGATAGAGGGTAGGGAGATTCATAGGAATGAACTGCCAATACTGGTTTATACCAAAGATAGACACAAAATGCTGGAGTAACTCAGCGGGTCAGGCAGCATCTCTGGAAAAAAACGATAGGTGATGTTTCAGGTCTGAAGAAGGGTCTCGACCCGAAAGGTCACCTATTCCCCTTCTCCAGAGATGTTGCTTGACCCGCTGAGTTCACTTAAAATTATAGAAGTCAATGTTCATATTTTTTGGTTGAAAATTAATTATCGGCCTGCTTTGTTGTCTACCTCATGCGGCTCTAGAAAGGTCAGCATTTCATACATTGGGCCTCATTATAACTCATAAACTAGTGTTGAGGAAGTCATCTTCAATCCCAATAGACTGCAAGAGAAGGTGGTAAGATTTTAGACAATTAACAATAGACAATGGACAATAGGTGCAGGAGGAGGCCATTCGGCCCTTCGAGCCAGCACCACCATTCACCGTGATCATGGCTGATCATCCACAATCAGTACCCCGTTCCTGCCCTCTCCCTATACCCCCTGACTCCGCTATTATTAAGAGCTCTATCTAACTCTCCCTTGAAAGCATCCAGAGAATTGGCCTCCATTGCCTTCTGAGGCAGAGAGTTCCACAGCTTCACAACTCTCTGACTGAAAGATTTATTCACAAAATGCTGGAGTAACTCAGCAGGTCAGGCAGCATCTCGGGAGAGAAGGAATGGGTGACGTTTCGGGTCGAGACCCTTCTTCAGACCCTTCTTCCCATTCCTTCTCTCCCGAGATGCTGCCTGACCTGCTGAGTTACTCCAGCATTTTGTGAATAAATCGATTTGTACCAGCATCTGCAGTTATTTTCTTATACTCTCTGACTGAAAGGTTTGGTACAGTATTCAGAGGGAGCTGTGTGCTCTTCCATATGAATATTTGGTGGATCATACATTTATTGCAAGCAATAATGAAAACAAATAATATGGTCAGCTTTATATGAGGGGGATTTGAGTGCAATTATTTAGTGGAATCTCAGTGGTTGGGGTTCCATCTGGATCATATGGCTGGTTTGAGTTAAATTCGATTTACAGAATTGGAAGGACTTCGTACATTGCCCCCGTGAGCGTATTTGGGAGACTTTCTTGGTGAATATCTTTGGTGAACATGGCTTTTGCTGAGGGCCCCTTTTCTTCTTCTTTCTTCCTACCGGAGAAGATATTCTGTCCTCTCCTCATGCATGCCATTACGCCACACTCTGAGAGTGCTAACTAGTTAAACACTTCTGCCGATATGAACTGATCATTACACATCTTTTGAGGCCATCAAACTCATGTTCAGGTGGTGCTTCACTCCTGCCAAGACTTTGTGCAAATTGCAAAGGCGTATGGAAACTTCAAATACTACTTGAATTTAGTTTAGTTTAGTTTAATTTAGATTACATGTACCTTTGATATCCCCTTCGGCGCACCAAGCGCACACCGACCAGCGATCCCCGCTCACTAACACTATCCTACACACACTAGGGACAATTTTACATTCATACCAAGCCAATTAACCTACAAGCCTTTACATCTTTGGAGTGTGGGAGGAAACCGAAGATCTCGGAGGAAACCCACGCAGGTCTCGGGGAGAACGTACAAACTCCGTACAGACAGCGCCTGTAGTCGGGATGGAACTCGGGTCTCTGGTGCTGCAAGTGTTGTACGGCAGCAACTCTACCGCTGCGCCACCACACCATCCTTATGATAATTACCCATGGGAAAAATGTAAACGTTATTAGAAAAACGTTTCCAATAAAACTTTAGGCCAATTTTCGCTGTCAAGTGAATGTTTTCTTCCCACACTCCAAAGGCGTATAGGTTTGTCGGTTAGAAACATAGAAATGTAGAAAATAGGTGCAGGAGTAGGCCATTCGGCCCTTCGAGCCTGCACCGCCATTCAATATGATCATGGCTGATCATCCAGCTCAGTAACCTGTACCTGCCTTCTCTCCATGCCCCCTGATCCCTTTAGCCACAAGGGTCACATCTAACTCCCTCTTAAATATAGCCAATGAACTGGTCTCTGTGGCAGAGAATTCCACAGACTCACCACTCTCTGTGTGAAGAAATGTTTTCTCATCTCGGTCCTAAAAGACTTCCCCCTTATCCTTAAGCTGTGACCCCTAGTTCTAGACTTCCCCAACATCGGGAACAATCTTCCCGCATCTAGCCTCTCCAACCCCTTAAGAATTTTATATGTTTCTATAAGATCCCCCCTCAATCTTCCAAATTCCAGCGAGTATAAGCCTAGTCTATCCAGTCTTTCTTCATATGAAAGTCCTGCCATCCCAGGGATCAATCTGGTGAACCTTCTCTGTACTCCCTCCAAGGCTAGAATGTCTTTCCTCAGATTAGGAGACCAAAACTGTACACAATACTCCAGGTGCGGTCTCATCAAGGCCCTGTACAATTGCAGCAGAACCTCCCTGCTCCTATACTCAAATCCGCTTGCTCTGAATGCTAACATACCATTCGCTTTCTTCACTGCCTGCTGCACCTGCACGCTTGCTTTCAATGACTGGTGCACCATGACACCCAGGTCACGTTGCATCTCCCCTTTTCCTAATTGGCCACCATTCAGGTAATACTCTGCTTTCCTGTTCTTGCCGCCAAAGTGGATAACCACACATTTATCCACATTATATTGCATCTGCCATGCATTTGCCCACTCGCCTAATCTATCCAAGTCACTCTGCAGCCTCCTAGCATCCTCCTCACAGCTAACACTGCCACCCAGCTTCGTGTCATCTGCAAACTTAGAGATGTTGCATTTAATTCCCTCGTCCAAATCATTAATATATATTGTAAAGAACTGGGGTCCCAGCACTGAGCCTTGCTGTACCCTACTAGTCACTGCCTGCCATTCCGAAAAGGACCCGTTTATTCCTACTCTTTGCTTCCTGTCCGCCAACCAATTCTCTATCCACCTCAACACTGAACCCCCAATACCGTGTGCTTTAAGTTTGTACACCAATCTCTTATGTGGGACCTTGTCGAAGGCCTTCTGAAAGTCCAAAGGTTAATTGCCTTTGGTAAAATTGTAAATTGTCTCTAGTGTGTAGAATAATATTAGTGATTAGGTGATTGCTGGTTGGCTTGGACTCAGTGGGCTGAAGGGCCTGTTTCCACACTGTATCTCTAAAGGAAAGTATCAGGGTAAGTAGGACTTATTGCAACGGTCCTACAACTGGGAGAGAACCTGATGGGCACCCGGTACAGCGGGTAGAGCTGCCGCCTCACAGCACCAGAGACCCAGGTTTGATCCTGACCTCTGGTGCTGTCTGTGTGGTGTTTGCACGTTCTCCCTGTGACCATGTGGGGTTCCTCCAGGTGCTCTGGTTTCTTCCCACATCCCCAAAACATTCATAGGTCAATTGGCCTCTGTAACAATTGTCCCAGTGTCGGGAGTGGGTGAGAAAGTGGGATTGCATAGAGCTAGCACAAATGGGTGATCGATGGTTGCTGTGGACTTGGTGAGAACAAGTGCCTGCTTCCATGCTGTATTTTTAAACACAAACATTTCCTCTTTCATACATAAAATATTGATATCGATATTATACACTGATTGTTATCACAACCTGTCCATTTTCTATCCTTCTGTCAGGTGAGAGTCTTGGATGTTCATGTTTTTCCATCTATCATGGTTGGTATGATTAATTCATGGCACGCACATTACATGTCTTCTGGATATATATAGGCTCTCTAATTAATCCAAAGGTGGGAACTATACAATCAAGTTTTACGTACATTTTTTCTAATGAGTATGACAGTACTCTTGGACTACCGTGCTTCCCATTTTTTTTATCTCTACCATCTAATGCAATTCAGGTGGATCATTCTGCAGAACCATTTTCCCCATTTCTAATTGGCAAACCTAACCTAATATCATCAAAGGGACCGTTAAAATTATCAATAGGCTAAATGGTACGAGACGGTACCAGAAACTTGAAGGAATCACCTTCTAGTGAAAAGAGAAGAAACAAATGAAAATGTGATTGTATGTAAAATTAACCTTAGAAACATAGAAAATAGGTGCAGGAGGAGGCCATTTGGCCCTTCGAGCCAGCACAGCCATTCATTGTGATCATGGCTGATCATAACCGGGCCTGCCTTCTCCCCATATCCCTTGATTCTGCTAGCCCCTAGAGCTCTATCTAACTCTCTATTTAAATTCATCCAGTGAATTGGCCTCCACTGCCCTCTGTGGCAGAGAATTCCACAAATTCACAACTCTCTGAGTGAAAAAGTTTCTTCTCACCTCAGTTTTAAATGGCCTCCCCTTTATTCTTAGACTGTGGCCCCCCAACATTGGGAACAGTTCTGGACTCCCCCAACATTGGGAACAGTTCCGGACTCCCCCAACATTGGGAACATTTTTCCTGCATCTAGCTTGTCCAGTCCTTGTATAATTTTATACATCTCTATAAGATCCCCTCTCATCCTTCTAAACTTCAGTGAATACAAGGCCAGTCTTTCCAATCTTTCCTCATATGACAGTCCCTCCATCCCTGGGATTAACCTTGTGAACCTATGCTGCACTGCCTCAATAGCAAGGACGTCCTTCCTCAAATTAGGAGACCAAAAGTATTTTGTGCAGTTTTGAATGAATGAGTGAATTAATTCAATAAACGTATTCATTCATTCATTCATTCAAAACTGCACACAATACTCCAGATGTGGTCTCACCAGGGCCCTATACAACTGCAGAAGGTCCTCCTTGCACCTATGCTCAAATCCTCTCGTTATGAAGGCCAACATGCCATTAGCTTTCTTCACTGCCTGCTTCACCTGCACGCTTACCTTGTTGAGCTTTGTGATATATTTTTGGTCTAGGTGGGTTTGCCAAAAGAATTCGCCCTGCAATGATGTACCAGCACAAGGACTTAAAGGGCCAGAATATTTTTTTGTCATCGAGGTATCTAATAGGTAAGAAATTAAGAATTACTTTGAAATGAAATGGCATTCTGTTCAAGATATGTGATACTTTTCAGCCGATCATTTAAGGTGATTTTTAGATAAAGGTGATTTTACTGGTAGATCCCACCGTGCTGGAGTAACTCAGCGGCTCAGGCAACATCTCTGGAGGACATGGACCTTTCAGGTTGGCACCCTTCTTCAGGTGATTGTATCAGGAGGGAGAGAGCTGGAAGAGAGATGGGGGGGGGGGGGGTTGCAAAGTCTGACGAGTGATAGGTGGATACAGGTGAGATTGGTAGATGGTTGGATAAAGGCCAGATACGAAATGGCAAAAAGGTACTGTGATAAGGGGAAAAGACCGAAAAGGTATAAAACGTGAAGCCAGAGGAAGGAATATAGATGGAGGGGGGATGAGCGGGGATGGGGGGGGGAGGAAAGAGAGAAATGGGAGAGCAACTAGGTGGCGCAGCGGTAGAGTTGCTGCCTTACAGCGAATGCAGCGCCGGAGACTCAGGTTCGATCCTGACTACAGGCGCCGTCTGTACAGGGTTTGTACGCTCTCCCCGTGACCTGCGTGGGTTTTCTCCAAGATCTTCGGTTTCCTCCCACACTCCAAAGACGTACAGGTATGTAGGCTAATTGTCTGGGCAAATGTAAAAATTGTTCCTAGTGGGTGTAGGATAGTGTTAGGGTGTGGGGATCGCTGGGCGGCGCGGACCCGGTGGACCGAACGGCCTGTTTCTGCGCTGTATCGCTAAATCTAAATCTAAAAAAAATCTAAATACTATTGGGTTGTAAGCTATCCAAGTGGGGAGTGAGATAATGTTCTTCCAGTTTGCGTGTGGCCTCATTCTGGAAATGAAGGAGGCCCAGGACAGAAAGATCAGCATGGGAATGGGAAAGGTCGTTAAAGTGGGGGGATAACCAGGAGATCCAGTAGGCCCTGAGTTGGGCTGAGCATATTTTCGGTGAAATGGTCGCCTAGTCTACACTTGGTCTTGCTGATGGGAAAGAAACCACATCAGTAGCACCGAATGCAGCAGATGAGGTTAGAGGAGGTGTGTGTGAACCTCTTGTCTCAGCTGAGGTCCCTGGATGGATGTGAGGAAGGAGGTACAGGGGCAGGCACGACATCTCTTGCAGGCGCTGGGGAAAGTACCTGGTTTGGAAGAGAATGGGTGAGTGAACCAAGGACTTGTGTAGAGAGTGGTTTCAACGGAAAATGGAAATGGTTGGGGATAGAAAAGAAGTTTTCCGTAATTCGTTGGGTGTGGAGGCTATCAAAGCAGAAGGCAACTGTATCACAGATGCCAATATTATAGAAACGGATCAAGGAAAATGCATGGGAAATAAGATAAATATGGACAAAAGTTCATTCTACGAAGGTACTATCAAATGTTTGTGCTTGAGTTACTGGGAATAGGCAGGATAGAAATCCAGCTACAAAACATGATTTCACAGGTTGTTCTGCGGTTATGAAGGATAACTTTAAAACCAGGTGATGGTGTGAAACAAACAAAAGGAAATGATTTTATGTTCAGTTCAGTGGAAGAGGTAACTTGTATAAACTGACAAGTTTGATAGGATGACAAGTTTTGATATAGATACAAAAGTGCTGGAGTAACCAGGCTGGTCAGGCAGCATCTCTGGAGAAAAGGAATAGGTGACGTTCCAGGTCGACAATAGACAATAGGTGCAGGAGGAGGCCATTCGGCCCTTCGAGCCAGCACCACCATTCAATGTGATCATGGCTGATCATTCCCAATCAGTACCCCCGTTCCTGCCTTCTCCCCATACCTCCTGACTCCGCTATCATTAAGAGCTCTATCTAGCTCTCTCTTGAAAGCACTCAGAGAATTGGCCTCCACTGCCTTCCGAGGCAGAGAATTCCACAGATTTACAAATCTCTGACAGAAAAAGTTTTTCCTCATCTCCGTTCCAAATGGACTACCCCTTATTTTTAAACTGTGGCCCCTGGTTCTGAACTCCCCCAACATTGGGAACATGTTTCTTGCCTCTAACATGTCCAGCCCCTTAATAATCTTATATGTTTCAATAAGATCCCCTCTCATCCTTCTAAATTCCAGTGTATACAAGCGTAGTCGATTCAGTCTTTCAGTCTGATGAAGGGTCTCGACCTGAAACGTCACCTATTACTTTTCTCCAGAGATGCTGCCTGACCCGTTGAGTTACTCCAGCATTTTTGTGTATCCTTGGTGTAAACCAGCATCTGCAGTTCTTTCCTACACAGAGTATTTATATAATTGTGTAGGGAGGAAAGAACTTCTTCAAAGTCTTAAGAAGAGTCTCGACACGAAACGTCACCCATTCCTTCTCTCCAGAGATGCTGCCTGTCCCACTGAGTTACTCCAGCATTTTGTGTCTGTCTTCATTAATATAATTGTGTTTTATATCTGATTGTGCAAAGTTAATCACCTTAATGGTGAAAACTATCTTTATGATCTGTCGGTCTCTTATACCCTAGAGGCTGATTTTCTCTATTAGATTCTTTGGACTTCTAATTTGCTCAGCTGCCTTCATCTCAACTATTTACACACAGTTGCTAATAAATCTTAAAGCTTATAAATGTTTCTCTGATTGTCTCAAGCTCTTGTCAGATCTGCCATTCCATCAGTGTTTTCTCCTTTCATTCTTGTCATTCAGTTTGTTAAATAACTCATTTTGATTAATTTATTTTCTACAATGAGTGCTGCCTCTATTGGGTGTTTCTCTCCCTCCGCCCCTCCCCTTCTCTCCAGAGATGCTGCCCCACCCGTTGAGTTACTTCAACTTTTTGTGTCTATTTTTTGGTTTAAACCAGCATCTACAGTTCCTCCCTACACAATTTGTATCATCCCCTACCCGAGTTCTCCTACTAATTTCACTGTCCGCCTGATTGATATTACTGTTTGTATGCCTCATTGTCACCTTCCTCTCAGCCAACAATGAACCATTCTACATCGTCTGCTTTGATCTGACTTTTTCACACCTTACCTGCTCTTTGGACCCTTCCATATCTCTATCTTCCCTCTCCCCCGACTCTCAGTCTGAAGAAGAGTCTCGATCTGAAACGTACCCCCGTTCCTTCTCTCCAGTGATGCTGCCTGTCCCGCTGAGTTACTCCAACATTTTGTCTCTATCTTGGATGTTTCCCATATGATCCACTTCATTCTTCCTGTATTTGGTATCTCTAATCTTATTTTACTTTTAATTGATAGAATGATTTGACTAGTTGGTACTGATCAAAGATACTAGAGGAGCAAGATGAACCACTCCATTGAAATCGCCTATACTGAAGTGTAGTACGCAAAGGAGCATAACGTCCGCCATTTTAGTAGGCAAAACCTGCCGTTCGCTCTGCCTCTCGCAGTGTAATCAGTGTTTTGGGGGAACAGTATGTGTGATGATACCATTAAAATGCTGAATATATCTCATCTATCAATTCACAGATTTTTGTTATTTTTCTTTATAAATGTTTCTACAAGTTTCTGCCGACTAAAATAGCCGCCGTGACATACTACGAATTTTAGGGTCGAGTGGTCTATCTTGCTCTGCTCCATTATCTTTGGTACTGATTGCAAACATTGTCTGCTGGTGGTTCCAGCAAAGGGTCTGGAACATTCCTAGATATAATTGGTCTTTCAGCCAATAACATTTACATGAGCTACTGACCATCAAAGTGCAATACCTCATAGTCTGTTGCACATTCAAACTGGTTGTAATGTGATTACAGGGGGATTGACACAAGAACATACTGTGACTACAGACTGGAGTTTATAATACATTTGCATGGTTTACCTCTCAACCCTAATCGAGGACTTCTTTTTATGCTCGTAAGTAGCAGAAATGATACAAGTTGGCTTTTCATTTAAACTAACTCAAAGAAGGGTCTCGACCCGAAACATCACCTATTCCCTTTTCTCCACAGATGCTGCCTGTCATGCTGAGTTACTCAGCTTTTTGTGCCTGGCTTCTAACTCAAATGTCATATGAGAAAATGTGCAAGATATTAATAAAACAGTGAAATAAAACAGAAAATGCTAGCAATGCTGAGCAGGCCATGCATCATATGTGGAGAAAGAGAAACAGTAATAAGTTTCCGACTTTTAGACTGTAGAATTTAGAAACACAGCGAGTTAACAGGACTTTTGGCCCACCGAGTCCGCGCCGAACAGTGCTCACACCCGATACACTGGCACTAGCCTACACACACTAGGGACAAGTTACAATACAATACAATACAATACAATACAATACAATACAATATATCTTTATTGTCATTGTACCCAGGGGTACAACGAGATTGGGAATGCGCCTCCCATACGATGCAATAATTTAAGTAATTTCGACAACAGCAACCCAACGAAACGAAACAATTGTAACAGTTTTAGACAGGGTAAAGTGCAAGTTGATCTATGCGTTGTGGCCATCCGGCTCAGCAGGACCGGTTCATAGCAGCTATGGCCCTGGGGATGAAGCTGTTCCTGAGTCTGGAGGTGCGGGCGTAGAAGGCCTTGTATCGTCTGCCCGATGGAAGGAGTTCGAACAGACTGTTGCAGGGGTGTGAAGAGTCTTTGTGGATGCTGGTGGCTTTTCTGAGGCATCGTGTGTTGTAGATGCCCTCCAAGTCTGGTAGCTGTGTTCCGATGGCCCTCTGAGCTCTATGGACTACCCGCTGTAGAGCTTTCCTTTCTGCCTCCGTGCAGCTGAGGTACCACACAGGGATGCCATGCGTACGGATGCTCTCTATGGTGCAGCGGTAGAAGGTCGTCAGCAGCTGTTGGGGTAGACCAGACTTCTTCAGTGTTCTCAGGTGGAACAGTCGTTGCTGTGCCTTCTTGACCAGCGCAGCAGTGTTATTGGACCATGTTAGGTCCTCCAAAATGTGAGTGCCCAGAAACATGAAGCTGGACACTCTCTCCACACTGTCCCCGTTGATAGAGATCGGGGCATATTCCCCGTTATGTGACCTACGGAAGTTGATGATCAGCTCCTTGGTCTTGGTGGTATTTAGGGACAGGTTGTTGTCCGAGCACAAGTCCGCCAGGTTCTGCACCTCCGCTCTATAGTTTGTTTCATCCCCGTTGGTGATAAGCCCGATCACCGTTGTTTCGTCTGCAAACTTGACAATGGTGTTGGTGTCGAATGCAGGAACACAGTCGTGTGTGAAGAGGGAGTAGAGATGGGGCTCAGAACACAGCCCTGTGGTGTGCCGGTACTCAAGGTGATAGTGGAGGACAGGTGCGGGCCTATTCTCACTGCCTGCGGTCGTTCCAGCAGGAAGTCCAGGATCCAGTCACATAATGACGAGCTGAGGCCTAGCTGGTGGAGTTTGGTGATGAGCTTGGTGGGGATGACCGTGTTGAAGGCGGAGCTATAGTCTATGAATAGCATCCTCACGTACGTGCCCTGTCTCTCTAGGTGAGTCAGGACAGTGTGAAGAGCCAGAGAGATGGCGTCCTCTGTGGATCTATTTGCCCTGTATGCAAATTGATGTGGGTCCAGTGAGTCAGGGATGCTGGATTTGATGTGTGAGAGGACCAGCCTCTCAAAGCACTTCATGACTATCGGCGTTAGGGCAACCGGGCGGTAGTCGTTCAGGTTGGAGATCTTTGCTTTTTTCGGCACCGGAACTATGATACCAAAGCCAATTTTACCAAAGCCAATTAACCTACAAACCTGTACGTCTTTGGAATGTGGGAGGAAACCAGAGCACCCAGAGAAAACCCACGCAGATCACAGGAAGAATGTACAAAATCCGTACAGACAGCATCCGTAGTCAGGATCAAACCTGGGTCTCCGGCGCTGTTAGGCAGCAACATTACCGCTGCACACGTGTGCCGCCCTAGGTTTTATGTAGATGTCTTTCCATAAGCGCTCAAATTTTAACCAATTCTCTCCTCACAAATCCTTTCTTAGTGTCGGCTGGTGACATTTCTGACAGGTGAGGCAGAAGTGTACATGCAATATCTGAGTGTTGTCGATAACAACAGTAGATTACTGTAACTGCATTGGTCAATGGTTATGCTCAATTCTGCTCTTAAGTCCTAGAATGGCCTTAAAAACGACACTAAACAGTGAAGTAAAATTATTTGGGATTTTATCAGGTAATAACAATGAAACAATTTGTGTCTGCCATCACTCCTTGTGTATTGGCAGCTTTGAGATTTCTGCACAAGTATATTTATGAACATCAGTCTAGATCTACCGTAAGCGCCAGAGACCGGGTACGTTCCTGACTGCGGGTGCTGTCTGCACGGGGTTTATACATTCCCCCGTGACCTGCGTAGGTTTTTGCCGGGTGCTCCGATTTCCTCCTACTCTCCAAAGACGTACAGGCTTGTAAGTTAATTGGCTTGGTAAAACTTGTAAAATTGTTCCGAGTGTGGAAGATAGTGTTAGTCATAGTATGGGGATCGCTGGCCGGCACGGATTTGGCGGGTCGGAGAGGCTATTTCCGTGCTGTGTTTCTAAACTAAACTAAACTAAAAGGTCACTGCTGGGCAGCAAGTTATCCTCCTATGCGGATTCTTCATAGTGTTCAGCTTGGGAGGGAAGAATTTAGCTGAATGTGTTAAACGTCCATTTCCCACTCGTCTGAAAATTCTGTGCCATGCGGGGAAGTACATGGAAAATTCTCCCTTGACCGAGTCAGAAAGAACAGGTGCAAGGGCCTCAGATTAATGTTTAGTAATTAAAAGAAACTTTTAGATAGTCGAATAACAAATCTATATACTAAAACTCGTTTGTTTGTTTGTTCCTGAACTACAGCCAAAACGGTACACGATAGCGCGACAATTTTAGGCCCACCTTACTTACCGTCGTCCCTTTGGTGCTAATGGGAGAAGTTTCATTGAAAGTTATTCGCATTTTTAAAGTTTAAATCTATCTCCGGGGGAAGGAGGACAAGGAGGGTTGAGGGGAATGGAGTGGGGGGGGGAGAGGGAGGGGAGGGGGAGGGGTGGTGAAAACACGGGGGGGGGGGGGGGGGGGGGGGGGGAGGAGGAGAGGGTGCTGCACCAATGCAGGGAAGATTTGGGCCCAGTAGGTCCACTTGGCCTAGTATTCCTTAAAATCTTACCAAGATTTTTAAAATCTCTTGCCGCTTATAAATTTAGATTAAAAAAAATATTTATGAATGTTTACAAGACCTTGCTCCAATTCAGACTGTGTTTTAGACAACAGACAATAGGTGCAGGAGGAGGCCATTCGGCCCTTCGAGCCAGCACCACCATTCAATGTGATCATGGCTGATCATTCTCAATCAGTACCCCGTTCCTGCCTTCTCCCCATATCCCTTCTGAACTTTCTAACTCTAATGCTCAGCCGCCTGTCCTCAGCAATGGCCTCACTTTTGTACCAGGCCTCAACAAGTTCCAGGCCCGTTGTGACGTTGTGCTCTTATTCTGCTGATTCTGCCTCCGCCTCCATGCCTATTTCTTGCCCTTGCTCCTCCAGTAAAGATCCTTTCTCCCATCTCCAACACCCGTTGAAATATAGAAACGTAGAAAATAGGTGCAGGAGTATGCCCTCCGGCCCTTCGAGCCAGCACTGCCATTCAATATGATCATCCAAAATCAGTGCCCCGTTCCTGCTTTTTCCCCATATCCCTTGATTCTGCTAGCCCTAACTCTCTCTTGAAAACATCCAGTGAATTGGCCTCCACTGCCTTCTGTGGCGGAGAATTCCACAGATTTACAACTCTCTGGGTGAAAATGTTTTTACCTCATCTCAGTCCTAAATGGCCTCCCCCTTATTCTTAAACTGTGACCCCAGTTTATCGTGGCATCTGAGTTTAGTTTATCCAGGCCTCGTGTTTAGTGGGTGCACTGGGGACCATCTCCTGTGCTGGAATGTTCTATGTTATAGATTCTAAGTTTGAAAAGCACATAGGCTTCAGGGAATGGAATGGAATACTTTATTGTCACCTGTGACGAGGCACAGTGAGATTCTTTGCTTGCGTACACAATGTATACAAATAGCAGCCACTGACGGCGCTGACAAAGCTACCAAGGAAGCCCGCTCCTCCTTTTGTTCCCCCCCCCCCTCACCAGTTCCCCATGCCGGGTCCCCATTGTCCTTTGTTCTCCCTCCCTCCCAATTTTTCCATTGTTCTTCCCCTCCCCATCCCTCACGGCGTCTCCCCACGTCATGTCCTCCATTGTTCTTCCCCACACCCCCTCACGGCGTCCCCCTCACGCCATGTCCTCCATTGTTCTTCCCCTCCCCCCCCCTCACGGCGTCCCCCCACCGCCTTGTCCTCCATTGTTCTTCCCCTCCCCATCCCTCACGGCGTCTCCCCACGCCATGTCCTCCATTGTTCTTCCCCTCCCCCCCCTCACGGCGTCCCCCTCACGCCATGTCCTCCATTGTTCTTCCCCTCCCCCCCCTCACGGCGTCCCCCCATGCCATGTCCTCCATTGTTCTTCCCCTCCCCCCCCCCACGGCGTCCCCCCCACCGCCTGGTCCTCCATTGTTCTTCCCCTCCCCATCCCTCACAGCGTCTCCCCACGCCATGTCCTCCATTGTTCTCCCCCTCCCTCACGGTGGTCCTCCACGCTCTCATCGACCGTCGATCGCGAATTGACTCGCGAGGCATCACCGCCGCCGCGAGGTTTCACCACGACTGAGGCCCCGTCGCCGCGAGGCTTCACTGCCGCTGCCGCTTCACCGCCGCCGAGGCCTCACCGCTGTCGACGGCCCACTTCACGCCCTCTGTGCTGCCAACTCGGCTTCATCAGCCGCTACGTCGACGTGGACTCCGACCCGCGAAGCTCCAACCCGTGTTCTACGCGGTGATCCGGGAAGGCCTTGAGACCGCGGCGCCTCGATAAAGACCTCCGGCCGCGTTCCCAGTCCACTGCCGCCGCCTGTCGGGAAGCCTTCGATGGGAATGTGTTTCAATGGAATGTGTTTCGATGGGAATGTGTTTAGATGGGAATGGTGTTGATTAGCAAAATCAAATTCTGCACATCCTTTGTTATTTCATTACTTTTACAATGTCCTGAAATGAATGGACGTGACTTTAAGTGATTAAGTAATGTCTTTCTCTCTTATTTGTGTGGCTTTAAGTAATTAACTAAGTAACATACCATTATTTGTGTTTAGGTTACATTGTCCATATTGTGGTTTATCCTAATTTCCTACGTTTTCTATCGCTGCTATTTAAATTGGATGGAAAGGAAAGTTAGATCAGGATCATCTATTGACCCAATAATTCTGCCTGCTCGCTCACGTACGTATCTAGTGCTTAAACATTTAAATTGTATGGATCAAGCTTCTTATGTACAATGGGTCGTCAGTTGTGTGAATTTTTGATTGTTGATACTACGTGGATGATTGCATTAATGTAAAATTGTGTGGTTGATCTAAGTGGCTTTCTTTAGTTTTAACTCCTCTTTATAAACCAAGAACCCTATATTCTTTTATAAGTTCATGTTCATCTCATAGGAGCAGAATTAGGCCATTTGGCCCATCTCGGCTAGTCTACTCCACCATTCAATCATGGCTGAAATATCTTTCCCTCTCAACACCATTCTCCTGCCTTCTCCCCATAACCCAGCGAGTTGTAAATCTGTGGAATTCTCTGCCTCAGAAGGCACTGGAGGCCTAATCTCTGAATGCTTTCAAGAGCGAGTTAGATAGAGCTCTTAAAGATAGCAGAGCCAGGGGGTATGGGGAGAAGGCAGGAACGGGGTACTGATTGTGAATGATCAGCCATGATCACTAGTGAATGGTGGTGCTGGCTCGAAGGGCCGATTGGGCCTACCTCCTGCATGTACTGTCCTATTGTCCATAACCTTTGATACCCTTTGTTAATGAAGAATCCGTCAATCTTCCTTTTAAAAATAACCAATGACTTGGCCTCCACAACAATCCGTGGCAATGAATTCCACAGATTCACCACCCTCTGAATCAAGAAAATTCCCCTTCATCTCCTTCTCCCACCCCACCCTTAATCAGCCCTGCCTTTCCAAGCAAAGACAAATGCTGTGCCTGAGAATTCTCATTAATGTTCCTAAATCTCCCTAATGTTGACATCCTACTCCAGCAATCTGGCTTATCCCTGCCACCTTTCTAGAATAGCAGGACAACTTTAGCGATCTTCCAATGTTCTGATACCTTGCCTGGAGCTAATGAATATGTGAAAATCTCCATCTGGGGCTATCTCCTTCCTTGCTTCCCATAGCTCCTGAAATAGACCTCATCAATCCCTGAGATTTATCTAACCTTATGCATTTCAATACATCTAAACCTCCACGCACACTCCAGATTATCACCATATCTTTCTGCAAACTCACTATCTTCCACTTTCTTCTCCTTGGTTAATGCAGTTGAGAGGTATAACTAGTTATCACCTAGCCCACAGGGTAACCGTTTCCTGATTACTGTTACTTTTTGCATATCTTTCATTCATTTGTTCTATATCTCTCTATTTCATCATCTAATATCTCTTATTTCCTTTACCCTGACTCTCAATCTGAAGAAGGGTCCCGACCCATAACATCACCCATTCCTTCTCTCCAGAGATGCTGCCTGACCCGCTGAGTTACTCCTACTTTTGTATCTATCTTCGGTTTAAACCAGCATCTGCAGTTCCTTCCGACACAGTTGAGAGGTATTCATTTGAAACATATAGGATTATTAAGGGATTGGACGCGCCAGAGGCAGGAAACATGTTCCCGATGTTGGGGGAGTCCCGAACCAGGGGCCACAGTTTAAGAATAAGGGGTAGGCCATTTAGAATGGAGATGAGGAAAAACTTTTTCATTCAGAGAGTTGTGAATCTGTGGAACTCTCTGCCTCAGAAGGCAGTGGAGGCAATTCCATGGATGCTTTCAAGAGAGAGTTAGATAGAGCTCTTAATGATAGTGGAGTCAGGGGGTATGGGGAGAAGGCAGGAACGGGGGGTACTGATTGTGGATGATCAGCCATGATCACGGTGAATGGCAGTGCAGGCTCGAAGGGCCGAATGGCCTACTGCTGCACCTATTGTCTATTGTCTATTTAAGAGCTCACCCACATCCTCTAACTCCACTCACAGATTATCTCTTTCATCCTCTTTTCCTCTTGCTCCTGGTATACTTAAAGAATGTCCTGTGTTTCTCCTTAATCTTATCTGCCAAGGAATATTTCATGGCCATTTTCTTATTTCTGATTTCTGATTTCTTTCATAACTTCTCTCCTGCTGCCTTCATGTGCCTCAAGGGACTCACTCGGATGCAGTTGCCTATGCATATCATATGCCTCGTTTTCTTTCCAGATCAAATTTCTAATCGCCTTTGAAACATTTAATTACAGCACCTGGGACACGCTGCCAGGGGTGGTGATGGAGGCAGTTATGAGAGTGATGTTTAAGATGCTTTTAAATAGATATGCAGGGAATGGAAGGATATGGATCATGTGCGGGTAGATTAAGTTGTGCGTAGGGAGGTGGTGCTTTAAACCAAAGATAGATCCCCTTTCCCATTACTAATCTGACCTTTTTGCCCTAGGCCTCCTCCATTGTCAGAGTGAGGCCAAACGTAAAGTGGAGCTTCAAGCTCCCCACATTTCGCTTGGGCAGCTTACACCCCAGCGGTACGAATGCTGATTTCTTTAACTTCAAGTGAACCTCGCCCCCCTGCTCTCTCCATCGCTCCCTCACCCAAGTCGTACCAGCTTCAAGGTTGTCTTGTTGAGTCTCATTGTCCGTCGTTTTCACCTAGTCCGCAGCTAACAGTGGCTCTCAATCTGAAGAAGGGTCTCCACCCGAAATGGCACCTCTCCCGTTTCTCCAGAGATACTGTCTTATCCGCTGAGTTACTCCAGCTTTCTGCCTGTCTTTGATAGAAGAAATTAGTTTAGCTTGGCATCATGTTCAGTGCAGACATTGTGGGCCCAGGGGCCTGTTCCTCTCTTGACCTTTTCTCTGTTCTTTGTTCTATCTTCTTTCTCCTTTTGCACATTTCCCTAATCTCGCCACCTTTGCCTTTCACCCCTTTTGGGAACATGCTGGCCCTGTACACACTTTTAAAGCACTACCACAAATCAGGTCCCAAAGTAGTACACCAGTCCTAAAGTATTCAAAGGTAAGAGATGGTCTTGGCATCATGTGTAGGAAGCAGAGTCTGGACCAAAACATCACCCATTCCTTCAGTCGAGCTTAGAACATGAATCTGCGAAGAGAATTATGATTTTATTGCAATCACAATCGTGATTGGGGGGAGAGATGGCAGCTTATTGTGGCACAAGAGTTTCAGATGTGACAGAGGATTATAAAGAGGTAGGAGAGTTGTACCACTGATAAGGAAAACATGATGTTAATACATAGACAGGATATTCTGAAGGGATCATTCAGAGGCCATATGGATAGAACATAGAACATGGATAGAAGATAGAAACATAGAAACATAGAAAATAGGTGCAGGAAGAGGCCATTCGGCTCTTCGAGCCAGCACCACCCATTCACTGTGATCATGGCTGATCATCACTATCAGTGACCTGTGCCCAACTTCTCCCCATATCCCTTGATTCCACTAGCTCCCAGAGCTCTATCTAACTCTCTCTTAAATTCATCCAGTGATTTGGCCTCCACTGCCCTCTGTGGCAGAGAATTCCGCAAATTCACAACTCTCTGGGTGAAAAAGTTCCTTCTCACCTCAGTTTTAAATGGCCTTCCCTTTATTCTAAGACTGTGGCCCCTGGTTCTGGACTCACCCAACATTGGGAACATTTTTCCTGCATCTAGCTTGTCCAGTCCTTTTATAATTTTATATGTCTCTATAGATCCCCTCTCATCCTTCTAAACTCCAGTGAATACAAGCCTAGTCTTTTCAATCTTTCCTCATATGACAGTCCCGCCATCCCGGGGATCAATCTCGTGATGCTACGCTGCACTGCCTCAATTACAAGGATGTCCTTCCCTCAAATTAGGAGACCAAAACTGTACACGGTACTCCAGATGTGGTCTTACCAGGGCCCTGTACATCTGCAGAGGAACCTCTTTACTCCTATACTGAAATCCCTCTTGTTATGAAGGCCAACATGGCCATTAGCTTCTTCACTGCCTGCTGTACCTGCACGCCAACTTTCAATGACAGGTGTACAAGGACACCCAGGTCTCGCTGCACTTTCCCCTTACCTAACCTGACCGCATTGAGATAAGATAGGGCAACATACAACATTTGGATGCCAAGACGCTGGCCATCGTCATTAATAGACAATAGACAATAGACAATAGGTGCAGGAGTAGGCCATTCAGCCCTTCGAGCCAGCACCGCCATTCAATGCGATCATGGCTGATCACTCTCAATCAGTACCCCGTTCCTGCCTTCTCCCCATACCCCCTCACTCCGCTATCCTTAAGAGCTCTATCCAGCTCTCTCTTGAAAGCATCCAACGAACTGGCCTCCACTGCCTTCTGAGGCAGAGAATTCCACACCTTCACCACTCTGACTGAAAAAGTTCTTCCTCATCTCCGTTCTAAATGGCCTACTCCTTATTCTTAAACTGTGGCCCCTTGTTCTGGACTCCCCCAACATTGGGAACATGTCTCCTGCCTCTAATGTGTCCAATCCCCTAATTATCTTATATGTTTCAATAAGATCCCCCTCATCCTTCTAAATTCCAGTGTATACAAGCCCAATCGCTCCAGCCTTTCAACATACGACAGCCCCGCCATTCCGGAATTCACCTAGTGAACCTACGCTGCACGCCCTCAATAGGGCATGGAACGGTTCGGGCACAACAAGGTGAGAGAGCAGCTGAACCAGAGGATCAATCTCTCTCTCTCTCTTTCTCTCTCTCTCTCTCTCTCTCTCTCTCTCTCTCTCTCTCTCTCTCTCTCTCATCTCTCTCTCTCTCTCTTTCTCTCTCTCTCTCTCTCTCTCTCTCTCTCTCTCCCTCTCTCCCTCTCCCTCTCCCTCTCTCTCTCTCTCTCCCTCCCTCCCTCTCCCTCCCTCTCCCTCCCTCTCTCCCTCCTCTCTCTTCTCTCTCTCTCTCTCTCTCTCTCTCTCTCTCTCTCTCTCTCTCTCTCTCTCTCTCTCCCACACAACATGGGAGGGTTGTAGGATCGCAGCAGAATAGTCAGCAGGTGTTGAAGGAACAGAGATGTAAGCAAATCACAGTTGGGCAAATGACCGCGAAAATGACCACGACAATGACCCACGACAATTACCACGACACTGACCACGACAATGACCACGACAATGACCACGACAATGACCACGACAATGCCGAGTCAGGTCGATACAAGTAACTTTTTTTGTGAAACTAACACCAGGCTCAGAGATTGCACCGTCTTCGGAAACATCACGGAATCCCCACGCTTACCTGACCGTCAAACTGTCGCCTCCAATCTACCTGTCAAATGTCCTGACGGTAAATAAATTGGTTAAACAAAACTATCCTCTGGTATCTTCAAATGCCTTTTCTTAATTTAATATTACGTGCTTCCAAATGCATCTGTGACAACCTAGCAAACCTGGGGACAGCGTGCGACAGACAGCGCCCGCAATAAGCTACGATACCTGGCGACAAGCCAGCTGTCGCCGAAAGATTTCTATCTGGACACCCGCCCCCTCCCCTGACATCAGTCTGAAGAAGGGCCTCGACCCGAGACGTCACCCATTCCTTCTCTCCTGAGATGCTGCCTGACCCGCTGAGGTACTCCAGCATTTTGTGATACCTTCCATCATAAATTGGCGGACCTGTGTTGCGACACTGATACGGCAATCTCAAAGCATTGACTTTGAGCTCGTCCTGCACATTCTCTTTAACGCTGTCAAGCAGCCAGTCAGCGGAAACTCGTAAACTCAGGTTAAGATAGGGAGTTCATTTGAGCATGGAACTGAATCTACTTTGTATTATCTGACCCACAGCTTCATTACTTCAGCCAACTATGTTCCACAGGCCCAGCAAATCGAGCATCGACCTTTAATAATGCTACAGTGAGTAGTTGGGCCGGGATGGTCTCTACAGTTTAATTAAAGCAGCAGCCTGTCAACAAAAGCCAAGAGTGGGCAAAACAGGAATCTTATTGGTATTCAGGAACGCTCATGAAGCAATTGTTCCTTACATTCATTATCGCAGGGAATGTCCATGATTGTTTTTGTGCAGTGTAATTATAATACTGTCTCTTAATGATTTTGTTTTGCTCAACCCTTACAACTAAAACTCTTCCCGTAACGCTTTTCCCAAAATATTCGTCCTTTGTGATTTCTGTGTTACAAATTAATCCAATTTCTTTTTCTTTATTAAAGTTATAGACCAAGGTGCTTGTGTGAATTTAGTTCATATATTTTTACTGCGTTTGAAACTTTTTTTCTCTCTCTCTTGATGTACTGTGTTGTACTGGGATGCACACAGCTTTTCTTGATCCACCCATGTTATTTTCCGGCACGGAAACGACTTTCGAATGTGAGGATAATAATCTCAAGAGCCCCGCACTGATCTGGAAATACACAACCTTGTCTGATCTCAGAAGCTAAGCAGGCCTAGGCCTGGTTAGGACTTGGATGAGATACAGCCTGGGAATACCAAGTACCAAAGGCTTGATAATCTCAGAGCCAAGAGTGTTTTATTGTCATAATCGACCAAGCGGACCCGTTGGGCCCAAACCTCCCCTGCATTGGTGTAGCACCCTCCCCTCCCCCATTTCCCTTGCCCCTCCCATCTCCATTCCCCCCTCGGCCCCTCCCCCATCCCCTCCCACTTCCTCGCCCCCCTCCCCCCTAGCTGTCGCTCCCCTGTATTGGTGCAGCACCCTCTCCTCGCCCACCCTCCTCCCCCACTCCCCCTCCCCTCTTCCTCGCACTCCCCCTCCCCTCTCCCCCCTCTCCTCCTCCCCTCTCCCTACCCCCCCCCTCTCCCCCCTTTCCCCTCCCCCCATTCCATCCCCCTCAAACCCCCCTTATCCTCCCTCCCTCCCCCCACCCTCCCTAGGAGATAGATTTAAACTTTAAAATGTGAATAACTTAAAAAATATAACACCGATTTCAATGAAGCTTCTTCCATTAGCACCAAAGGGACGACGGTGAGTAAGGTGGGCCTAAAATTGTCGCGCTATCGTGTACCGTTTTGGCTGTAGTTCAGGAACAAACAAACAAACAAACTCTAAAGGTCTTAGAGTTAATGGAAATATATTGGATTCATGTGTATACTTTTTACCTGGAATCATTAAATGATCACCTGTACACACCCAAAAAGATGGACACAAAATGCTGGAGTAACTCAGCAGGACAGGCAGCATCTCTGGAGAGAAGGAATTGGTGACGTTTCGGGCCAAGACCCTTCTTCAGACTGAGAGTCAGGGGAGAGGGGAACTAGAGATATGAAAGGGTACAAAATCAAATGAATGAATGGTATGCAAAGAACAAATCAAAACCAGCCAGTCAAGGAAAGGTAGAGGCCACAATGGTCCATTGTTGGCTGTTGGGAAGGTGATAATGAGTGATTACAAACTGAAACTCAGCAAGATGACCAGACATTATGCAGCAATCCTAGTGCAGGGACTTTGCCTCTCCTGACCCCTAAATACCCACCAGAAAAGAAGCAGCAAATGTACTGAGAATTAACTTGCACACTGAGCAATTCTCCAGTTACAGAAGCAGAAAATGTAAAGCAAATTTAAATTTAAATGAATAGGAAAAAAAAACTGCAGATGTTAGTTTAAATCGAAGGTAGACACAAAATGCTGCAGTAATCTCAGGACAGAAGGAATGGGTAACGTTTCGGGTCGAGACCCTTCTTCAGACTGATGTCTGGAGAGGGGGCGGGTCCCCTGACATCGGTCTGAAGAAGGGCCTCGACCCGAAACGTCACCCATTCCTTCTCTCCAGAGATGCTGCCTGTCCCGCTGAGTTACTCCAGCATTTTGTGTCTACCTTCGATTTAAACCAGCATCTGGAGTTCTTTCTTTCAACATATATATATACATATATACACTTTCTCAAGTGTTGGCAATGGAGTATTTTCTGATTCTTGATTTAAAGAATCTTTGTCAACAGTGCTTTGACAAAAATCTTTTCTTGAGCAAGATAGAGCGAGATTTGTGGAGAGATGTAATGTTTATTTAGAAACAAAAGGTACATTTCCATTCTGTGAAAGAATATATTCAGTTTTCGCCTGTCCCGTATTAGCTGGGACATCCGTATTTTGGGCTAAATTAATTTGTCCCGTATGGGACCGCCCTTGTCCCATATTAGTAGGGTTGCCAACTTCCTCACTCCCAAATAAGGGACAAAGGGTGACGTCACCGCCATTGGTGGAGCGGGAGGACGTGGCCGCTGGCTGGGTGAGGTCACGTGGGGCGCGGGGCGGTGACGTCACCTTGTCCCGTATTTGGGAGAGAGAAAGTTGGCAACGCTAGTGCTAGCGGAAAGGCAATCACCAAAAGATTCTCAGACACATCAGTAAATATAGAACAGAGATTCTGGGCTGAATTTTAACCTGACATCTTGGAGAACAGAGAGTGGGGTCGATCATTCAACCTGAATTTCTTTGTGATATGTTATGAAACAGTTTAAATACATCCCCCATGTTATCACATTGGATCATGTTATCACATTGGATCAGCTTGTGCTGTAGTGAGATATAGTCATCGAAATACACAGCACAGATATAGGGCCTTTGGCCCAACAGGTTGTACTGACCATCAAGGAAGATTTTATTGTGATCCCTCTCTCCGAAGATTCTACAATTTGCCAACACAATATGGGGAATTTATAGCAGCCAGTTAAACTATCAACCTGCACGTCTTTGGGATGTGGGTAAAACTGAACCCAGGAGAAACCCACCTGGAAGCTGTGCAAGGTTTAGCTTAGGTTAGTTTAGAGACACAGCGCGGAAACAGGCCCTTCAACGTACAAACTCCGTACAGACAGCACCCGTAGTCGTGGATGGAACCCGGGTCTCCGGTGCTGCAAGGGCTGTAAGGCGGCAACTCTACCGCCGCGCCACCGTGGCCTGGTCTGATCCAAGATGGCGTCCAACCCAGGCGACTCTTTGCTCACTAGCCACAGAAGTGGATCTGCAATCGCGCATTACAATCACTCCAGTCTTTTAAATCTCCACATTTCTTACTTTAACTATGATCTTATATTCTCCGCACCTATCTTACAATGAACGTTATTCACATTATCCCCTTGATCCACATGTCTGTACACTGTGAATGGCTTAGTTGTACTCATGTATTGTCTTGACTAGTTGGCACGCAACGAGAGCTTTTGACTGCACCTCAGTACACGTGACAATAAACTAAACTCCAAACTCCACACGGATAGGACCTGTGGTCAAGATTGAAAACTGGGCTGCTGTAAATACGAGGCCACTGCTCGACTAACAGCGACAGTCTTTTATAGTGAATGGGTGGTCAACTGTGATACTGAGCTCCTCAGCTCATTCCTTAACTCCACACATGCAGACTAGAACCTGGAAATCAGGTCAAACCTGGAGGTTGGATGCTTGTGTACCTAACCATCATTGGCTCACCACTGAGTCCAGTGGCAGAGCACAGCTATGTTAGTTGTGCACCTAACCATCATTGGCTCACCACTGAGTCCAGTGGCAGAGCACAGCTATGTTAGTTGACCTGGGCCCTTCAATTTATGTCAGCCATTACTTTAGAAATACAGCGCAGAAACAGGCCCTTCTGTCCACCGGGTCCATAGAAACATAGAAACATAGAAAATAGGTGCAGGAGTAGGCCATTAGGCCCTTCGAGCCTGCACCGCCATTTAATATGATCATGGCTGATCATCCAACTCAGTATCCTGTACCTGCCTTCTCTCCATACCCCCTGATCCCTTTAGCCACAAGGGCCACATCTAACTCCCTCTTAAATATAGCCAATGAACTGGCCTCAACTACCTTCTGTGGCAGAGAATTCCACAGACTCACCACTCTCTGTGTGAAGAATTTTTTTCTCATCTCGGTCCTAAAAGACTTCCCCCTTATCCTTAAGCTGTGACCCCTGGTTCTGGACCTCCCCAACATCGGGAACAATCTTCCCGCATCTAGCCTGTCCAACCCCTTAAGAATTTTATATGTTTCTATAAGATTCCCCCTCAGTCTTCTAAATTCCAGCGAGTACAAGCCCAGTCTATCCAGTCTTTCTTCATATGAAAGTCCTGCCATCCCAGGGATCAATCTGGTGAACCTTCTCTGTACTCCCTCTAAGGCTAAAATGTCTTTCCTCAGATTAGGAGACCAAAACTGGCTTTCTTCACTGCCTGCTGCACCTGCACGCTTGCTTTCAATGACTGGTGCACCATGACACCCAGGTCACGTTGCATCTCCCCTTCTCCTAATCGGTCACCATTCAGGTAATACTCTGCTTTCCTGTTCTTGCCGCCAAAGTGGATAACCTCACATGCATTTGCCCACTCGCCTAATCTATCCAAGTCACTCTGCAGCCTCCTAGCATCCTCCTCGCAAATAACCCAGCTTCGTGTCATCCGCAAACTTAGAGATGTTGCATTCAATTCCCTCGTCCAAATCATTAATATATATTGTAAATTGCTGGGGTCCCAGCACTGAGCCTTGCAGTACCCCATTAGTCACTGCCTGCCATTCCGAAAAGGACCCGTTTATCCCTACTCTTTGCTTCCTGTCCGCCAACCAGTTCTCTATCCACCTCAACACTGAACCCCCAATACCGTGTGCTTTAAGTTTGTACACCAATCTCCTATGTGGGACCTTGTCGAAGGCCTTCTGAAAGTCCAGATATAACACATCGACTGGTTCTCCCTTATCCACTCTACTAGTTACATAAGATTCGTCAGACTTGATTTGCCTTTCATAAATCCATGCTGACTTTGTCCGATGATTTCACCACTTTCCAAATGTGATGCTATCACATCTTTAATAACTGACTCTAGCATTTTCCCCACTACCGATGTTAGGCTAACTGGTCTATAATTCCCCGTCTTCTCTCTCCCTCCCTTTTTAAAAAGTGGGGTTACATTAGCTACGTTGGTCCGCGCCGACCAGCGATCCCCGCACACTAACACTATCCTACACACACTAGTGACAATTTACTGTTATACCAAGCCAAACCTTTGTACGTCTTTGGAGTGTGAGGGAAATCCGGAGAAAATCCACGCAGGTCACGGGGAGAATGTACAAACTCCGTGCAGAAAGCACCCGTAGTCATGATCGAACACGCTGTAAGGCAGCAACTCTACCGCTGCACCATTAATTACCAGTTAATATAACATTGCCCTCATTCACCTGATTAGAGTCTCTGGCCTAGATGAGGAAGGTAAGTGAAAGTATATTATTTGTTTATGCTTCGGCTTAACATTTTCAATTATTCTTGAAGTGGAAGATACACCTTCAGCCCATCGAGTCCATGCTGGCCATCGATCGACTGTTCACATTAGTTCTATATTATCCCACTTTGCCATCTACTCCCTACACAACAGGCCAATTTACAAAGGCCAATTAGCCTTCCAACCCAAGATAGACACAAAATGCTGGAGTAACTCAGCATTGTGATCTCCACCGCTCCTTGATATCGGTCCTGGCTTTGATTTGTTTTCTTCATACTTTTTTATCTCTAGTATCCCTCTCCCCTGACTCAGTCTGAAGAAGGGTCTCGACCTCAAACGTCACCTGTTCCCTTTCTCCAGAGATGCTGCCTGACCCGCTGAGCGTTTTATGTCTACGTGCAAACCAGCATCTGTGATTCCTTCCTACACATTTACCCTTGAAACCCATATGCCTTGTGGGAGAATATGGGAGGGAACCTGAGCATCCGGAAAAAACCCACGCAGTCACAGGAAGAACGTGCAAACTCTACACCGACAGTTCTTTGGCACATTGACCTTCATCAGTCAGAGTATTGAGTATAGAAGTTGGGAGGTCATGTTGCAATTGTATAAGACGTTGGTGAGGCCACATTTAGAATATTGTGTTCAGTTCTGGGCACCATGTTATAGGAAAGATATTGTCAAGCTTGAAAGGGTTCAGAAAAAAATTACGAGGATGTTGCCAGGTGTGAGCTATAGGGAGAGGTTGAGCAGGCTGGGTCTCTATTCCATGGAGCGCAGGAGGATGAGGGGAGATCTTATAAAGAGGACCAGAGGACATAGGTTCAAGGTGAAGAGGAAAAGATTTAATAGGAATCCGAGGGGTAACTTTTTCACACAGAGGGTGGTGGGTGTATGGAATGAGCTGCCAGAGGAGGTAGTTGAGGCTGGGACTATTCCATCATTTAAGAAACAGTTGGACAGGTACATGGTAGGACAGGTTTGGAGGGATATGGACCAAGCGCAGGCAAGTGGGACTAGTGTAGCTGGGACATTGTTGGCCGATGTGGGCAAGTTGGGCCTGTTCCCACACTGTATCACTCTATGACTCGAGGACTCTATGACAGTGCCCAAGGTCAGGATCAAATCCCAGGCCTCTGGCGCTGAGAGACAACGGCCGGCACGGTGGCGCAGCGGTAGAGTTGCTGCCTTGCAGCGAATGCAGCGCCGGAAACTCAGGTTAGATCCTGACTACGGGTGCTGTCTGTATGGAGTTTGTACGTTCTCCCCGTGACCTGCGTGGGTTTTCTCCGAGATCTTTGGTTTCCTCCCACACTCCAAAGATGTGCAGGTATGTAGGATAATTGGCTTGGTAAATGTAAAAATTGTCCCTAGTGTGTGTAGGATAGTGTTAGTGTGCGGGAACCAATGGGCGGTGCGGACCCGGTGGGCCGAAGGGCCTGTTTCTGTGCTGCTTCTCTAAATCAACAAAAAAAACAACAGCTCCACCATCTATGCCAGTGTACCATTCGAACCACAAAACATATTTTTAAGGAATTATTTCCTTAGAACATTTTGTTTGCAATGATCTAAATCTATTTCTTCTGGTTTAGACGTCATTTAATAAAAGAAGCATTCTGAAACAGTTACCAAGACAAGATGTCGAAGGTTATGAAGGCAAATGGAGGAAGGGGATGCTGGAGCCTTAGCATCCACCATCTAAGGTCTGGTCACCTCATGAAGGCTGCTCTGCATGGTGTGATGGTTGCAAAAGCAAGGCCTGGAGACCATAGGCCCATGTGGTGTGCAAAGTAGTATGGCGGCCTCAGGAATGGTTCAATGGATTAGTGTTAGGAGTGGGTTAAATGAAACCTGAACTGACCCATTATTCATGATGTTCCTAACCAAATGGGCTCTCTGCCCCAGTGGAACATAGAGTCCTAGGGTCATACAGCGTGGAAATAGGCTCTTCGACCCAATGTCCAACATGTCCCAGCTGCACTAGTCCCACCTGCCTGTGTTTGGTCCAAATCCCTCCAAACCTGTTCTATCCATGTACCTGTCTGACTGTTTCTTAACCGTTGCAATGGTACCAGTCTCAACTACCTCCTTTGGCAGCTCATTCCGTACACCCACCACCCTTTGTGTAAGAAAAGTTACCCCCCCCAGATTCCTATTAAATCTTTTCCCCTTCACCATAAACCTATGTCGTCTGGTTTTCGATTCCCATATTCTGGGCAAGAGACTCTGTGTGTCTACCTGATCTATTCCTCTCATGATCTCATACACCTCAATAAGATCACCCCTCATCCTCCTGCGCTCCAAGGACTTTTGGGCAGTCACGGTTGCGCAGCGGTAGAGTTGCTGCCTTACAGCGAATGCAGCGCCGGAGACCCGGGTTCAATCCCGACCACGGGCGCTGTCTGTACGGAGTTTGTACGTTCTCCCCGTGACCTGCGTGGGTTTTCTCCGAGATCTTCGGTTTCCTCCCACACTCCAAAGACGTACAGGTTTGTAGGTTAATTGGCTTGGTATAAATGTAGACAATAGACAATAGACAATAGGTGCAGGAGTAGGCCATTCGGCCCTTCGAGCCAGCACCGCCATTCAATGTGATCATGGCTGACCATTCTCAATCAGTACCCCGTTCCTGCCTTCTCCCCATACCCCCTGACTCCACTATCCTTAAGAGCTCTATCCAGCTCCCTCTTGAATGCATTCAGAGAATTGGCCTCCACTGCCTTCTGAGGCAGAGAATTCCACAGATTCACAACTCTCTGACTGAGGAAGTTTTTCCTCATCTCCGTCCTAAATGGCCTACCCCTTATTCTTAAACTGTGGCCCCTTGTTCTGGACTCTCCCAACATTGGGAACATGTTTCCCGATGGGTGTAGGATGGTGTTAATGTGCGGGGATCGCTGGGCGGCGCGAACCCGGTGGGCCGAAGGGCTTGTTTCTGCACTGTATCTCTAAATCTAAAAAAAAATCTAAAAAAAAAATCTTTAAAAATCTAAGGAATAGAGTCCCAGCCTGCTCAACCTCTCCCTAGAGTTCAGGCCCTCGAGTCCTGGCAACATTCTTGTAATGTGAGGTGCTGTTCCTCCATTTTGCGTGCGCCCTCAGACTGAAGAAGGGTCTCGACCCGAAACGTCGCCCATTCCATCTCTCCCGAGATGCTGCCTGACCTGCTGAGTTACTCCAGCATTTTGTGAATAAATACCTTCGGGAGATCCAGGTATATCTGTTGTCGAATTTAAATAGGTTTCGCATGCCATACCCAATGTAGTCACAGGATGTCAGTAACGTGCCACTGATGAGTGTGTGTGGGAGGAACAGCAGATGCTGCTTTACACAGCAGAGAGACACAAAATGCTGGAGTCACCCAGCGGGTCAGGCAGCATCTCAGGAGTGAAGGAATGGGACACTGGAGGTCATAAGATCATTAGGAATAGGAGTAGAATTAGGCCATTCGGCCCATCAAGTCTACTCCACCGTTCAATCATGGCTGATCTATCTCTCCCTCCTAACCCCATTCTCCTGCCTTCTCCCCATAACCCCTGACACCCGCACTAATCAAGAATCTATCTATCTCTGCCTTAAAAATATCCACTGACTTGGCCTCCACAGCTTTCTGTGGCAATGAATCCCACAGATTCACCACCATCTGACTGAAGAAATTCCTCCTCATCTCCTTTCCAAAAGAGCGTCCTTTACCTCTGAGGCTGTGCCCTCTGGTCGTAGACTCTCCCACTAGTGGAATCATCCTCTCCACATCCACTCTATCCAGGCCTTTCACTATTCTGTACGTTTCAATGAGTTTCCCCCTCATCCTTCTAAACTCCAGCGAGTACAGGCCCAGTGCCGACAAATGGCGGCACGGTAGCGCAGCGGTAGAGTTGCTGCTTTACAGCGAATGCAGCGCCGGAGACTCAGGTTCGATCCTGACTACGGGTGCTGTACTGTAAGGAGTTTGTACGTTCTCCCCGTGACCTGCGTGGGTTTTCTCCGAGATCTTCGGTTTCCTCCCACACTCCAAAGACGTACAGGTTTGTAGGTTAATTGGCTGGGTAAATGTAAAAATTGTCCCTAGTGGGTGTAGGATAGTGTTAATGTACGGGGATCGCTGGGCGGCACGGACTTGGAGGGCCGAAAAGGCCTGTTTCCGGCTGTATATATATGATATGATATGATATGATATGATATGAACGCTCATCATAGGTTAACCCACTCATTCCTGGGATCGTTCTTGTAAACCTCCTCTGGACCCTCTCCAGAGCCAGCACATCCTTCCTCAGATATGGGGCCCACAATTGATCACAATTTTAGGTAGGCGTAGGTGTGTTTACATACTCATTGACTAGTGAGTATGTTAAACCCCTGTCCCACTCAGGTGATGTTTAGGTGACTACAGGTGACTAGGCCGTGTCCACACGGTTACCGGGGTGAGGCCTGTACGGTCGTGAGTCGTCTCCAAAGAGTCGCAGCGTTTTTCTGGTCGCCGCTGCGTTTTGAAATGTTTAAACATTTTCGGCGCCTGTTGGTTTGACGCCAATGATGGTAGCTTGACGTCTCCTGACGGGGGCGCTGTCGTAGGTTGTCGCCAGGTTGTCGCCAGGTGACGTAGGTTGTCGCCGGTGCTGACTTTGGTGAATTCCATTGGCGACGACCTACGTCAACCGGCGACAGGTACCGGCGTCAAAACCGGAGGGGAAAATGGCGTGAATTGTCTTCAGTTGTCGCCGACACGGTCGTAGCTTGTCGTAGCTTGTCGCGGGTAGACGTGGGTTGACTTCGGTTGTCGTAGGTTGTTGTCTGTGTGGTCGTAGGTTGTCATAGGTGGACGTCCTAATTGTTGACGATTGGGTCGCCGGTTGCCGTAGCTTGACGTCGACTAGGTTAAGTCAAGTCAATTTTATTTGTATAGCACATTTAAAAACAACCCACGTTGACCAAAGTGCTGTACATCTGATTAGGTACTAAGGAAAAAATGAAACATACCGTAGCACACAAACATAACAGCACATACATAAACAGTTCACAGCGCCTCCTCAATGAGCCTCAAACGCTAGGGAGTAGAAATAGGTTTTGAGCCTGGACTTAAAGGAGTGGATGGAGGGGGCAGTTCTGATGGGGAGAGGGATGCTGTTCCACAGTCTAGGAGCTGCAACCGCAAAAGCGCGGTCACCCCTGAGCTTAAGCCTAGACCGCGGGATAGTGAGTAGCCCCAAGTCGGCCGACCTGAGGGACCTGGAGTTAGAGAGGTGGGTTAGAAGATTTTTGATGTAGGGGGGGGAGTGTCCATTTAGGGCTTTATATGTGAATAGGAGGAGCTTGAAGTTGATTCTGTACCGTACAGGGAGCCAGTGGAGAGAGGCCAGAATTGGGGTGATGTCCCTTTTTCGGGTACCCGTCAGGAGTCTCGCTGCGGCGTTTTGGACCAGTTGCAGGTGGAACCGGGAAGATTGGCTGATCCCAGTGTATAGGGAGTTGCAGTAGTCTAGGCGGGAGGAAATGAAAGCGTGAATGATTTTTTCAGTGTTGTCGAATTGGAGGAAAGGTTTGATTTTAGCTATGGTACGAAGCTGGAAGAAGCTGGCTTTTACCACAGCGTTGACTTGCTTGTCAAACTTTAATGCAGAGTCAAATATCACGCCAAGGGGGGGGGGGGGGGGGGGAATAGGATGACCTCAGACTTGCTCTCGTTTAATTGGAGGAAGTTCTGTGCCATCCAACATTTTATGTCCTCAAGGCAGTGTAAGAGGCTGTTTAAATTTGACTGGTTGTTGGGTTTCAGGGGGAGGTAAAGCTGAGTGTCATCGGCATAGCAGTGGAAAGAAATGCCGTGCCTTTGAATGATTTGGCCAAGGGGGAGCATGTATAGAGAGAAGAGAATGGGGCCTAGGATGGAGCCTTGTGGAACTCCGCAGGAGAGGCTAGCTGGAGAAGAGGAATAACTGCCTATGTTGATGGCGAAACTCCTATCTTTGAGGTAGGAAAAGAACCAGCTCAGGGCAGTGCCATCAATGCCAACCGCGTACCGGAGACGGTCAATAAGGATGGTGTGGTCCACTGTATCGAACACTGCGCTGAGGTCGAGAAGGAGCAGGATTGCACAGTCGCCGGTGTCGATGGCGAGAAGCAGGTCGTTGTGTACCTTCAACAAGGCAGACTCTGTGCTGTGGTGGGCTCTGAAACCTGACTGGAAACTTTCCAGGATGGTGTATTGGTGCAGGTAGGGCACTAATTGGTTTAGAATTGCCTTTTCAAGGACTTTTGACAGGAATGGCAGTTTGGAAATGGATCTGTAGTTGCTAGGCAAGGTGGGGTCTAGGTTAGGTTTTTTCAGGAAGGGCTGGACCACCGCGTGCTAGAAACAGGTTGGAACAGTGCCAGTGGCCAGAGAACTGTTGATGATAGAGAGGATGCTGGGACCGGCTATTGCAATGACATCCTTCAGAAGGGCAGTGGGGGCAGGATCAAGGGGGCAGGTTGCAGGTTTCATAGCGGAGACAAGCTTTGCAAGGGAGGATAGAGTGACGGGTTGGAAACAGTCCAATTTAGATGAACAGACCAGTGAGACAGCTAGGTCACGGGTGGGAGGGGAAATGTTCATCCTAATGTTCTCAACTTTGGTGGTGAAAAATTTAGCGAATTCTTCGCACTTAGCAGGGGACCCAACTAAGTTGGTACTGGGGGCGGGACATATGACAGAGGTAATTGTGCTAAATAGGACCTAGGTGGTAGGTTGTTGTAGCTTGTCGTAGGCATTGTCGTAGGGGGGTCCAGTCGCCGGTTTTTCGGGTCCTGCTACGACTTTGACAGTCGGCTAAAAAAACGCCTAAGTGGGGCAGGTCCTTATTATATTTTTCCATTCTGCAAACATTTTAAACTCAATTTTACAGTGTTTCTTCCAAATCTTTTTTGCATTTAATTTGTCAGGAACATATGCAATCCACGCACTACATTGCAACTTGGTAACTTTGTGAAAAGCAATAACTCAGCATCAGAAACCAAGACATTCCCACACTAACCTGTGTGTAACTGTTCGTTGATCATCACCTGTGTTAATCCAGGGATTACCTTTCATACTGTGGAAGCACCTTCATCCGTTCAGTGGCATTTCAAGATGATGAAATAAGAACCAATATTGATAGAAAAAAACTCACTGGAACAAAAATCAATACAGTTCCAGTCAGGTATGCTTCATCAGCCTTCCATGGACTTAGTGTTAGAGATGCAGCACGGAATCAGGCCCTTCGGCCCACCAGGTCCGTGCTGCCCAGCGATCACCGCACATTAATACTATCCCACACATACTAGGGATGATTTTTACATTGACCAAGCCAATACCTGTTCATCTTTGGAGTATCATAATCATAATCATAATCATACTTTATTAGCCAAGTGTGTTTTGCAACATTCGAGGGATTTCATTTGCCGTACAGTCATAACAATAAAAAGCAACAGAACACACAAAATAGTTTTTTTCCACGATTATCCACCACAGTGACATGGGACGAATCCGAAGATCTCGGAGAAAACCCACGCAGGTCACGGGGAGAACGTACAAACTCCGTACGTACAGCACCCGTAGTCGGGATCGAACCCGGGTCTCTGGCGCTGTGAGGCAGCAACTCTACCGCTGCGCCACCGTGCCGCCCTGTCCTGGATGTCCGCCAAGGCCTGCTGGATCTCCCAGTTGCTAAACCCCCACTCCCACACTGACCTTTCTGTCTTGGGCCTCCTCCACTGTCAGATTGAGGCCCAGCGCAAATTGGAGGAACAGCACCTCATATTTCGCTTGGGCAGCTCACACCCCAGCGGTATGAACATTGACTTCTCCAACGTCAAGTACCCCTTGCACCGTCCCTCCCCCACCCTGGTCGTTGTACTAGTTTCACTGTCATCCTGTTGAGTTTCACTGTGCAACTCGTTATCGCCTTCACCCACAGCCAACAATAGACCATTGTGGGCTCCACCTTTCCTTGATCATCGTTGCTTTTTACATCTCTGTCATTCATTTGTTCCATGTACTGTCTGTATCTCTCGTTTCCCTCTCCCCTGACTCTCAGTCTGAAGGGTAGTGAGTGTAGGGCAGCGTTGATGTGCGGGGATCGCTGGTCGGCGCGGGCGTGGTCGGCCGGTGAGCCTGTTTCCGCGCTGTGTCTCTAAACTAAAAGATGGATGTCTCCAGATGTTCCCACCATTCAGGCCATTCATCAGGCCAGATGTTGACAGACTGCTCAAAATGTGATCTTACCCCTTGAAAATACTTCCTCACGGGGGATGAGTGAGCACCTGTTCCCTTATTTTCAAGTTTCCACCCAAACGAACCTTGGTTCTTGATGCAGTCAATAATCTCTGACTCTGTCCTTGTGTGTCGGCTGCTGCTAACTTTGCACAGTCTTGCCATAGATCTATTAACTCTTTAATGTCAGCAGACACCTCATGTCATAGCACAGATATTAAATTCACTTCAAGTTTCCTGCCTTTCGGACAGTCTCCAGCAAGGTGCAGCAGGTCGAGCTGCTGCCTCACAGCGCCAGAGACCCAGGTTCGATCCAGACCACGGGTTCAGTCTGTGGGGAGTGTGCACGTTCCTCCTGTGACCACATTTGTTTCTTCCGGGTGCTTCAGCTTCCTCACACTACACACACGCAAACGTGCACACACCCACACACACACACACACATAAAGACACATAAACACGCACTCACACGCACACACACACACACACACACAAACACTCACGCACACACTACACACACACAAACGTGCACATTGTTCCATATGACAATTATGGTAACTCTCTTTTATCTTGTGTCTTGTACAAAATGTGGACTATCCCACGGTCTAGGCTTAAGCTCAGGGGTGACCGCGCTTTTGCGGTTGCAGCTCCTAGACTGTGGAACAGCATCCCTCTCCCCATCAGAACTGCCCCCTCCATCGACTCCTTTAAGTCCAGGCTCAAAACCTATTTCTACTCCCTAGCGTTTGAGGCTCATTGAGGAGGCGCTGTGAACTGTTTGCGTGCTACTGTATGTTTCATTTTTTTGTTTTCCATTGGAACCTAATCAGATGTACAGCACTTTGGTCAACGTGGGTTGTTTTTAAATGTGCTATACAAATAAAATTGACTTGACTTGACTTGACGCTATCATCAGTTAGCATTTGCAGGTACAGTTGTTGGTGTGGGAAGAACAACCCTTGCCAATTTACAAAGGCTGTAAACACCATTGAAGATCTCCAAAGCATTTAACATCAACACTCTTAGTGCAGGTAGACACAAAATGCTGGAGTAACTCAGCAGGTCAGGCAACACCTCAGGAGAAACTCTTTCACCCAGAGGGTTGTGAATTTGTGGAATTCTCTGCCACAGAGGGCAGTGGAGGCCAATTCACTGGATGGATTTAAGAGAGAGTTAGATAGAGCTCCAGGGGCTAGCGGAATCAAGGGATATGGGGAGAAGGCAGGCACGGGTTACTGATTGTGGATGATCGGCCATGATCACAATGAATGGCTGTGCTGGCTCGAAGGGCCGAATGGCCTCCTCCTGCACCTATTTTCTATGTTTCTTTTCAAGGAATATTTAAAATATTGTTTCCCAATGACAGATTCAAGGCTGTGTTATATATAACTTCAATTGTTTTATTTAGTTTGGACGGTTTGTTTAATCTAATACACCAGTGACTCACTTGAACACAAACTGACACTGGGACAGGCTGGGTTTGGCCAAAGGCCCATTTTAGAACAAGCCTGAGTGTGTGTGTCCTTTGTACTCAATGGATCCACCTGGTATGTCACCCATTCCTTCCCTCCTGAGATGCTGCCTGACCCGCGGACAGACAATACACGATTACAATTGAGCCATTCACAGTGCTCCGCGCTTTTGCGGTTGCAGCTCCTAGACTGTGGAACAGCATCCCTCTCATCATCAGAACTGCCCCCTCCATCCACTCCTTTAAATCCAGGCTCAAAACCTACTTCTACTCCCTAGCGTTTGAGGCCCTCTGAGGGGGCGCTGTGAACTGTTTATGCATGTGTTGTTAGGTTTGTATGTTGTGGCACGGTGGCGCAGCGGTAGAGTTGCCGCCTTACAGCAAATGCAGCGCCGGAGACTCAGGTTCGATCCTGACTACGGGCGCCGTCTGTACGGAGTTCGTACGTTCTCCCCGTGACCTGCGTGGGTTTTCTCCAAGATCTTCGGTTTCCTCCCACACTCCAAAGACGTACAGGTTTGTAGGTTAATTGGCTGGGCAAATGTGAAAATTGTCCCTAGTGGGTAGTGTTAGTGTGCGGGGATCGCTGGGCGGCGCGGACCCGGTGGGCCGAAGGGCCTGTTTCTGCGCTGTATCTCTAAATCTAAAATCTAAAGTCTTTTTTAGTACCTGCACTGACGGACAGCACTTTGGTCAATGTGGGTTGTGTTTAAATGTGCTGTACAAATAAACTTGACTTGACTACCGATGCATGATAAAAGGAATAACGTGAATAACGTTTAGCGCAAGACACAGCATTTTGTGTCTACCTTCAATTTTAACCAGCATCTGCAGTTTTTCCCTGAACCTCATGGTGCATCTGGTTCTTGCATTATCTGAGGTTGCAAACGTAAAGTATACCTGCAAACTCCTGATGTGTCTCTTGGGATTCATTAACTGTCATGGAAGCTCAATCTTCCCCACACTGGCTCCTCTTGAGATACTTGACATCAAGCCTGAAATATTTTGAGGAGATAGATATTTATCATGCTTCTGGCAATCCCGGACTGAAGCAGAGGGCAAGGTCGTGGACTGGGCCATGAGCTTTGTTCCGCCGAAGTGCATATTAGTGTGTGCAAAATGATGCCTGAGACCCTGCCTGCTTACTAGTTCGGCAAGGAACCACTGACTGACTATGATCGACTCGGAGAGTTGTGAATTTGTGGAATTCTCTGCCACAGAGGGCAGTGGAGGCCAATTCACTGGATGGATTTAAAAGAGAGTTAAATAGAGCTCTAGGGGCTAGTGGAATCAAGGGATATGGGGAGAAGGCAGGCACGGGTTACTGAATGTGGATGATCAGCCATGATCACAATGAATGGTGGTGCTGGCTCGAAGGGCCGAATGGCCTCCTCCTGCACCTATTGTCTATGTTTTCTACGTAACTCGGCAATCTGCGGTTCCCAAGTGTGTAGGAAGGAACTGCAGATGCTGGTTTAAATTGTAGATAGGAACAAGACTCAGTCTGAAGAAAGGTCTTGACCTGAAACGTCACCTATTCCTTTTTCTCCACAGATGCTGTCTGACCCGCGGAGTTACTCCAGCTTTTTGTGCCTACCTGCGGTTTCCAAGTGTCTGCTTTTCCATATGTTCAGAGATGTGACGTACAATCTTCCCGTAGAAGGATTCCGCAGTAACTTTAGCACAGCAATGTTAACACATTTGGCTCTCATCAGCGTGCGTGCTCCAGGAGTTCGAGGGTAGGCCTCATCTACTTTCCTTGTGCTCATCATTGTAAGAGACTTCCTTCAGAACCTCCTGCACGGTGGCGCAGCGGTAGAGTTGCTGCCTCACAGCGCCAGAGACCCCGGTTCCATCCTGACTGTGGGTGCCGTCTGTACGGAGTTTGTACGTTCTCCCCATGGCTTTTCCCCATGTGTTCCCGTTTCCTCCCACATTCCAAAGACGTACAGGTTTGTAAGTTAATTTGGCTCTGGTTAAAAATTGTAATTTATCCCTGGTGTGTAAGGTAGTGTGCGGGGATCGCTGGTTGGCACGGACTTGGTGGGCCGAAGGGCCTGTTTCTGGGCTGTATCTCTAAACTGAACCGAACTAAAGTGGGGCCTGACACCTTTCTCACCATGTACATCCTTTATTTGTAGGAACTCTCAGTCTGGTTAGCACGCAACATAAAAGCTTTTCACTGTACCTCGGTACACGTGACAATAAACTGAACTAAATTAAAAACTAGTGGCATAGAGCGAAATGCTGGAGTATCTCAGCGGGACAGGCAGCATCTCTGGAAAGAAGGAATGTGTGATGTTTCGGGTCAAGACTCTTCTTCAGACAGTGAAGATATGGAGGGATCCAGACGATGATGTGGAGAGATAAAGAACAATGAATGAAAGATGTGCAAAAAAGTAACGATGATAATGGAAACAGGTCATTGTGGGATGTTTGCTGGGTGAGAACGAGAAGCTGGTGCGACTTGGGTGGGGGAGGGATGGAGAGAGAGAGAGAGGGAATGCCGGGGCTACCTGAAGTGAGAGAAATTAATGTTCATACCACTGGGGTGTAAACTGCCCAAGCGAAATATGAGATACTGTTCCTCCAATTTGCGCTGGGCCTCACTCTGACAATGGAGGAGGCCCAGGACAGAGAGGTCAGTGTGGGAATGGGAGGGGGAATTAAAGTGTCCAGCAACCGGGAGATCCGGTAGGTTCAGGCGGGCTGAGCGAAGGTGTTCCGCAAAACGATCACCCAGTCTGCATTTGGTCTCGCGGTGGTAACCCACGCGGTCACGGGGAGAACGTGCAAACTCCACACAGAGTGCATCCGAGGTCAGGATGGAACCCGGGTCTCTGGCGCTGTGAGGCAGCAACTCTACCGCTGCACCACCTGAATGTATTGGAAAGTGAGCACTCCAAGTGTCACAAGTTTTAACTTTTACAGACAAATTAATTTGTAGCTTCTCCTGCAGAAGCCCTCTTCTAACCTAGTATTGCTAACGTTCTTGATGGAGTTTGGGGAGACATGCTTAGATGTTGTGCATTTCAGTAATGAGGTCTTGGCATTCCTGGGGTTATTTCACTGACTGTCGGCAACTGACATCTGCCAGAACTGAGATGAGGATAAAATTTCCCTCTGGAATTAAAGTGATTTTGCGTGTCAGTGTTTAGATTGACACCTCAGTGTTGGTGTGTGGGTGAGTTTCAGTTAAATGACCACTTGGTATTTGTGTGGGAAGGAACTGCAGATGCTGGTTTAAATCGAAGGTAGGCACAAAATGCTGGAGTAACTCAGCGGGTCAGGCAGCATCTCAGGAGAGAAGGAATGGGTGACGTTTTCGGTTGAGACCCTTCTTCAGACTGATGCCAGAGGACCTGGGTTTGATCCTGACCACGGGTGCTGTCTATACGGAGTTTGCACAGCCTCAGACTGAAAGGATGAACCTTTAGAAAGGAGACGAGGAGGAATTTATTTAGTCAGAGAGTGGTGAATCTGTGGAATTCATTGCCACAGAAGGCTGTGGAGGCCAAGTCAGTGGGTATTTTTAAGGTGGAGATTGTCAGAACCTTGATTAGTGTAGGTGTCAGTGGTCGTAGAGTCACAGAGCATAGAAACAAGGCCTTCAGCCCAACTTGACCACATTGGCCACCATGTCCCATCTACACGAGTCCCACTTACCTGCATTTGGCCCATATCACTCTAAATGGGGTATATGGGGAAAAAGCAGGAACGGGGTACTGATTTTGGATGATCAACCATGATCTTTTTGATTGGCGGTGCTGGCTTGAAGGGCCGAATGGCCTCCTCCTACACCTATTTTTGACCTTTCTATGTTTCTAAACCTGTCCTATCCGTGTACCTATCTAAATGATTAGTGCGGGTGTCAGGGGTTATGGGGAGAAGGCAGGAGAATGGGGTTGAGAGGGAGAGAGAGATCAGCCATGATTGGATGGCAGAGTGGACTTGATGGGCCGAATGGCCTATTTCTACTCCTATGTTTAGTTTTTAGTTTAGTTTAGAGACACAGCGCAGAAACAGGCCCTTCGGCCCACCGGGTCCGCACCGGCCAGCGATCCCCACACACTAACACTATCCTACACACACTAGGGACAAATTTTACAATTACCAAGCCAATTAACCTACAAACCTGCACGTCTTTGGAGTGTGGGAGGAAACCGAAGATCTCGGAGAAAACCCACACAACCGCTGTGCTACCATGACCGCCCTTATGAATATATGACTTATGAATATATGAAGTTATGATCTTGTGGGAGGCGTGAGAGTGCCTGTACTTTTAAATGTTCGCATCTAAATCGTTGTGGTCTCCTAATTTGAGGAAGGACGTCCTTGCTATTGAGGCAGTGCAGCGTAGGTTCACGAGGATAATCCCTGGGATGGAGGGACTGTTATACGAGAAAAGATTGGAAAGACTAGGCTTGTATTCACTGGAGTTTAGAATGATGAGAGGGGATCTTATAGAGACGTATAAAATGATAAAAGGACTGGACAAGCTAGATGCAGGAAAAATGTTCCCAATGTTGGGCGAGTCCAGAACCAGGGGCCACACTATCTTAGAATAAAGGGGAGGCCATTTAAAACTGAGGTGAAAAAAATACTTTTTCACCCAGAGAGTTGTGAATTTGTGGAATTCTCTGCCACAGAGGGCAGTGGAGGCCAATTCACTGGATGGATTTAAGAGAGAGTTAGATAGAGCTCTAGGGGCTAGTGGAATCAAGGGATATGGGGAGAAGGCAGGCACGGGTTACTGATTGTGGATGGTCGGCCATGATCACCATGAATGGCGGTGCTGGCTCGAAGGGCCAAATGCCCTCCTCCTGCACCTATTGTCTATAAGGCGTGCGATGGAGAATGGGTCTGGTGGAAGAATCCTCCTGTGGTCTCAGTGACCGGATGAATCCCATCTCATCGATCGTTTGACCCCTTGTCACCATCCACCATGGTCTCCTAATAAAGCTCCTAATTAGACGGTAATCGTGTATTGTCAGGTTATGGAGCTGCCTGAGATTTTACATGACAGTTATTGGCTCTCTCCCCTCCAGGAGCTCCTTCATATTAGACGAGTTATTTCGCACAAATGGTGCTTTGAATGTCAGAGCAGGCCGCGGTTTGCAGGCTGCCTCGGGCAAACTCCTGGAATGAATCTGTGATCATCACAGAGTGATGACTCACTGTGCTCATTAGGTGCGATCATCTGGGTCACAACCCCGTTTATATTAAAGAATTCTCCTTAACCTTCCTGTGCTCCTTAACATGACATTATCCCTCTGTGATTAGATGGCCAATCACCGATGATAACGAGCGGTGGAATAAGTACACCTCCGTGGTGCACATCGGCAATCCAGCGCCAGAGTTGCCCCCTCACGGCGCCAGTGACCCGATCTCGATCCCACGCGTCTTTGGATTGTGGGAGGAAACCGGAGCACCCGGAGAAAACCCACGTGGTCACGAGGAGACCGTGCAAACTCCACACAGACAGCGCCCGTAGTCAGAATCGAACCCAGGTCCCTGGCGCGGTAAGGCAGCAACTCTACCCCCGGCTTACTAAAGAGAGACACATTTTGCTGGAGTAACTCAACGGGTCAAGCAGCATCTCTGGAGGGCATGGAGAAGTGATGTTTTAGGTTGGGACGGAGTTTGTACGTTCTCCCCGTCTGTACAGAGTTTGTACGTTCTCCCCGTGACCAGCGTGGGTTTTCTCCGAGATCTCCGGTTTCCTCCCACACTCCAAAGACGTGCAGGTTTGTGGGTTAATTGGCTCGGTAAAATTGTAAATTGTCCCTAGTGTGTGTAGGATAGTATTAGTGTGCGGGGATTGCTGGTCGGTGGGCCGAAGGGCCTGATTCTGCGATGTATCTCTAAACTAAACTAAATTAAAGTATCTCATACATGCAGGCACACAAGGACATCTATCTCCTAGGGAGGGAGGGGGGGAGGAGGGAGGGGGGATATAAGGGGGGGGTGGAGGGAGAGTGGAGGGGAGGAGGGAGGGGGAGGGGGAGGGAGGGGAGGGGGGTGGAGGGGAAGAGGGAGGGGGGAGGGGAGGGGAGGGGTGGGGGTTGGAGGGAGGGTGGAAGGGGAAGGAGGGGGAGGGGAGGGGGAGGGGAGGGGGTAGGGGAGGGGGGAGGGGGAGGGGAGGGGGAAGGGGTTGAGGGAGGGTGGAGGGGAGGGTGGAGGGGAGGGAAAGGGGAGGGGGAGGGGGGAGGGAGGTGGGGTGGAAGGAGGGGGGAAGGGGAGGACAGGGTGCTGCACCAATGCAGGAGAAGTTTGGGCCCAACGGGTCCACTTGGTTCAGTAATGTGATAAAAAGGAACTGCAGATGCTGGTTGATACCAAAGGTCGACACAAAGTGCTGGAGTAACTCAGCGGGTCAGGCGGCATCTCTGGAGAGAAATAATGTGCGACGTTTGGAGTCGAGACCATTCTTCAGGCCCGAAGAAGGGTCTCGACCCGAAACATCACCCATTCCTTCTCTCCAGAGATGCTGCCTGACCCGCTGAGTTACTCCAGCACTTTGTGTCGACCTTTGGTATCAACCAGCATCTGCAGTTCCTTCCTACACATCCAGGACAAATCAATGCTGGCAACACAGGAGCTCAGGCAGGGAGGTTCCACGATAGGCACGTTGTTGGCACGAGACAGGTGCGAGCCCGAGAGGGATACATCGTCGTTAACTGTGGAACTGCTTCACGGACTTCAGTGGAGGAATACACTTCCATTACCATCTTCAGTTAGGAGTCATATTACAGTCAGATGATACAGCTCACACCTAGTTGTTCAGCATCAACTTCCTTTGATGTCATTAGGTCACTAAAGGTGTATGTTCATAAGTTCTAGAGGCAGAATGAGGCCATGAGGCCCATCAAGTCCACTCCAACATTCAATCACGGCTGATCGATCTCTCCCTCCTAACCCCATTCTCCTGCCTTCTCCCCATAACCCCTGACACCCTTTCCAATCAAGAATCTCTCAATCTCCACCATAAAAATATCCATTGACTTGGCCTCCACAGCCTTCTGTGGCAAAGAATCGCACAGATTCACCACCCTCTGACTGAAGAAATTCCTCCTCATCTGCTAAAAGAGCATCCTTTTATTGTGAGGCTGTGGCCTCTTGCCCCGCTGGGAAACTGGTGGAAACATCCTCTCTACATCCACTCTATCCAGGCCGCTCACTATTCTGTACGTTTCAATGAGGTCCCCCCTCATCCTTCTAAACTCCAGCGAGTACAGGCCCAGTGCCAACAAACGCTCATCATAGGTTAACCCACTCATTCCTGGGATCATTCTTGTAAACCTCCTCTGGACCCTCTCCAGAGCCAGCACATCCTTCCTCAGATATGGGGCCCAAAATTGCTCACAATACTCCAAATGTGGCCTGACCAGCGCCTTGTAGAGCCCCAGCATTACATCCCTGTTTTTGTATACAAGCCCCCTTGAAATAAATACATTCACCTTCCTTACAAATGATTCGACTTAGTTCAGTTTTAGTTTAGATATACAGCGCGGAAACAGGCCCTTCAGCCCACCGGGTCCGCACCGACCAGCGATCCCCGCACATTAACACTGTCCTACACACACTAGGGACAATTTACAATTCTGCAGATGTCAATCAACCTACAAACCTGTACGTCTTTGGAGTGTGGGAAGAAACCGGAGCTCCTGAGGAAAACCCACACAAGTCACGGGTTGAACGTGCAAACTCCGTACAGACAGCGTCCTGTGGTCAGGATTGAACCCGGGTCTCCGGCGCTGTGAGGCGGCAACTCTACCGCTGTGCCACCTGACTTGCAGATTAACTTTTTGGGAATACTGCACCGGCATTCCCAACTCCCTTTGCACTTCCGATTTTGGGATTGTCTGTTGATGGCCATCTTGTGGGTTTGACCTTCGTTGTGTCCAAACATGGTCTCAATACGACTACGAACACAATCTGTGCAAACTCTTACTTGTTCCTTCGAGTTACACCACACAGCCTGAGAGGGAATCTGTCGGTGGCTCAGCGGTAGAGTTGCTGCCTTGCAGCGCATTTAACGCCAGAGACGCCAGTTCGATCCCGACTACGGGCGCCGTCTGTACGGAGTTTGTACGTTCTCCCCGTGACCTGCATGGGTTTTCCCCGAGATCTTCAGTTTCCTCCCACACTATAAAAGACGTGCAGGTGTGCAGGTTAATTGCCTCGGTGTGAATGTAAATTGTCCCTAGTGTGTGTAGGATAGTGTTAGTGTGCGGGGATCTCTGGTCGGCGCGGACCCGGTGGGCCGAAGTGCCTGTTTCTGCGCTGTATCTCTAAACTAAACTAAACGAAACTGAACTACCAGCAAAGGCAGGCTGGGTTCCTCCACTTCTAACCATCAAAGGGCTTTCCTCTAAATAAGTAAACAGGCAGAACTGAACGTCCGTGAGATGCTGTGAGCGATCGTTGGCAGAAGTGTAACCATGTGGCCTTGACAAAACCGCTAAATCTTCAACCTCTGCCAAAGTGAAAGGGAAAACTCCAGGTCAAGGTGAAGGCTCGAGATGCGATCAAAATGGTGATAGACAATAGACAATAGACAATAGACAATAGGTGCAGGAGTAGGCCATTCGACCCTTCGAGCCAGCACCGCCATTCAATGCGATCATGGCTGATCATTCTCAATCAGTACCCCATTCCTGCCTTCTCCCCATACCCCCTGACTCCGCTATCCTTAAGAGCTCTATCCAGCTCTCTCTTGAAAGCATCCAGAGAATTGGCCTCCTCTGCCTTCTGAGGCAGAGAATTCCACACCTTGACCACTCTCTGACTGAAAAAGTTCTTCCTCATCTCCGTTCTAAATGCTCCAGAATGGGTAGGAAACAACTGCAGATGCTGGTTTAAATCGAAGGTAGATACACAATGCTGGAGTAACTCAGCGGGTCAGGCAGCATCTCTGGAGAGATGGAATGGGTGACGTTTCAGGTCGAGGGTCTCGACCCAAAACGTCACCCATTCCTTCTCTCCTGAGATGCTGCCTGACCTGCTGAGTTACTCCAGCATTTTGTGAAATAAAAACTGTTTTCTTTAGAGATACAGCGCGGAAACAGGCCCTTCGGCCCACCGAGTCCGTGCCGACCAGCGATCCACGCACACTAACACTATCCTACACACACTAGGGACGATTTACGATTTTACCGAAGCCAATTAACCTACAAACCTGCACGTCTTTGGAGTGTGGGAGGAAACCACGGAAAACCCACGCAGGTCACGGGGGGAACGTACAAACTCCGTACAGACAGCACCCGTGGTTGGGATGGAACCCGGGTCTCTGGCGCTGTGAGGCAGCAACTCTACCGCTGCGCCACCGTGCCTCTCTCTGGTACAGATACAAAAAGATAAATTCACAAACCAAGCTCGTTCTAATTCTAATCAAACATACACACACATGTGGACCGGTGCGCAAAGAATCCACTCAATTAAAAGGTAGAATTTGGAATATCTTTGGGAAATTCCTTTCATACCAAGAGTCGCAATGGATATCTCTCGAGAGCAGCGATTACTAAACTCCTGGAATCATTTAAGAAACAATTCGATGGGACAATCTGCAATTCATCGCCAATCCTCGTAAGGTTTTCTTTTAAACTGATTTATTTTTGATCGTTAGCCCAAACGAACTCTCCAATCTTTTCTTATCTCTTCATCTTGCGAGAAGAAAATGGGGTAGGAAATTAAAAGTTAAATGTTTTTTGTGGTGGATAAGAGGCTGGATAAAAATTGGAGCCGTTTGGGCAGTTTTAACATGTGGGGTGATCCTGGATAGGTCTCAAGGACGATTGACAACTGTTGTAAATAATATATTGTGCCTTAGGGGAGAGGTGATGTGCTACATGCGGTTTAGAGGCAGTGGATGTGTTTAGACCTCAGTCACAGGCCTAACGCAGAAAGAAACATTCCCTTGCTAAAACCTCAATAAACATTCCCAGTTCAATCGAGGTCTTGTGTAGGAAGGAACTGCAGATGCTGGTTTAAATTGAAGGTGGACACAAAATGCCGGAGTAACTCAGCGGGTCAGGCGGCATCTCTGGAGAGAAGGAATGGGTGACGTTTCGGGTCGAGACCCTTCTTCAGACTGACTTTAATCAAGGTCTTACTCCAAAGTTTACACGGAGAACCAAGAGAAAACCTCAGTCCGAAGAAGGGTCTCGACCCGAAACGTCACCCATTCCTTCTCTCCAGAGATGCTGCCCGACCCGCTGAGTTACTCCAGCATTTTGTGTCTATCTTCGGTGTAAACCAGCACCAGCACCTGCAGTTCCATCCACACATCGTGAAAAGATGATGAAACCGTGGGATTTGCGTCTAAACTTTTGTTTTCTCTGAGGCTATCTAAATATCTCAATTTTGAATGATACCTGGATGCCTGAGGATTGCTTTAGGCCCTTACACACTCCTATTTTGTAAGCTTGGCTCGGTTGAACAGGAGCTGGTGTATAATTGATGAATTCATACAGCGATTAACAATTTTGCTCAAAATGACAAAGTGGAAGTCCAGAACCAGGGGCCACACAGTCTAAGAATAAAAGGGGAGGCCATTTAAAACCGGGGTGAGAAGAAACTTTTTCACCCAGAGAGTTGTGAATTTGTGGAATTCTCTGCCACAGAGGGCAGTGGAGGCCAAATCACTGGATGGATTTAAAAGAGAGTTAGATAGAGCTCTGGGGTCTAGTGGAATTAAGGGATATGGGGAGAAGGCAGGCACGGGTTACTGATTGTGGACGATCGGCCGTGATCACAATGAAGACGGTGCTGGCTCGAAGGGCCAAATGGCCTCCTCCTGCATCTATTTTCTATGTTTTCTGTTTTCTAACATTATCATGAGAGTAAGTGTTATATTTGTTTGAAAATGAGAAGGGATTTGGCGGGCTGATTGCCATCACACTCTGGTTTAGTTTAGTTCAACATCAGTCTGAAGAAGGGTTTCGACACGAAATGTCACCCATTCCTTCTCTCCAGAGATGCTGCCTGACCCGCTGAGTTACTCCAGCATTTTGTGTCATTCTTCAGTTTAAACCGGCATCTGCAATTCCTTCCTTCACTCTAGTTTAGTTTAGTTTAATTTGGAGATGCAGCACGAAAACAGGCCCTTCGGCCCATCGAGTTCAGTTCAGTCTAGTTGATTGTCATGTGTCCCGAGGTACAGTGAAAAGCTTTTGTTGCGTGCTAACCAGTCAGCGGAAAGACAATACATGATTACAATTGATCCATTTACAGTGTATAGATACATTATAGATAAGGGAATAACGTTTAGTGCAATGTAAAGCCAGCAAAATCTGATCGAGGATAGTCCGAGGGTCACCAATGAGGTACATAGTAGTTCAGCACTGCTCTCTGGTTGTGGTAGGATGGTTCAGTTGCCTGATAACAGCTGGGTCCACACCGCGTACCAGCGATCCCCACACATTAACACTATCTACACACACTAGGGACAATTTTAACATTTTTTATACCAAGCCAATTAACCGACAAACCTTTGGTGTGTGGGAGGAAACCGAAGATCTCGGAGAAAACCCACGCAGGTCACGGGGAGAACGTACAAACTCCGTACCGACGGCGCCCGTAGTCGGGATGGAACGCGGGTCTCTGGTGTGGTAAACGTCAGGCAGCAACTCTACCGCTGCACCATCGTGCCGCCCAAGGGCGAGGGTTTTGTAGCTGGAGTTAACAAACAGAAGTCTGGAGAATGAGGTCACAAGGTACTGCAGATGTGGAATCTTGCACAGAACACAAAGTGTTGGAGTCATTCAGTGGGTCAGCTTTCTGGAGGACATGGATAGGTGACGTTCTGGGTTGGGACCCTTCTGAAGACTGCAGGTGCTGGAATTGGTTCAGTTTCGTTCAGAGGTTTACAATTTTACCAAGCCAATTAACCTACAAACCTGCACGTCTTTGGAGTGTGGGAGGCAACCCGGAGCACCTGGAGAAAACCCACGCAGGTCACGGGGAGAAGGTGCAAACTCCGTACGGACAGCACCCGTAGTCGGGATCGAACCCGGGTCTCTGGCGCCGTGAGGCAGCCACTCTACCACCGCACCACCGCGCGGACCTTCAGGAGCAAAACAAGACCCGCTGGAAGAGCTCGGTGGGTCAGGCAGCACCTGTGGAAAGAGGTGGACAGATGATGAAGAAACAAGGAACTGCAGATGCTGCCCAAAAGAGGGCACAAAGTGCTGGAGGAACTCGGCACCTCTGGAGAAAAAGGATGGGTGGCGCTCGTCTAGAAAGGTCACCAATCCTTCTTCTCCAGAGATGCTGCCTGGCCCGCTGAGGTACTCCAACACTTTGTGTCTGTCTTTGATGTAAACCAGCATCTGCAGGTCCTTTCTCGTTGTGTTCTGAGCCCCATGCTCTACTCCCTCTCCACACACGACTATGTTCCTGCATTCGACACCAACACCATTGTCAAGTTTGCAGACGACACAACGGTGATCGGGCTGATCACCAACGGTGATGAAACAAAATACAGAGCGGAGGTGCAGAACCTGGCGGACTGGTGCTCGGATAACAACCTGTCCCTAAATACCACCAAGACCAAGGAGCTGATCATCAACTTCCGTAGGTCACATAACGGGGAATATGCCCTGATCTTTATCAACGGGGACAGTGTGGAGAGAGTGTCCAGCTTCAAGTTTCTGGGCACTCACATTTCGGAGGACCTAACATGGTCCAATAACACCGCTGCGCTGGTCAAGAAGGCACAGCAACGATTGTTCTACATGAGAACACTGAAGAAGTCTGGTCTACCCCAACAGCTGCTGACGACCTTCATATCATATCATATATCATATATATACAGCCGGAAACAGGCCTTTTCGGCCCACCAAGTCCGTGCCGCCCAGCGATCCCCGCACATTAACACTATCCTACACCCACTAGGGACAATTTTTTTTACATTTACCCAGCCAATTAACCTACATACCTGTACGTCTTTGGAGTGTGGGAGGAAACCGAAGATCTCGGAGAAAACCCACGCAGGTCATGGGGAGAACGTACAAACTCCTTACAGTGCAGCACCCGTAGTCAGGATCGAACCTGAGTCTCCGGCGCTGCATTCGCTGTAAAGCAGCAACTCTACCGCTGCGCCACCGTGCCGCAGCACCATAGAGAGCATCCTAACACATGGCATCCTTGTGTGGTACCTCAGCTGCACGGAGGCAGAGAGGAGAGCTCTTCAGCGGGTAGTCCATAGAGCTCAGAGGACCATCGGAACACAGCTACCAGCCTTGGAGGGCATCTACAACACACGATGCCTCAGAAAAGCCACCAGCATCCACAAAGACTCCTCACACCCCTGCAACAGTCTGTTCGAACTCCTTCCATCGGGCAGACGATACAAGGCCTTCTACGCCCGCACCTCCAGACTCAGGAACAGCTTCATCCCCAGGGCCATAGCTGCTATGAACCGGTCCTGCTGAGCCGGATGATCACATCGCACAGTGAACCGGCACAGATCTACTTGCACTTTATTCTGTTTTAAAACTGTTCCAATTTGTTTCATTGGGTTGTTTAAATTAATACTGACTAGCTAATTAATTTATTGCATCGTATGGGAGGTGCATTCCCAATCTCGTTGTACCCCTGTACAATGACAATAAAGATGTATTGTATTGTATAGTATTGTTTCTACTGTTGTTTTTACTAAAGTTTCTACTAAAGTTGTTTTTATTCCATTGGGCTGTAATGTCTGGGGTAAGCCACAAGGTGTCAGCAGCACATCGCACTTTGCACATAAACATTCCCTCTATCTCTGGGGCAGGAGAACAGAACTTGTAGATGAGTAGGGTTGCCAACTGTCCCGTATTAGCCGGGACATCCCGTATGTTGGGCTACATTGGCTTGTCCCCTTCGGGTTCGCCCTTGTCCCGTATTAGGCCCGTGGCCCGGACAGTGTAGGCTAACGGAGTGTGTTCGGGGAGCAGGGCCGAGTGGGTTCGCCTGATGGAGGTTGCGTAACGACCTCTGAATATTATCTGAATGGTGGACGATTAGGAGAAGGGGAGATCCAACGTGACCTGGGTGTCATGGTACACCAGTCATTGAAAGTAGGCATGCAGGTGCAGCAGGCAGTGAAGAAAGCCAATGGTATGTTGGCATTCATAGCGAGGGGATTTGAGTATAGGAGCAGGGAGGTTCTGCTGCAGTTGTACAGGGCATTGGTGAGACCACACCTGGAGTATTGGGTACAGTTTTGGTCTCCTAATCTGAGGAAAGACATTCTTGCCATAGAGGGAGTACAGAGAAGGTTCACCAGATTGATTCCTGGGATGGCAGGACTTTCATATGAAGAAAGACTGGATAGACTCGGCTTGTACTCGCTGGAATTTAGAAGATTGAGGGGGGATCTTATAGAAACGTACAAAATTCTTAAGGGGTTGGACAGGCTAGGTGCAGGAAGATTGTTCCCGATGTTGGGGAAGTCCAGAACCAGGGGTCACAGTTTAAGGATAAGGGGAAAGTCTTTTAGGACCGAGATGAGAAAGTTTTTTTTCACACAGAGTGGAGAATCTGTGGAATTCTCTGCCACAGAAGGTAGTTGAGGCCAGTCCATTGGCTATATTTAAGAGGGAGTTAGATGTGGCCCTTGTGGCTAAAGGGATCAGGGGGTATGGAGAGAAGGCAGGTACGGGATACTGAGTTGGATGATCAGCCATGATCATATTGAATGGCGGTGCAGGCTCGAAGGGCCGAATGGCCTACTCCTGTACCTATTTTCTATGTTTCTATGTTTCTATGAACACAATAAATGCTTACCATTTGGCTCCTGGGGTGAAACGATATTGCTCGTGCTAATAGCAGTGACTGGATTATTGGATGCGGCCTATTACGGATGGATCAAATCCATGGAAAAAAAAATCTCTGGCTCAATCCTGGCTCAATCCAAAAGATCCTGCCCACAACTGAGTCACCAACACACAAGGAAGACCGGCCCCTGTACAACGTACAAGGGCAACAAGGCTTAGGGTTGCCAACTGTCCCGCATTAGCCGGGACATCCCGTATTTTGGGCTGAATTAGTTTAGCCCTTGTCCCGTATTAGTAGGGTTGCCAACTTCCTCACTCCCAGATAAGGGACAATGGGTGACGTCACCGCCCCGCGCCCCAGATGACCTCACCCAGCCAGCGGCCACGTGCTCCCGCTCCACCAATGGCGGAAGCCATTAGTGGAGCGGGAGCACGTGGCCGCTGGCTGGGTGAGGTCACGTGGGGCGCAGGGCGGTGGCGACACCTTGTCCCGTATGTGGGAGTGAGATAGTTGGCAACCCTAAATACGAGGCACACTGTGTCACTTCTGAAGCTGCCAGCAGAGCAAGGACTGAGAATCAGTACACAAAGCTCCATCACAAAGACGGGAGCATTTAACAAATCACTGCCTACGCTAAAATCAGTGCAGATTGGCGCAGCGGTAGAGTGGTCGCCTCACGGCGCCAGAGACCCGGGTTCGATCCCATCTACGGGTGCTGTCTGTACGGAGTTTGTATGTTCCACTCGTGACCGCGTGGGTTTTCTCCGGGTGCTCTGGTTTCCGCCCGCACCCCAACAGATTAATTGCAGATTAATTGGCCTCGGTAAAGATTGTAAACTGTCTCTAGTGCGCCGGAGGGCGCTAGTGTACGGGGTGATCGCTGGTCGGCGCAGACTCGACGGGCTGAAGGGCCTGTTTCCGTGCTGTACCTCTAAGCGAAAACTCAACTAAGATGGAAACAGAAGTGGCAATACAAGTGGAGAGAGTGATTAATATATCGCATGGAATGTTTGTCTTCATTGATAGGGACCTGCAGGCAACCTTCAGTGGTCACACAGACCATCATCCAGTTCAGCTGGGGGTTAAAGATGGACGCAAAGAGCTGGAGGAACTCAGCGGGTCAGACAACATCTCTGGAGAGAAGGAATGGGTGACGTTTCGGGTCGAGACCCTTCTTCAGACTGATGTCAGGGGAGAGGGAAACAAGAGGTACGAAAAGGCTCAGAACAAATCAGAGCCGGCACCGATGGCCAAGGAGCCCACAACGGCCCATTGTTGGCAGTGGAAGAGGAGATAATGTAGGGATAGGAACAGTGAAACTAGCAGGATGACCAGGGTGGGGGAGGGACGGAGGGAGAGGAAATACAGGGGTTACTTGAAGTTGGAGAAGTCAATGTTCATACCGCTGGGCTGTGAGCTGCCCAAGCAAAATATGAGGTGCTGTTCCTCCAATTTGCGTCTGGCCTCACTCTGAGAGATATAGATGGTGAGATAGAGAGATAATGGACAATAGGTGTAGGAGGAGGCCATTCGGCCCTTCGAGCCAGCACCGCCATTCAATGTGATCATCGCTGATCATTCTCAATCAGTACCCCGTTCCAGCCTTCTCCCCATACCCCCTGACTCCGCTATCCTTCAGAGCTCTATCTAGCTCTCTCTTGATATAGAACCAATGAATGAAAGATGTGCAAAAAAGTGACGATGATAAAGGAAGCAGGCCGTTGTTAGCTGTGGACTAGGTGAAAACGAGTTACCGACAATGAAACTCAACAAGACAACTTGTTCAATGACTTGGGTGGGGGGTGGGACGGAGGGAGAGGGGATGCAGGGGTTACTTGAAGTTAGAGAAGTCAATGTTCATACCGCTGGGGTGTGAGCTGCCCAAGCGAAATATGAGGTGCTGTTCCTCCAATTTGCGTCTGGCCTCACTCTGACAATGGAGGAGGCCCAGGACAGAGAGGTCAGTGTGGGAGTGGGAGAGGATGTTAAAGTGTTTGGCAGTGCGGAGATCAGGTAGGTCCAGGTGGGTCCGATTTGGACCGGGTGCGACGGGTAATAATGCACAAGTCGGCAGACAACGGGGGTAAAAGCGTGCCCAACGTCGCCCTCATCCTGATGGCCACCTTCGTGTGTGGCTGCATCAGGTGGAGCGTAGAGCCAAGGCACGTGGGCACCAAGTCCCACTACCTGCTGAGGTTCTACCTGTCCCCGGTGTTGCGAAGGATGGGCCTGGCGCAGATGCCACGCAATGTGCCAGTCAGCTGGACATTGCCGCGCCATCTGTCGCTCGTGGAAAGGTTCTTCCAGACCAACACCTTTGACCACAAGTCCATCGGGCAGTGGTCAGCACGGAACATCCTGCAGGCACTGCAGGGGAATGACTCCATGGATCCTGTGGCGTGGTTCCCAGCGCAGACTGCCCAGCTTGTCTGGCAAAATGCCTCATCGCCAGAACTCACCAATAAGCACCAAGACCTGGCTCGGCTGGCAGTGAGGGGAGCCCTCCCAGTCAGATCCTTCCTGCACCGCCAGAGCCTCACTACCAGCACACGCTGCCCTCGGGACGGCTGCTACGGAGAGGAGACGGTGGCCCACCTCTTCACAGAGTGTGGATTTGCCAAGAGAGTCTGGAGAGGTTTGCAAGGGTCCCCGTCACGGTTTATTCCGAGCAGCTCCATCACCGAGGACTCTGTGATCTACGGACTGTTCCCAGGGATGCATTCGGAGACCGACATCGAGTGCTGCTGGAAGGACATTAACTCCGTGAAAGACGCTCTTTGGTCTGCCCGAGCTTTGTTGACCTCCCAGCAAAGTGTTGGTCGACACAAAATGCTGGAGTAACTCAGCGGGTCAGGCAGCATCTCGGGAGAGAAGGAATTGGTGACGTTTCGGGTCGAGACCCTTCTAGAAACTGACAAATTAAACTCATGTTCTGTTTTAGTTTAGAGATACAGCGCGGAAACAGGCCCTTCGGCCCACCGGGTCCGCGCCGACCAGCGATCCCCACACACTAACACTATCCTACACACACCAGGGACAATTTTTTTTACATTTGCCAAGCCAATTAACCTACAAACCTGCACGTCTTTGGAGTGTGGGAGGAAACCGAAGATCTTGGAGAAAACCCTCGCGGGTCACGGGGAGAACGTACGGACTCCGTACAGACAGCACCCGTAGTCGGGATGGAACCCGGGTCTCCGGCGCTGTGAGGCAGCAACTCTACTGCTGCGCCACCGTGACGTATTAAAATATACTTTTTAAGGGCGTCACGGTGGTGCAGCGGTAGAGTTGCTGCCTCACAGCGCCAGAGACCCGGGTTCGATCTTGACTATGCGTGCTGTCTGTACGGAGTTTGTACGTTCTCCCCGTGACCTGCTTGGGTTTTCTCCGAGATCTTCGGTTTCCTCCCACACTCCAAAGACGTGCGGGTTTGTAGGTTAAGTGACTTGGGTAAAATTGCAGAAGGGTCTTCGAGAAGGGTGTCGACCCGAAACGTCACCCATTCCTTCCCTCCGGAGATGCTGCCTGTCCCGCTGAGTTACTCCAGCATTTTGCGTCTATCTTCGATGCGGTCTGTCCCACAAAGCTTCAAGTGTACCATTCCACATCGAGTGCCGTGCACACTCGGGCAGTGTTTTCCCCTCCCACACTCACCTTTCCCCTGCCCTCTGAGTGAGATTAGCCAATTACTGCCAAATTATAGGCACTTTAGTGTCACGGGGTGAACTCTGCTGGGATCAGGACTAAATCTTTCCAAACTCATTCCATGTCGAATCCTTAATAACCATCAAAGGCAGAAGACCCAGATCCCATCTGGTTGAAACCAAAAAGGATTGATGTAATTATGTGCACAATAGCCTTCACCTTTTGCAGGGTTGGATATAAACTGCTCCTTGCCACTTGTTCACAGTGGAACCGGAATGGCTCTGACTTTGATCATCGGATGATCGTTCAGTAAAACGGGGAATCAAAGGGAGAACAAAGACAGCGGCCAGAAGGTTTGCTTTAAGCTCACGGTTGCCACGGGTCAGTTGCAAGAAGGAACTGCAGGCGCTGGTTTAAACCAAAGAGAGACGCAAAACGCTGGAGTAACTCAGCGGGACAGGCAGCATCTCTGGACAGAAGGAATGGGTGACCGTTCGGATCGAGCCTGAAGAAGGGTCTCGACCATTCCTTCTCTCCAGAGATGCTGCCTGTCCCGCTGAGCCACTCCAGCTTTTTGTGTCTATCGTTGGAGAAGCAGTTCGATTACTTAGTGGGGAGAGGAAATGGGACCTGGGAGGGAGAGTTAGACCTCTTAGGGCTAAAGGAAACTTCTTAAGGGACTGGACAGGCTAGATGCAAAAAAAATGTTCCCCATGTTGGGGGAGTCCAGAACCAGGGGTCACACAGTTTAAGAACAAGGGGTAGACCATTTAGGACTGAGATGAGGAAAAATAAATTCACCCAGAGAGTTGTGAATCTGTGCAATTCTCTGCCACAGAAGGCAGTGGAGGCCAATTCACTGGATGTTTTCAAGAGGGAGTTCGATTCAGCTCTTCGGGCTGACGGAATCAAGGGGTATGGGGAGAAAGCAGGAACGGGGTACTGATTTTGGATGATCAGCCGTGATCGTATTGAATGGTGGTGCTGGCTCAAAGGGCCGAATGGCCTACTCCTGCACCTATTTTCTATGTTTCTATCACTGTGTGGAGAGTGCATCCACAGGACTATCATTCTGGCGATGGGCTGAATGGCCTTGGCTTCTGCTGCGATCTTTGCTTCTGGCCAATGGCACTGCAGAGGGTATTCCTGCCTGTTACCTTGCCAGTCCGACCCATCCTCTGTGGATTCCCCTCCTCCCGGCATCATCCCTCTTGGTTTCCACGTAGCATCTCTAAAGTCTGAAGATCAGGCATAACCTGCCGAGGTGCATCAATCTGAATTCTTAACACTTTCTCTCTCTGCAGGCGCTGATTGACCATCTGAATATTTCCATCGCCCCTTGGACTAGAGGTCATAACCACAGAATTAAAGGACGTTCTTTTAGGAAGGAGATGAGGAGAAATCTCTTTAGTCAGAGGGTGGTGAATCTGTGGAATTCTTTGCCACAGAAGGCTGTGGAGGCCAAGTCAGTGGATATTTTTAAGACAGAGGTACACTGGAATTTAGAAGGATGAGAGGAGATCTTATCGAAACGTATAAGATTATTAAGGGGTTGGACACGTTAGAGGCAGGAATTCCACAAACTCACCACTCTCTGTGTGAAAAAATGTTTTCTCATCTCGGTCCTAAAAGACTTTCCCCTTATCCTTAAGCTGTGACCCCTGGTTCTGGACTCCCCCAACATCGGGAACAATCTTCCCGCATCTAGCCTCTCCAACCCCTTAAGAAGTTTATATGTTTCTATAAGATCCCCCCTCAGTCTTCTAAATTCCAGCGAGTACAAGCCTAGTCTATCCAGTCTTTCTTCATATGAAAGTCCCGCCATCCCAGGGAACAATCTGGTGAACCTTCTCTGTACTCCCTCTAAGGCAAGAACGTCTTTCCTCAGGTTAGGAGACCAAAACTGCACACAATACTCCAGGTGTGGTCTCACCAATGCCCTGTACAACTGCAGTAGAACCTCCCTGCTCCTAAACTCAAATCCTCTTGCTATGAATGCCAACATACCATTCGCTTTCTTCACTGCCTGCTGCACCTGCATGCTTGCTTTCAATGACTGGTGCACCATGACACCCAGGTCACGTTGCATCTCCCCTTCTCCTAATCGGTCACCATTCAGGTAATACTCTGCTTTCCTGTTCTTGCCGCCAAAGTGGATAACCTCACATTTATCCACATTATATTGCATCTGGCATGCATTTGCCCAGTCGCCTAATCTATCCAAGTCACTCTGCAGCCTCCTAGCATCCTCCTCGCAGCTAAAACTGCCACCCAGCTTCGTGTCATCCGCAAACTTAGAGATGTTGCATTCAATTCCCTCTATCTCTCCCTCTCAACCCCACTCTCCTGCCTTCTCCCCATAACCTCTGATACCCGTACCAATCAAGAATCAATCTATCTCTGCCTGAAAAATATCCACTGACTTGGCCTCCAAAGAATTCCACAGACTCACCACCCTCTGACTAAAGACATTTCTCCTCATCTCCTTCTGAAAAGAACGTCCCTTAATTCTGAGGCTGTGCTCTCTTTCCAGAACTTTCTGATAGGCGTTAATGTTAATGAAGACTCCGTCCAGCAACCATGTCAAATGTACATGTCCACAGTCCCTTAATAACCTCCCACACACTATATAACTTTGGAATTCAATCTTTTATACATTCCTAACCTGAGGCTTCCCAAAGCAGGCGATGTTGTGGCTGGGATACAACTCATTCAACCAAGTAAATCGGCCTTCACCTTGTAAAAGGGATCAGAGGCAAGATCTAATTCTGATGGGTGAAGTTGATGCAGTGAAAAGGTTTTCAGTTGTGGGAAGAATCATAAGTATTATTGTAAAGGATGCTCAGGGCAGTGCAGTGGTAGAGTTGCTGCCTCACAGCGCCAGTTCGATCCCGACTACGGGTGCTGTCTGTACGGAGTTTGTACGTTCTCCCCGTGACCTGCGAGATCTTCGGTTTCCTCCCACACTCCAAAGACGCACAGGTTTGTCGGTTAATTGGCTTTGGCATCAATGTAAAATCGTTCCGAGTGTGTGTAGGATGGTGTTAGTGCGCGGGGATCGCTGGTCGGCGCGGACTCGGTGGGACGAGGGGCCCGTTTCCGCGCCGTATCTCTAATCTTAAACTAAATGAAACATCTCAGCTGTCCCAACCCTGTGAACAGGGAGATGACACAGGGCCAGGTGCCACTGTGTACTGAGTTGCTCTGTGCTATACAGTGGCATTGATGCTCAGAACAAGTTCAACTCCATTTAATGTGAGAAACCTCAGATCCATGTAGCACCACCATGGTTTGGACTCAAGCTCAGATCACTGAGGTGAGAACCTAGAGCATTAATCCTCCTTTCTGGATGAATTATTTCCTGGGGCACGTGACCCACAATCCAAGACACATGATGGATCTTTCCTAAATATTTCATAATACAGAGATTATTAATTTTCCCATCGGCAGGAAGGAACTGCTGATGCTGGTTTAAGCCAATGATAGACACAAAAAGCTGAAGTAACTCAGCAGGACAGGCAGCATCTCTGGAGAGAAGGAATGGGTGACGTTTCGAGCCGAGACAATCTGTCTGTCCGTCTATCTGTCTATCTGTCTATCTGTCTATCTATCTATCTATCTATCTATCTATCTATCTATCTATCTATCTATCTATCTATCTATCTATCTATCTATCTATCTATCTATCTATCTATCTATCTATCTATCTATCTATCTATCTATCTATCTATCTATCTATCTATCTATCTATCTATCTATCTCTGCCTTAAAAGTATCCACTGACTTGGCCTCCACAGCCTTCTGTGGAAAAGAATCCCACAGATTCACCACCCTGTGACTAAAGAAATTTCTCCTTAACTCCCTTAAAGAACGTCCTTTAATTCTGAGGCTGTGATCTCTAGTCCAAGACTCTCCCACTAGTGGAAACATCCTCTCCACATCCACTCTATCCAGGCCTTTCATTACTCGGTAAGTTTCAATGAGGTCCCCCCTCATCCTTCTAAACCCCAGCGAGTACAGGCCCAGTGCTGACAAACGCTCATCATAGGTTAACCCACTCATTCCTGGGATCAACTAGACTGCCATGGACTACCAACAATTTGCAACTCTTCAATCCTTCTACTTCACTCCTTCAGTTGTAATCTCTGGCCTTTAGCTTAGTCTAGTTTAGTTTAGAGATGCAGCGCGGAAACAGTTTTGTTATTTTTCTTTTAAAATGTTTCTGCAAGTTTCTGCCAGTTTCTGCCTACTAAAATGGCCGCCGTGACGTACTACGGTTTTTAGGGTCAAGTGGTCTATCTTGCTCCTCTAGTATCTTTGGTGGCAATGTTTGGGGAGTTGGGAGGTGCTGAAGGAACATTGACTTGGTGACAATATTGGTTTAGGTTTATTATCGTCATGTGTACCGAGGTTCAGTGAAAAGCTTTGTTCTCCAACCAGCTCAGATATACCACCGATAGATACCATGACATCAAACTCAAGTACAATAGGTAGAGCAAAGGGTACAGGGTGCAGAATATAGTTCTCAGCATTGAACCCGGGTCCCCTGCGTTGTGAGACAGGAACTCTACCTCATTTCCTTCTTAAAGGTACGCCAGGCCGCACACATAGAGTGAAATGGACACTCTGGGAAGAAACTGTCTGTCCATTTCCCTCCACTGCCTGACCCGTTGAGTTGAGTTGCTACAGCGGCCTCAGATTCCAGCCTCTGAGATGCCTTAGTCTCCCTCGATTTTGTGACCGTGCCTCAAGGGTGGGCCTGCAACCACAGGCCTCAGGCCTCCAGTTAGTCAACTGAGCCATGGCCAACAATGATGACCTCATTATCCCGTCTCCATGGGAACCCAGGCTTGAGCCAGCCGCCTAGGCCCCAGCCTGAATCGAACGCCTTCAAGAGGAGGGAATTTGGGAATGAAAGAAAATACCGGGCTCTCGAGGAAGCCTGTTAGAGATTTTTTTGGATTGCAACGTTAATAATCTGCTAATGACACCATTTACATCAATTGCTCTTAAACCAAATAGAGCTGGGAAGGCACCTTGACAAGTGACCACTCTCCTCTCTGGTTCTTATTAGAAAGAAATTGCCCAAAATTAGGGCGGGTTCTGTCAGAATCAATGAGATGAATTGGCACGCTTGTACTTCTGTCACTTTGGCCGAATTTGAGCTCAGTCACGTGTAACTCGACAAGACTAATGATCCCAATTGGTGTGCATTACCAGTCTGTTCATAATTAACTCACTTCACAGGAGATTCGTACTGAAAACAGAGGCCATCTCGAAACACTTAACCGTGTCTCCACACCATTTCCCCTTGACCATTACTAACCTCCCCCACCCCCTCCTCTCCCACCTCCCGACACCACCCCACCACATCTTAGATGCACACAGTCCCTAAGAAGCACATCGGGCAGAGGGAGAGGTTGAGTAGGCTGGGACTCTCTTCCCTGGAGCGCAGGAGGATGAGGGGAGATCTTGTAGAGGTGTATAAAATCATGAGAGGAATAGATCGGGTAGATGCACAGATTCTCTTGCCCAGAGTAGGGGAATCGAGGACCAGAGGACACAGGTTTAGGGTGAAGGGGAAAAGATTTAATAGGAATCTGAGGGGTAACTCTTTCACACAGAGGGTGGTGGGTGTATGGAATGAGCTGCCAGAGGAGGTAGTTAAGGCAGGGACTATCCCAAAGTTTAAGAAACAGTTAGACAGGCACATGGATAGGACAGGTTTGGATGGATATGGACCAAACGCGGGCAGGTGGGAGTAGTGTAGCTGGGACATGTTGGCCGGTGTGGGCAGGTTGGGTTGAAGGGCCTGTTTCCACACTGTATCACTCTATGACTCTGTGACCCTCTTCTCCTCTCCAAACATCCTTTGTTTAGTTCATTTGGCGCAGTCTCCAGATCTCCTGTAGCGGCTCCCAACTCGTTCCCCACTGGGCTGCACGTTGGCGTAGCGGTAGAGTTGCTGCCTTACAGCAAATGCAGTGCCGGAGACCCGGGTTCCATCCCGACTACGGGCGCCGTCTGTACGGAGTTTGTACGTTCTCCCCGTGACCTGCGTGGGTTTTCTCCGAGATCTTCGGTTTCCTCCCACACTCCAAAGACGTGCAGGTTTTGTAGGTTAATTGGCTTGGTAAATGTAAAAATTGTCCCTAGTGGGTGTTGGATAGTGTTAGTGTGCGGGGATCGCTGGTCGGCGCGGACCCGGTGGGCCGAAAGGGCCTGTTTCCGAGCTGTATCTCTAAACTAAACAAAACAAGGGGATGTCTCAAAGAAATCCCTCAGGTTCCTATTAAATCTTTCCCCCCCCCCCCTCACCTTAAACCTATGCCCCCTGGTGTTTGATTCTCCTACTCTGGGCAAGATACTCTGTGCGTCTAACCGATTTATTCCTCTCCTGATTTTGTGCACACTTCTCTTGGTTAAACTCGAGACTGAAGAAGGATCTCGACCCATGTTCTCCAGAGATGCTGCCTGATCTGCTGTGTTACTTGCGCAATTTGTGTCTCTCTCTCTCTCTAGGGTAGTTCTGATAACGTTTAGTTTAGAGAACAGCGTGGAAACAGGTGTTAGAGGTTATGGGGAGAATGGGGTTAGGAGGGGGAGATAGATCAGCCATGATTGAATGGCGGAGTAGACTAGATGGCCCGAATGGCCTAATTCTGCTCTTCTATATTCGGAGCCACTTTGAGTGTGGTTGTATTTATAGGGGGCAGCCTGCATTTAGTTTAAAGATACAGCGCGGAAACAGGCCCTTCGGCCCACCGAGTCCGCGCCGACCAGCGATCCCCGCATATTAACACGATCCTACTCACTGGGGATAATTTACAATTTATTACCAAAGCCAATTAATCTACAAACCTGTCTATTCACAAAGTGCTGGAGTAACTCAGCAGGTCAGGCAGCATCTCGGGAAAGAAGGAATGGGTGACGTTTCGGGTCGAGACCTTTCTTCAGACTGAAGAAGGGTCTCGACCCGAAACGTCACCCATTCCTTCTCTCCCGAGATGCTGCCTGACCTGCTGAGTTACTCCAGCACTTTGTGAATAAATCGATTTGTACCAGCATCTGCAGTTATTTTCTTAATCTACAAACCTGCACGTGTTGAGAATGTGGGAGGAGCCCAGAGCACCTGGAGAAAACCCACGCAGGTCACGGAGAGAACGTGCAAACTCCGCACAGACAGCGCCCGTGGTCGGGTCGAACCCGGGCCTCTGGCGCTGTGAGGCAGCAACTCTACCGCTGCGCCCTAATTGTATAATTATTTATATGGGGGTGACTTTGAAGGCCTTAAATATTTTGTATTCCAGGAGATACTTTGATTGTATCCGTATTTATAGAGGGGTCACCGTGGTTGTGTTTGTATTTACAGGGGGTGGCCATTGGGGTGTCAATATTTATTGGGGGGTCCTTGAATATTTTGCATTAAGAGCCACTTTGAATGGATCAGCATTTATAAAGGAGTCGCCTTGATTTAGTTTAGTTTGGAGATACAGCATTGAAACATGGAAACCACATGTATATATCGGAGCCACATTGAGCTTTATTTAGAGGAGGGCACCTTGAATGTGTCAGCATTTACAGGAACCAACTTGAGTGTCTCAGTATTTACAGGCACCTCTGGGTATACAGAGGGGGTCAGCTTGAATGTTTGTATATTGAATAGGCCCACCATGAGTCAGTATTTACAGGGGGGTCCTGAGAGTGAGTCAGTATTTAACATCGAGGAGCTCGCAGTCTCGGGTTGCGACCGAGGTCGGGAAGCTCCAAAAGCCGCACTAGGTTCGACAAGCCCCTCCCCGGTGTAGATCGCCCAGCGCGGGGGGGGGGGGGGGGGGAGCTGAGATTCCCCCCCAGGTGCAGGAGCTTGATCGCCCCGACGAGGAAGGCCCACCGCCGGCTACGGGAACCAAGATCGTCCCGTCAACGGAAGGTTCGAGGCCCCCGACCGCTGGAGGACAAAGAAGGGAAGAGGTTGGACTTTTTTTCACCTTCCATCACAGTGAGGAATGTGGAGGAGTCACTGTGGGGGATGTTCATGTTAAAATGTATTTTGTGTGTCCTGTTGCTTTCTATTGGTATGACTGTACGGCAAATGTAATTCCTCGTATGTTGCAAAACACACTTGGCTAATAAAGTATGATTATGATTATGATGATTATGATGATTATTTGCAGGAACTACCAAGAGTGTGTCAGTATTTACAGGGGGGTCACCTTGATTGTTGTGGTATTTACAGGAGGGCACCCTGAATGTTTTGTGTTAGGAGCCACTATGAGCTGCCAGTATTTACTGGAGAGGCCACCTTGGCCCTTTCAATATCTACAGCCCCCCCCCCCAGAATGTGTGTCTGCATTTACAGGGGGCACTATGAATATTGTATCAGGAACTAATTTGACCATTTGCATGGGGAGTGTGTCAATATTTACAGGGGGTCACCTCATTGAACGTGTCAGTATTTACAGGAGCCACATTGGAAGACTTATATTCGGAGCCACTTTGAGTGTGGTTGTATTTATAGGGGGGCAGCCTGAATTGATCCTTCGCGGAAATAGACCCTTCGGCCCACCGAGTCCGTGCCGACCAGCGATCGGATATGATAGTTATGATTAAAGTCAGTGAGTTTTTAATGGGTATTCCCTCCTTTCTCAGTTACTGTTGCTAAAGGTGTGAGAAACGCCGGCAGAGGTTGTATTACTGAATGGAATTGAATTGAATGGAAGACCTTATTGCTACATGTGACAAGACACAGTGAAATTCTTTGCTTGCGTACGCAAGGTATGCAAATGATGGCCACATAAAGGGCACTTACAAAGTTACAGAGTACTCCAGCGCCAGGTCCCCCTTTGTTCTCCCCCCTCCCTCATGGCATCCCCCCTCCCCCCACGCCGAGCCTCCATTGTTCTCCCCCCCCCTCACGGCATCCCCCAACCCCCGACGCCGAGCCTCCGTTGTTCTCCCCCCCCCTCACGGCATCCCCCCTCCCCTCACGCCGAGCCTCCATTGTTCTCCCCCCCGCAGCGGCGTCCTCACTTCCACGTGGTCCGTCCTCGTCCGTCGGTCGGCGCCATCATCGACCGCCACGTCCACCTCTCCGCTCTCGCCGCCGGGTCCTCTCCGGACGCATCCCCCCGCGGCGCCGACCCGGGCCCCAGCCGCGCGCTCCGCAAACCATGGGGCCGTCGGCCGCGGGCCCCGTCAACAGGCGAGGCTCCACCTCCGACCCGCAGGGCTCAGGCCTCCCCTTCTCAGCAGCACCTTCAGAAGGCAATAGACAATAGGTGCAGGAGGAGGCCATTCGGCCCTTCGAGCCAGGACCACCATTCAATGTGATCATGGCTGATCATTCTCAATCAGTACCCCGTTCCTGCCTTCTCCCCATACCCCCTGACTCTGCTATCCTTAAGAGCTCTATCCAGCTCTCTCTTGAATGCATTCAGAGAATTGGCCTCCACTGCCTTCTGAGGCAGAGAATTCCACAGATTCACAACTCTCTGACTGAAAAGGTTTTTCCTCATCTCTGTTCTAAACGGCCTATTCTTAAACTGTGGCCCCTTGTTCTGGACTCCCCCAACATTTGGAACATGTTTCCTGCCTCTAACGTGTCCAACCCCTTAATAATCTTATACGTTTCGATAAGATCCCCTCTCATCCTTCTAAATTCCAGTGTATACAAGCCTAGTCGCTCCAGTCTTTCAACATATGACAGTCCCGCCATTCCGGGAATTAACCTAGTAAACCTACGCTGCACGCCCTCAATAGCAAGAATATCCTTCCTCAAATTTGGAGACCAAAACTGCACACAGTACTCCAGGTGCGGTCTCACTAGGGCCCTGTACAACTGCAGAAGGACATCTTTGCTCCTATACTCAACTCCTCTTGTTATGAAGGCCAACATTCCATTGGCTTTCTTCACTGCCTGCTGTACCTGCATGCTTCCTTTCAGTGACTGATGCACTAGGACACCCAGATCTCGTTGTACGTCCCCTTTTCCTAACTTGACACCATTCAGACAAGGCGTCCATTGTCAGGACCCATTGTCAGGCAGGTTGACTCCACAAGCAACAAACAATCTTTAGACTTTAGAGATACCATGCGGAAACAGGCCCACCGAGTCCGCGCCGACCAGCAACCCCCCCGTGTACTAACCACTATCCTACACACACTTGGGACAATGCTACTGAAGCCAATGAACCCACAAACCTACACAAATCCACATCTCCCCATCTCCAGTTTCAGCCTCCATTTGTTCTGAGGCTGATGATAAACTGGAGCAGGGTCTTACACAGTAAATTGTAGGGCCTTGGGAATGCTGTAGGTCGGAGGGATCTCGGAGGGCATGTACATAATGCTATGAAAGTGACCGCCAGGTAAACTGGGTGGTGAAGAGGGTGTGTGGCATGCTTACCTTGATCGTTCAATATACTGAGAACAGGAATTGGGCAGCTGACAACCCAGCGGGCACACAAAATGCTGGAGTAACTCAGCGGGGTCAGGCAGCATCTCTGGAGAGAAGGAATGGGTGACATTTCGGGTCGAGACCCTTCTTCAGACTGATGTCAGCGGATGGGACGGGACAAAGATAGGATGTAGTCGGAGACAGGAAGACAGTGGGGGAACTGGGAAGGGGGAGGGGATGGAGAGAGAAGGAAAGCAGGGACTATCTGAAGTTGGAGAAGTCAACGTTCATACCGCTGGGGTGTAAACTACCCAAGCGAAATATGAGGTGCTGTTCCTCCAATTTGCGCTGGGCCTCACTCTGACAATGGAGGAGGCCCAGGACAGAAAGGTCAGACTGGGAGTGGGAGGGGGAAGTTGAAGTGCTGAGCCACCGGGAGATCAGGTTGATTAAGGCGAACTGAGCGGAGGTGTTGAGCGAAACAATCGCCGAGCCTGCGTTTGGTCTCGCCGATGTACAGGAGTCCACACCTGGAACAGCGGATACAGTAGATGAGGTTGGAGGAGGTGCAGGTGAACCTCTGCCTCACCTGGAAAGACAGTTTGGGTCCTTGGATGGAGTTGAGGGGGGAGGTAAAGGGACAGGTGTTGCATCTCCTGCGGTTGCAGGGGAAAGTGCCCGGGGATGGGGTGCTGCCCCAAGTCTATGTAGTTCGGAGCTTATTTGAGGTTGTGGTGTTTAACAGCCTGATGGCCGTGGGGTAGAAGCTGTTCCTGAACATGGACGTTACAGTTTTCAAGCTCCTGTACCTTCTTCCCGATGGCAGGGGTGAGATGAGAGAGTGGCCAGGGTGGTGTGGGTCTCTGGTGATGCTGGCTGCCTTATTGAGGCAACGACTCCTGTAGATCCCTTCGATGGTGGGGAGGTCAGTGTGTGATGGACCGGGCAGTGTGGGGTGGGGGGGTCAGTGTGTGATGGACCGGGCAGTGTGGGGTGGGGAGGTCAGTGCCCGTGATGGACCGGGCAGTGTGGGGTGGGGGGGGTCAGTGTGTGATGGACCGGGCAGTGTGGGGTGGGGAGGTCAGTGCCCGTGATGGACCGGGCAGTGTGGGGTGGGGGGGGTCAGTGTGTGATAGACCGGGCAGTGTGGGGTGGGGGGGGGTCAGTGTGTGATGGACCGGGCAGTGTGGGGTGGGGGGTGTCAGTGTGTGATGGACCGGGCAGTGTGGGGTGGGGGGGGTCAGTGTGTGATAGACCGGGCAGTGTGGGGTGGGGGGGGGTCAGTGTGTGATGGACCGGGCAGTGTGGGGTGGGGGGGTCAGTGTGTGATGGACCGGGCAGTGTGGGGTGGGAGGGTCAGTGTGTGATGGACCGGGCAGTGTGGGGTGGGGAGGTCGGTACCCGTGATGGACCGGGCAGTGTGGGGTGGGAGGGTCAGTGTGTGATGGACCGGGCAGTGTGGGGTGGGGAGGTCAGTGCCCGTGATGGACCGGGCAGTGTGGGGTGGGGGGGGTCAGTGTGTGATGGACCGGGCAGTGTGGGGTGGGGAGGTCGGTACCCGTGATGGACCGGGCAGTGTGGGGTGGGAGGGTCAGTGTGTGATGGACCGGGCAGTGTGGGGTGGGGAGGTCGGTACCCGTGATGGACCGGGCAGTGTCCACCGCTTTTTGCAATCATCTTCGCTCCTGAGCGTTCAAGTTAACAAACCAGGCCGCAATGCAACCAGTCAATATGCTCTCTACCGAACACCTGTAGAATTCAAGAGAATCCCCTCTGATATACCATAGATACACAGCTACATAGAAAATAGGTGCAGGAGGAGGCCATTTGGCCCTTCATGCCAGCACCGCCATTCATTGTGATCATGGCTGATCATCCACAATCAGTAACCCGTGCCTGCCTTCTCCCCCCATATCCCTTGATTCCGCTAGCCCCTTGAGCTCTACCGAAGTCTCTTTTAAATTCATCCAGTGAATTGGCCTCTACTGCCCTCTGTGGCAGAGAATTCACAAATTCACAACCCTCTGGGTGAAAAGGTTTTTTCTCATCTCAGTTTTAAATGGCCTCCCCTTTATTCTTAGACTGTGTGTGTGGCCCCTGGTTCTGGACTCCCCCAACATTGGGAACATTTTTCCTGCATCTAGCTTGTCCAGTCCTTTTATAATTTTATACCGAATCACCTCAATCCTCTCAGGAAGTCACTGAAAGTAAGCATGCAGGTACAGCAGGCAGTGAAGAAAGCTAATGGCATGTTGGCCTTTATGACAAGAGGAGTTGAGTATAGGAGCAAAGAGGTCCTCTTGTCATAAAGGCCAACATGCCATTAGCTTTCTTCACTGCCTGCTGTACCTGCATTCATAGCAAGAGGATTTGAGTTTAGGAGCAGGGAGGTTCTACAGCAGTTGTACAGGGCATTGGTGAGACCGCACCTGGAGTAATGTGTGCAATTTTGGTCTCCTAATCTGAGGAAAGACGTTCTTGCCTTAGAGGGAGTACAGAGAAGGTTCACCAGATTGATCCCTGGGATGGCGGGACTTTCATATGAAGAAAGACTGGATAGACTAGGCTTGTACTCGCTGGAATTTAGAAGACTGAGGGGGGATCTTATAGAAACATATAAAATTCTTAAGGGGTTGGAGAGGCTAGATGCGGGAAGATTGTTCCCGATGTTGGGGGAGTCCAGAACCAGGGGTCACAGCTTAAGGATAAGGGGGAAGTCTTTTAGGACCGAGATGAGAAAACATTTTTTCACACAGAGAGTGGTGAGTTTGTGGAATTCTCTGCCACAGAAGGTAGTTGAGGCCAGTTCATTGGCTATATTTAAGAGGGAGTTAGATGTGGCCCTTGTGGCTAAAGGGATCAGGGGGTATGGAGAGAAGGCAGGTACAGGATACTGAGCTGGATGATCAGCCATGATCATATTGAATGGCGGTACAGGCTCGAAGGGCTGAATGGCCTACTCCTGCACCTATTTTCTATGTTTTCTATGTTCCTATGTCTATTGTCTATTGTCTATTGAAGTAGAGGTGTGGTTGAGCCTTAAATGGGTTCAGAAAGCTGGTCACTGCCCAAAATGTCTCCTATCAATGTTGGATGTCATCACTCTCTGCGATGTCTTTCATTCACTGCACCTCAGTGCACTGCCTTGGAAAGTGGACAGTTTTAAACTTGCTATGCAATTATAAGTTGTTGCTTTTGCAAACCTCATTCCTGCCGTTCCCCTTGGTAAAGAGATTGTGGAGGGCAAGCAGTGGTGCTAGACTATGCGTTTGCCCGGGAGAACATGCGTTCAAGGAAACAGTTCAAGGAAAGAGTTCAAGGAAATAGTTGGAGGAAATGGTACTCAGGAGACTTTGCACCAGTTCTGCTGGAGAGAAGGTTTCACAGTCCAATTGATGGTTTGTGGCGATTTCTCTTGTTGCAGAACGAGTGTTTATCCAATCTGAATTGTTTAGATTTATTTGGTTCCCGATGAATTATTAACACTGGAGAGATTGAAGGCTACAATTGACTAGTGTTTGCGATATTACTCCATCTACTCAGGGAACGAGAACTCACAGAACAGTATAGGGTGTATAGACCCTATACTGTTCCCCTGCATAGAGGTTGCATAGGTTGTGACAGGAGCAGAATGAGGCCATTCGGCCCATCAAGTCTACTCCGCCATTCAATCCTGGCTGATCTCCCCTTCCCATCCCAATCCCATTCTCCTGCTTTCTCCCCATAACCCCTGACACCCGTACTAATCAAGAATCTACCCACCTCTTCCTTACAGCCGTCTGTGGCAAAGAATCCCACAGATTCACCACCCTCTGACTGAAGAAATTCCTCCTCATCTCCTTCCTAGATGGATGTTTCTTTGATGGATGTTTCTTTTTTTTGTGTGTTTTTGGGGTTGTGTAATTTTAATGCCTATTTAATGTTTTTATTGTTGGACTGTGGGTGACTGAATTTCGTCCAATTTGGATGACAAATAAAGCTATCTTGAACAGGAATGTCCTTTAATTCTGAGGCTGTGCCCTCTGGTCCTAGACTCTCCCACTAGTGGAAACATCCTCTCCACATCCACTCTATCCAGGCCGCTCACTATTCTATACGTTTCAATGAGGTCTTCTCAACTGGATCAGCTACCAAAAACACCGTGACTAGCGGCTAACGGTGGCGCAGCGGTAGAGTTGCCGCCTTACAGCGCTTGCAGCGCCGGAGACCCGGGTTCCATCCCGACTACGGTTGCTGTCTGTACGGAGTTTGTACGTTCTCCCCCGTGACTGCGTGGATTTTCTCCGAGATCTTCGGTTTCTTCCCACACTCCAAGGACGTACAGGTTTGTAGGTTAATTGGCTTGGGTTTGTATACATGGTATAAGTGTAAATTGTCCCTAGTCTGTGTAGGCTTGTATTAATGTGCGGGGATTGCTGGTTGGTGCGGACTCGATGGGCCAAAGGGCCTGTTTCCACGCCGTATCTAGACAAACAGACTTAAGAACAGTTTTTACCCCAGGGCCATACGAGAACTGAACACTACCTTTGCACTAGGCAACACCGTTAAAAAATCTTGTACTTAATATAATTGTATTTAATTGTATTTATGTATTTATTTGTTTTTGCATTTATTGCATATATGTTTTGTACGCACCGTCAGGATTGGCTATTTTTTAATTTCGTTGTACTCGTTGCAATGACAATAAATGAATATTATTATTATTATATTATATTACTAAAAAACTAAAACTAGTATCTTGCTGTGAGGCTGTCTTATCCGAATCTGAAGAAGGGTCTCGACCCGAAACGTCGCCTATTCCTTTTCTCCAGAGATGCTGCCTGACCTGCTGAGTTACGCCAGCATTTTTCGTGTATCTAGAGAATATGTTGTTACAGCTACACAGAAAGTGTGAGGTTATCCACTTTGGTGGTAGGAGCAGGAAGGCAGATTATTATCTGAATGGTGTCAAGTTAGGAAAAGGGGACGTACAACGAGATCTGGGTGTCCTAGTGCATCAGTCACTGTGTGGAAGCATGCAGGTACAGCAGGCAGTGAAGAAAGACAATGGAATGTTGGCCTTCATAACAAGAGGAGTTGAGTATCGGAGCAAAGATGTCCTTCTGCAGTTGTACAGGGCCCTAGTGAGACCCCACCTGGAGTACTGTGTACAGTTTTGGTCTCCAAATTTGAGGAAAGATATTCTTGCTATTGAGGGCGTGCAGCGTAGGTTAATTCCCGGAATGGCGGGACTATCATATGTTGAAAGACTGGAGCGACTAGGCTTGTATACACTGGAATTTAGAAGGATGAGAGGGAATCTTATCGAAACATATAAGATTATTAAGGGGTTGGACACGTTAGAGGCAGGAAACTTGTTCCCAATGTTGGGGGAGTCCAGAACCAGGGGCCACAGTTTAAGAATAAGGGGTAGCCCATTTAGAACGGAGATGAGGAAAAACCTTTTCAGTCAGAGAGTTGTAAATCTGTGGAATTCTCTGCCTCAGAAGACAGTGGAGGCCAATTCTCTGAATGCATTCAAGAGAGAGCTAGATAGAGCTCTTAAGGATAGCGGAGTCAGGGGGTATGGGGAGAAGGCAGGAACGGGGTACTGATTGAGAATGATCAGCCATGATCACATTGAATGGTGGTGCTAGCTCGAAGGGCCAAATGGCCTCCTCCTGCACCTGTTGTCTATTGTCTATCTATACACTGTAAGTGGCGTGATTGTAAGTCAAAGATACTAGAGGAGCAAGATAGACCACTCGACCCTAAAAACCGTAGTACGTCACGGCGCCATTTTAGTCGACAGAAACTTGCAGAAACATTTTAAAAGAAAAATAACAAAAATCTGTGAATTGATAGATGAGATATATTCTGCATTTTTATGGTATCATCACACATAGTTTCCACTGATTACACCACGAGAGGCAGAGCTTACTAAAATGGCGGACGTTACGCTCCTTTGCGTACTACACTTCAGTACAGGCGATTTAGATGGAGTGGTCCATCTTGCTCCTCTAGTATCTTTGGTTGTGGTCAGGATCGAACCCGGGTCTACTGGCGATGTGAGGCCACAACTCTGCCGCCGTGCTCTTCCAACGCTCCTGGGACCTCCTGTATTTGATGCAGTCTTCGGGCAAACAGAATTGGTAAACCATTCCCTGCTACCCACTTGGTTAGGAGGGTTTTGTTTAACAGAGGAAGCTGAACAGACACTACACGGTTCTCTGCTTGGCTTGAATAATGCAACTGGTGATGCTGATGAACCTGCGTTAGTCAGTGCCTGTACACCCAGAGGCAGGCTCCAGGCTAGTCTAACCATCGGCTGCCTTGCCCTGTCAGCCTACAGAGCAGGGGGGAGTGATGGGCAGACTTCAACTGCCTCCATCTCCTCACCCACCTGCCTGCCTGACTGCCTCTCCATAATGTTATATCTATCACTACCTGCCCCCATTATCATGCCCTCAAAAATGCCCCCATTATCCATCACATCTATCTCCATTATCTAGCCTTGAGACTATATATATGTCTTTGCACATATCTATCTTTTACTCTCTATGTCTATCTGTCTAAATGTGGTCTATGTTATATATCAGTCTGAAGAAGGGTCACCCATCTCCAGAGAAGCGGCACGGTGGCGCAGCGGTAGAGTTGCTGCCTTACAGCGAATGCAGCGCCGGAGACTCAGGTTTGATCCTGACTACGGGTGCTGTCTGTAAGGAGTTTGTACGTTCTCCCCGTGACCTGCGTGGGTTTTCTCTGAGATCTTCGGTTTCCTCCCACACTCCAAAAACGTACAGGTATGTAGGTTAATTGACTGGGTAAATGTAAAAATTGTCCCTAGTGTGTGTAGGATAGTGTTAGTGTGCGGGGATCGCTGGGCGGCGCGGACTTGGTGGGCCGAAAAGGCCTGTTTCCGCGCTGTATCTGAAATATGAAAATATGAAATATGCTGCCTGACCCGCTGAGTTAGCCCCAGCAATGTGTGTCTAACTATAGTCTATGTTAATCTATCTACCTGACCCTGACCGACGTTGTCCAACAACTGTTATCTAACAGTGGCTCTCAGTCTATCTGACCGCTGCGCCACCGTGCCATAAATCTAGAGATGCCGCCTGACTGTCCATCATGGATGGAAGGCCTGGAAGATCCAGCTCGCCCACCACGATCTATCGTTGGTTTATACCAGCATCTGCAGTTCCTACCTACACATTTCGTCTGAGGAAGGGTGTGCTGGCTCTGGAGAGGGTCCAGAGGAGGTTTACAAGAACGATCCCAGGAATGAGTGGGTTAACCTATGATGTGCATTTGTCGGCACTGGGCCTGTACTCGCTGGAGTTTAGAAGAATGAGGGGGGACCTCATTGAAACTTACCGAATAGTGAAAGGCCTGGATAGAGTGGATGTGGAGAGGATGTTTCCACTAGTGGGAGAGTCTAGGACTAGAGGCCACAGCCTCAGGATTAAAGGACGTTCTTTCAGGAAGGAGATGAGGAGGAGTTTCTTTAGTCAGATGGTGGTGAACCTGTGGAATTCTTTGCCACAGAGGCCTGTGGAGGCCAATTCAGTGGATATTTTTAAGGCAGAGATAGATAGATTCTTGATTAGTGCGGGGGGCAGGGATTATGGGGAGAAGGCAGGAGAATGGGGTTAGGAGGGAAGGATAGATCAGCCATGATTGAATGGCGAAGTAGACTTGATGGGCCGAATGGCCTAATTCTGTCCCTATCACTTATGTAGTTACGAACATATGCTCTTAAGCTTAAAAAATACATATTACTCATAGAAACAGAGAAACATTAGGTGCAGGAGGAGGCCATTTGGCCCTTCGAGCCAGCACCGCCATTCATTTTCATCATGGCTGATCGTCCACAATCAATAACCCGTGCCTGCCTTCTCCCCATATCCCTTGATTCCGCTAGCCCCTAGAGCTCTATTCCTGGGACAAATCTCGCAACAAACTGAAGATAGACACAAATGTTGGGGTAACTCAGCAGGACAGGCAGTATCTCTGGATAGAAGGAATGGGTGACGTTTCGGCTTGCAAACAGGCTAGCTTTGATGTTCAGGGAAAAGAACTCAACAAACAACGAGTTAAAATACTCTTACAAAACAAAGTGCAACTAAAATCTTTGCCAACTGTTGGAAAAGTACAAATTCTAAAGCTAAGCATTTACTTTTCTTCTGGGATTTTTTTTGATGTTTGCTGCAGTTATTTGATGTTGTTTTCCAGCCGTGCTAATTTCCCCACAGTCTCCCCCCTCCTCTCTGAAAGCCGCTGCACCCCTCTCTCTCTCTCTCTTCCAGCATCGCTGCCTCGCGCTCGAAAGGCTGAACTCTGGGAAGGGAGCCGGGAGAGTTGGCTCAGCATTGGCATCTCGCTCTCCCGGGGGGCATGCAGAGGGAGTTTTAAACTCGGCTAAATTGAATGCCCCCAGGCTGTTATTGAACAAGGAGGGGAAGCAGCTTTGCAGTGCACAAGACGATTTCTTGTGTGCGCGTTCAGTCCCGTCTGCGGGCGCGTTCTCACACGAGCCGCATCCGAACCCCTGTCCAGCCTCGACCACAAGGCAACCCCCGTTAACCCGTTCTGCGCGCCGCCATTTTGGGTTGCGTGTAAGGTTGCCATCCGTCCCATATTAGCCGGGACATCCCGTATTTTGGCCTAGATTAGTTTGTCCCGCACGGGACCGCCCTTGTCCCCGTATTAGAGGCTGGAAACATGTTCCCAATGTTGGGGGAGTCCAGAACCAGGGGCCACAGTTTAAGAATAAGGGGTAGGCAATTTAGAACGGAGATGAGGAAAAACGTTTTCACCCAGAGAGTTGTTAATCTGTAGAATTCTCTGCCAATTCTCTGAATGCATTCAAGAGAGAGCTAGATAGAGCTCTTAAGGATAGCGGAGTCAGGGGGTATGGGGAGAAGGCAGGAACGGGGTACTGATTGTGGATGATCAGCCATGATCACATTGAATGGTGGTGCTGGCTCGAAGGGTCGAATGGCCTCCTCCTGCACCTATTGTCTATTGTCTATTAGTAAGGTTGCCAACTATCTTACTCCCAAATAAGGGACAAAGGGTGATGTCACCACCCCGCGCCCCACGTAACCTCACCCAGCCAGCGGCCACGTGCTCCCTCTCCACCAATGGCGGCCGCTCGGGCTAAAGAAGCTAATATTCAACATCAACAAGTATAAAGTAACCGGATTGTTGTAAAGATAACGGCACGGTGGCGCAGCGGTTCGAGCTGATGAGTCACAGCGCCAGAGTCCAGGGTTTGATCCTGACGACTGGTGCTATTTGTGTGGAGCTTGCACGTTTCCCTGTGACCTCGTGGGTTTCCTCCAGGTGCTCCAGTTTCCTCCCACAGTCCAAAGACGGAGGTGCGGTCGATGGTTTTGTTGGGTGGTGGCGGGCTGAATCACCTGCAGCTCAACAATCGCTGGTGGCCAGAACCGTCGACATCCGCTGCCGTGTGCCGGGGCAGCAGGGTGAAGGCCGCGGACACCAACAGGATCAACAACCTCATCGAGAAGGCTGGCTCCGTCCTGGGGGGAGGGTAGAGTTGGAGTTGGGTTCACGGGAGGTGGTCTTGGAGGGGAGGATGCTCCTCAAACTGTGGAGCATCCTGGACAATGCAGCTCACCCCCTCCATGACACACTGGTCAACCTGAGGAGCACCTTCAGCAACAGACTGGTCCCACCGAGATGCAGCACAGAACACCACAGGAGATCCTTCTTCCCTGTGGCTATCAAACTGTACAACCCCTCCCCCTTCTGTCATGGGGTAGACTGAGACTGACTCCCCCACCCTTCCCCCTCCCCCTCAATCTTTGCACATCGTCAATCCTTTCCACTTATTATTTAATTTCATGTTTCATGTATCTCGTTGTGTTTTATGACTGTTGGCAGATCAATATCCCTCCTGGGATAAATACCGTTCTATCGTATAGAATTGTATCGTATCGTATCATAGCACCAAATGCTCCTGCAGTCATAAAGTTGATGAAATTCTTGCATTCGATGTCGTTTGGGATGTAATATCAATATCTACCTCCATTAAACAACCTTTTATTTCTCTATCTGAACATCTCTCTAGACCCCCTCTCCCCTGACTCTCAGTCTGAAGAAACACAGAAAATAGGTGCAGGAGGAGGCCATTTGGCCCTTCCAGCCAGCACCGCCATTCATTGTGATCGTGGCTGATCATCCACAATCAGTAACCCCATATCCCTTGATTCCGCTGGCCCCTAGAGCTCTATCTAACTCTCTTTTAAATTCATCCAGTGAATTGGCCTCCACTGACCTCTGTGGCAGAGAATTCCACAAATTCACAACTCTCTGGGTGAAAACTTTTTTTTCTCACCTCAGTTTTAAATGGCATCCCCTTTATTCTTAGACTGTGTGTGGCCACTGGTTCTGGACTCCCCCAACATTGGGAACATTTTTCCTGCATCTAGCTTGTCCAGTCCTGAAGAAGGGACTAGACCCGAAACGTCACCCATTCCTTCTCTCCAGAGATGCTGCCTGACCCGTTGAGTTACTCCAGCATTTTGTGTCCATCTTCTGTAGGTAGATACACTCAGGTCATCTCTTCTTTATGGGATCATACAGTCTATGATATTTATATGTATATTTCTCTGTAAATATAAATGGCTCGATTGAAATCATGTATTGTCTTTCTGCTGACAATAAACTAAACGGAACTGAAAACTTTCTTTAATTCAGTTTATTTCTCAACTTGTACATCCGTATATGTGTGACTGTGTGTGCATATGCATGCATGCGTGTGTGCGCGTGTGTGTGTGCATGTGTGTCTATTTCCGTGTGTGTGTTTTAGTGTACCCTTGTATCTGTAACTAGTTAAGTAGCTACAAGATTAACAATCAAATGACTGTCTCACTAACTTCTGATGAAAGGCCATCGAAGTAAAAGGTTATTCTACTTCTCATTTCAGATGCTGCCCGATTAGCTGGGTTTTTCTGACAGCACTTGGCATTTTAAAAGAAGCTAATATTCAACATCAACAAGCATAAAATAACCGGATTGTTGTAAAAATAATGGCACGGTGGCGCAGCGATTAGAGCTGATGTGTCACAGGGCCAGAGACCAGGGTTCGACCCTGACTACCGGTGCTATTTGTGTGGAGTTTGCACGTTTCCCTGTGACCTCGTGGGTTTTCTCCGGGTGCTCCGGTTTCCTCCCACACTCCAAAGACGTGCAGGTTTGTTGGTTAATTGGCGCTCTGTAAATTGTCCCTAGTGTGCAGGAACTGGATGTACAAGTGGGCCAACATATAATTAGTGTACAGGTGGCTGGTGTGGACCCGGTGGGCCGAAGGGCCTGTTTCCATGCTGTATCCCTAAACTCAACTAAAATGTCGCAATCATTACCTATTCAGTCCATTGAAGGATGGACAACGATCTTTACAAATGGATATTTATTTCACAAAATGCTGGAGTAACTCAGCGGGACAGGCAGCATCTCAGGAGAGAGGGAATGGGTGACGTTTCGGGTCGAGACCCTTCTTCAGACTGATGTCAGGGGGGCGGGACAAAGGAATGATGCAGGTGGAGACAGGAAGATAGAGGGAGAACTGGGAAGGAGGAGGGGAAGAGAGGGACAGAGGAACTATCTAAAGTTGGAGAAGTCAATGTCCATATCACTGGGCTGCAAGCTGCCCAAGCGAAATATGAGGTGCTGTTCCTCCAATTTCCGGCGGGCCTCACTATGGCACTGGAGGAGGCCCTGACAGAAAGCTCAGACTGGGAGTGGGAGGGGGAGTTGAAGTGCTCAGCCACCGGGAGATCAGGTTGGTTGAGGCGGATTGAGCGAAGGTGTTGAGCGAAACGATCGCCGAGCCTGTGTTTGGTTTCGCCGATGTAAATAAGTTGACATCTAGAGCAGCGGATACAATAGATGAGGTTGGAGGAGGTGCAGGTGAACCTCTGCCTCACCTGGAAAGACTGTTTGGAAAGACTTTTACAAATGTATACTTCCGTTCACAAGACAAGGTTACATGCACAAACATAGTGCCTGTGTCCAGGGCCCAAGGTCACAGCCTCAAATTTAAAGGACGTTCCTTTTGGAAGGAGATGAGGAGGAATTTCTTTAAATCTGTGTGAATCTGTGGAATTCTTTGCCACAGACGGCTGTGGAGGCCAAGTCAGTGGATATTTTTAAGACAGCGATAGATAGATTCTTGATTAGTTCGGGTGTCAGGGGTTATGGGGAGAAGGCAGGAGAATGGAGTTGAGAGAGAAAGATAGATCAGCCATGATAAATGTAAATTGTCTCTAGTGTGTGTAGGACAGTGTTAGTGTGCGGGGATTGCTAGTCTGTGCTACATGCTGTTCGTTCTCACACAAGACCTAACCCACTGAGCCAATGCATCACAGATGCAATGCTCCAGTGTCAGCCTCTCAGTCCATTAGATGATGTCTCTGCCTCTTCAGGTTATTGTGGATCCTTATAAAGATTAACAAGGGAGTTCTCCCTCGAATGTAGTTAAAATTGGCCAAACGCAGGTTAGAGACACAGCGCGGAAACACTTGGTCCCACTGTGTCCGTGCCGACCTGCGATTCTCGCACACTAATGCTAATAACTGGGTTTCCCGAGAACGTAGATTGACCGTCAGGACAGGTTATGAATACTTTTCAACTTTGTCAACACTAGGTACATTGTGACTCTTCGTGTGCTTTACGTGATGTATGCCAAAGGAAATAATTTCACGGTACCTACTGTATGTACCTGTGACAATAAAGTATCATAGAAACATAGAAACATGGAACAATAGAAAATCGGCCATTCGGCCCTTCGAGCCAGCACTGCCACTCAATGTGATCATGGCTGATCATCCACAATCAGTACCCCGTTCCTGCTTTCTCCTCATACCGCTTGGGCCTGTCCTACTTAGGCGTTTTTTTAGGCAACTGCCGGCGACTGTCATAATCGTAGCAGGTCGCCGAAAAACCGGCGACTGGACCCCCCCATGACAAGGTCTACGACAAGCTACGACAATGTCTACGACAAGCTACAACAACCCACCACCTAGTCGACGTCAAGCTACGGCAAGCGACCGACAACCGGCGACCCAATCGTCGTGACTTAGGACGTCCACCTACGACCGCACCTACGACAACCTACGACCGCACAGGCGGCAACCCACGACAACCGAAGTCAACCCACGTCTACCCGCGACAAGCTACGACAAGCTACGACCGTGTCGGCGACAACTGAAGACAATTCACGCCATTTTCCCCTCCGGTTTTGACGCCGGTACCTGTCGCCGGTTGACGTAGGTCGTCGCCAATGGAATTCACCGAAGTCAGCACTGGCGACAACCTACGTCACCTGGCGACAACCTGGCGACAACCTACGACAGCGCCCCCGTCAGGAGACGTCAAGCTACCATCATTGGCGTCAAACCAACAGGCGCCGAAAATGTTTAAACATTTCAAAACCCAGCGGCGACCAGAAAAACGCTGCGACTCTTTGGAGACGACTCACGGCCGTACAGGCCTCACCCCGACAACCGTGTGGACACGGCCTAGTCGCCTGTAGTCGCCTAAACATCACCTGAGTGGGATAGGGGTTTAACCCTCTCTTGAACACATTCAGTGAATTGGCCTCCACTGCCTTTTGTGGCAGGGAATTCCACAGATTCACAACTCTCTGGGTGAATTATTGAATCATTGAATCGAATGGAATGATTGGAGATTTATGTTGTCCAATCTCCATCACGGATGTTGTAAAGTGATTTTGATTTAAATTTGCCCGATTCTGATCGCTAAATGGCTGTCATTAAACCACTGCAACGTTTACCAGCTATCAATCCATGAAAACCTGTCCATGAAAACCTCCCTTGAGTTTCAAATGAAATAATTTCAGGATAGGAAATGTTTGGATAATTTCAAAGCATCTACATGATGCAGTGAAAGGCCTGGATAGAGTGGATGTGGAGAGAATGTTTCCACTAGTGTGAGGAAAAACGTTTTCACCCAGAGAGTAGTGAACCTGTGGAATTCTCTGCCACAGAAGGCAGTGGAAGCCAATTCACTGGATGCATTAAAAAAAGAGTTAGATAGAACTCGTAGGGCTAGCGGAATCAAGGGGCTTAGGGAGAAGGCAGGAACAGGGTACTGATTGTGGATGATCAGCCATGATCACATTGAATGGCGGTGCTGGCTCGAAGGGCCGAATGGCCCCCTCCTGCACTTATTGTCAATTATCTACGTAGGTCGTAGCCTCAGACTTAAAGGACGTTCCTTTAGGAAGGACATGAGGAGACATTTCTTTAGTTAGAGGGTTTGGTGAATCTGTGGAATTCTTTGCCACAGAAGGCTGTGGAGGCCAAGTCAGTGGATATTTTTACGGCAGGGAACAGAGAACAAAAACACGATCTAGTGGTACTGATGTCCCTTGTACCACATTCCCTTGCGACCTTCGAACTATGTTGAATCAGACTTTACTGACCCTTCTCTTAATAATAATAATAATAATAACAATATTCATTTATTGTCATTGCAACGAGTACAACGAAATTAAAAAATAGCCAATCCTGACGGTGCGTAAAAACATATATGCAATAAATGCAAAAACAAATAAATACAATTATATTAAGTACAAAAGATTTTTTAACAGTGTTGCCTAGTGCAGAAAGTAATGTTCAGTTCTCGTATGGCCCCTCTTGCAAGAAACGTTATAGCCTTTTTCCTGTACCTGTACAATGCTTGATTGCAATTATGTGAAGTCTTTTTGTTGACTTTGAAGTCTTTTTTTTTGCACACAACATAAGGCTTTTCGCAGTACCCTGGTCGGTCACGTGACGGTCACGGTGGCGCAGCGGTAGAGTTGCCGCCTTACAGCGAACGCAGCGCCGGAGCTCCGGGTTCCATCCCGACTACGGGCGTTGTCTGTACGGAGTTTGTACATTGACCTGTGTGGGTTTTTCTCCGAGATCTTCGGTTTAGAAACATAGAAACATAGAAAATCGGTGCAGGAGTAGGCCATTTGGCCCTTCGAGCCTGCACCGCCATTCAATATGATCATGGCTGATCATCCAACTCAGTATCCCGTACCTGCCTTCTCTCCATACCCCCTGATCCCTTTAGACACAAGGGCCACATCTAACTCCCTCTTAAATATAGCCAATGAACTGGCCTCAACTACCTTCTGTGGCAGAGAATTCCACAGACTCACCACTCTCTGTGTGAAAAAAGACTTTCTCATCTCGGTCCTAAAAGACTTCCCCCTTATCCTTAAACTGTGACCCCTTGTTCTGGACTTCCCCAACATCGGGAACAATCTTCCTGCATCTAGCCTGTCCAACCCTTTAAGAATTTTGTAAGTTTCTATAAGATCCCCCCTCAATCTTCTAAATTCCAGCGAGTACAAGCCGACACCCCACACACTCCCACACTCCCACACTCCAAAGACGTGCAGGTTTGTAGGTTAATTGGCTTGGCAAAATGTAAAAAATGTCCCTTGTGGGTGTGGGGCAGTGTTAGTGGTCGGCACGGGCCCGGTGGGCCGAAGGGCCTGTTTCCACGCTGTGCTTCAAAACTAAACCAAAAGAAAGTAAATCATCCTAACTCAACCAGAGAGGATGATGCTGAGAGTTATAGAACAAAGGAATGAAACTAAAACTAAACGTGACGATAATAAGCTAACTATCTAACCATCTCTGATGGGTCTAGGTCTCTAGTGGAACAATTAACGAGCTGGAGTTCTGATCAGGGCAGTGGTGTTGGGGAGGGATTGGTGATGGATGGGCTTGTGTATCTGGAGTGCGTAGATGGTCCTGTGCTGCTGGCTGGAGATGGGTTAACGAGAGTGTGTGACAGGGGTAAAGGATGGCCACTGTGTGGCGGGACCTCCGCCCACGGTGATCGGGACAGGGTCCGTGACCTGTTCCCAGGCTCTCGCTTCAATCACCATCCTGATCCGCAGGGATTCTTCCCTTCATCCCAGGAATAAAACAGCAAGCCGTAAATCAGGCAGCTGCTGCAGCTGGCACGCGTTCACTCACCGTACAGAGTTCCCTCCATCTTCCCAGCTGTCGTCAGGCAACGGTGGCGCAGCGGTAGAGTTGCTGCCTCACAGCGCCGGAGATCCGGGTTCGATCCCGACTACGGGCGCTGTCTGCACGGAGTTTGTACGTTATCCCCGTGACCTGCGTGGGTTTTCTCCGGGCGCTCCGGTTTCCTCCCACACTCCAAAGACGTGCAGGTTTGTAGGTTGATTGGCTCGGTATAAATTTAAATGTTGCCCCTAGTATGTGTAGGATAGTGTTAGTGTGCGGGGATCGCTGGTCGGCGCGGACTCGGTGGGCCGAAGGGCCTGTTTCCGTGCTGTATCTCGGAACTAGACTAAAAGAAACTAAATCATCCTAACCCAACTAGAGACGATGATGTAGAGAGATATAGAACAAAGGAATGAAAGACATGCAGAAAAGTGAACATGATGAAGGAAACAGGCCATTGTTAGTTGTAGCAAGGTGAGAATGAAAAGCTGGTCGACTTGGGTGGGGGAGGGATAGAGGGAGGAGGAGGGGATGGAGAGGGAGGGGATGCAAGGGCTATCTGAAGTTAGAGAAGTCAATGTTCATACCGCTGGGGTGTGAGCTGCCCAAGCGAAATATGAGGTGCTGTTCCTCCAATTTGCACTGGGCCTCACTCTGACAATGGAGGAGGCCCAGGACAGAAAGGTCAGTGTGGGAGTGGGAGGGGGAGTTAAAATGCTGAGCCACCGGGAGATCAGGTAGGTTAAGGCGGACTGAGCGGAGGTGTTCAGCGAAACGATGTATAAGTGTCCTCATCCTGAACAGCGGATACAGTAGATGAGGTTGGAGGAGGTGCAGTTGAACCTCTGCCTCACCTGGAAGGACTGTCGGGGTCCCTGGACAGAGTCAGGGCGGGATTTCAAAGGATTCCCCCAAACTAAACCTCCAGCTCATTATATAGGGAACTTCTTAAAATCCATGTTGTATATCTTATGCAGATGTTTGCATATCTCATTGACCTCAGAGAAACAGCTGGATGAAACACCAACTAATCTAGATACATCGTTATAGCTACTTTGAATATTCAGACTTGCCTGCCTTGACATATACTCCAGGGTGAATCACAGCACGACAACAGATGATCATGGGAAAAATTACGTGGAATTCATTTTAGTTTAGTTTAGTTTGGAGATACAGCGTGGAAACATTCCGTTCGGCCCACCGACTCCGCGCCGACCAGCGATCCCCGCACATTAACACTGCCCGACACACACTAGGGACAATTTACACCATTAACCTACAAACCTGCACGTCTTTGGAGTGTGGGAGGCAACCGAAGATCTCAGAGAAAACCCACGTAGGTTACGTACAAACCCCGTACGGACAGCGCCCGTAGTCGGGATCGAACCCGGGTCCCTGGCGCTGTGAGGCAGCAACTCTACCGCTGCGCCACCGTGCCGCCCAACAAGGGATTTCTTTTTTAATGGACGATTCAAAGAATGAAGTCAAAGTTTAAAAAAAAAAACCCCATCTGTTAGTGGTTGATGTTGCCGAAACATTACTGATGTAGATGGATAGATTTGGACGTAAACTCTGGTAACATGAGATTGTTTATCTTGTTAGGTCTTGTACTTAAACCATCCCATCCCTACCTCTAACGTACTGAACTAACGCATTGAGAAGCTGAGACATTTGATCTTAATTATTCCTTCGATGAGGATATTCTGAGATGATTGCTATCGGATTGCAACGTATGGATAATTGCTTCGGGATAATGCTGGCCGAGAATGAATGAGTTACTTTGTTGGAATGTACCAGCCCTGTTCTTTATGAACTACGCTTCGCAAAGATACGCGTCAGTTAATTATCTGGCGCCATCATCGGCTAACCAAGGTGCCAAAATAAATTGCATTTAGACGGTGGCAGTCGTGGAAGATGGAGCAAAGAAACTTAGGAATGAGTGGGTTAACATATGATGAGCGTTTGTCAGCACTGGGCCTCTACTCGCTGGAGTTTAGAAGGATGAGGGGTGACCTCATTGAAACGTACGGAATAGTGAAAGGTCTGGATAGAGTGGATGTGGAGAGGATAGTCCGGGGGTCAGGGGTTATGGGGGGAAGGCAGGAGAATGGGGTTGAGAGGGAGAGATAGATCAGCCATGATTGAATGGCCTGGTAGACTTGATGGGCCGAATGGCCTAATTCTGATCCTAAAACTTCATCTGAGCAATTATTCAATTGTTACAGAGCAAAGAAATCCTCAGGTATCTGAGAACATAGAACAGTACAGCTGAAGAATAGGCCCTGCTAGACCAAGTGGACCCGTTGGGCCCAATCCTCTCCTGCATTGGTGCAGCACACTCTCCTCCCCCCTCCCCTCTGCCCCCCTCCCCTCCCCTCCCCCCCCTCTGCTACCCCCTCCCCCTCCCCCTTCCTCCCCCTCCCCCTCCCCCTCCCCCTCCTCCTCCCTCCCCCTCCGCTACCCACTCCCTCCTCCCTCTCCTCCCCCTCCCCTCCCTCTCCCTCCGCTACCCCCTCCCTCCTCCCTCCCCTCCCCTCCCCCTCCCCCTCCCTCCCCCTCTGCTACCCCCTCCCTCCTCACTCCCCTCCCTCCCCCTCCGCTCCCCCTCCCCCCTTCCCTCCTTCCTTCCTTCCCTCCTTCCCCTCCCTCCCCTCCCTCCCCTCCCTCCCCTCCCTCCCCTCTCTTCCCTCCCCCCCCCATTGGTGCCGGCTCTGATTTTGAAACACAGAAGCATAGAAAATCGGTGCAGGAGTAGGCCAGCCGGCCCTTCGAGCCAGCACCGCCATTCAAGATTTAAGATTCAAGATTCAATTTATTGTCACATGCACCAATTAATGTGCAGTGAAATTTGAGCTACCATACAGCCACACTAAGTAAAAAGCAACAAGACACACAGCCACATCAAATAACATTTAACGTAAACATCCACCACAGCGGATTCCACATTCCTCACTGTGATGGAAGGTAATAAAGTCCAATCATCTTCCTCTTTGTCGGGGCTGTTGAACCGTCCACAGTCGCCGCTGCCGACTGTCCGATATCCGAGCCCTCATGTCAGGGCAATCGAAACTCCAACGTCGGGACTGATCATCCAAAATCAGTACCCCGTTCCTGCTCTCTCCACATTTCCCTTGATTCCCTTAGCCCTCAGAGCTCTATCTAACTCTCTCTTGAATTGGCCTCCAGATTTGGCCTCCAGATTCTTGTGAATTCTCTCAGGTGAGGTGGCGGCTCCAGTCACCTGGTGGCGGCAGTGGAGAGGCGAGGGACAGCAGAGTCGCTGGTGGTGGCTCGCGGGGGTCTGAAGAAGGGTCTCGATCCGAAACGTCACCCATTCCTTTTCTCCAGAGATGCTGCCTGACCCGCTGAGTTACTCCGGCATCTTGTGTCCATCGAGAGCCTTCATTGGTAGGTCCATTGAGTATAAGAGTCATGATACAGCTTTGGAAGACCTATGATGGACACGATGTGCTGGAGTAACTCAGCGGGACAGGCAGCATCTCTGGAGAGAAGGAATGGAGAGATGGAGATCTCAGATGGGAGGAGATGGGCGGTTACGGTGGCGCAGCGGTAAAGTTGCTGCCTCACAGCGAATGCAGCATCGGAGATCCAGGTTCGATCCCGACTACGGGCGCTGTCTGTACGGAGTTTGTACGTTCTCCCCGTGACCTGCGTGGGTTTTCCCCGAGATCTTCGGTTTCCTCCCACACTCCAAAGACGTGCAGGTTTGTAGGTTAAGTGGCTTGGTACAAAATGTAAAATTGTCCCTAGTGTGTGTAGGACAGTGTTAGTGTGTGGGGATCGCTGGTCGGTGCAGACCCGGTGGGCCGAAGGGCCTGTTTCCACGCAGTATCGCTAAACTAAACATTATAGGGCCTCATTATTATCTTTAAGCAGAAAGAGAAATCACAAAAATCTATTTTTATCTCTAATGAGAAGTAGCATTTTTGTTTCCACACAGAACAGCCGGTCTTTAGAGCTATTGATTATGCATTGAGGTGCAGAAACTTTTAATTATTCCCTGTTCGGCCTCTTCTCATCATCAGTTACTTCAATCCATATCCAGATGCTTGTGTTAGTTAAGCCAGACCTGAGGGTTCTATTCAAGAGGCTGGATATATGATTCCATTGATTTCAATGGAAAAGCCTGCATACATTGCATTATCAATGAAGAAAGCGAATGGTATGTTAGCATTCATAGCAAGAGGATTTGAGTATAGGAGCAGGGAGGTTCTGCTGCAGTTGTACAGGGCCTTGGTGAGACCGCACCTGGAGTATTGCGTACAGTTTTGGTCTCCTAATCTGAGGAAAGACATTCTAGCCTTAGAGGGAGTACAGAGAAGGTTCACCAGATTGATCCCTGGGATGGCAGAACTTTCATATGAAGAAAGACTGGACAGACTGGGCTTGTACTCGCTGGAATTTAGAAGACTGAGGGGGGATCTTATAGAAACATATAAAATTCTTAAGGGGTTGGAGAGGCTAGATGCGGGAAGATTGTTCCCGATGTTGGGGAAGTCCAGAACCAGGGGTCACAGCTTAAGGATAAGGGGGAAGTCTTTTAGGACCGAGATGAGAAAACATTTCTTCACACAGAGAGTGGTGAATCTGTGGAATTCTCTGCCACAGAAGGTAGTTGAGGCCAGTTCATTTGCTATATTTAAGAGGGAGTTAGATGTGGCCCTTGTGGCTAAAGGGATCAGGGGGTATGGAGAGAAGGCAGGTACAGGATACTGAGTTGGATGATCAGCCATGATCATATTGAATGGCGGTGCAGGCTCGAAGGGACGAATGGCCTACTCCTGCACCTATTTTCTATGTTTCTATGTTTCTATCAATGCCTAACCTGGATATTCTAAGCTTGGCACGGGTAAAATCACCTGCGCTGAATTCCCTTTCCATTCTCCTGACCCCACAAACCACAGCTGTAGAGGACTTCCAAACTCTGTACAGACAGCACCCGTGGTCGGGATCGAACCCTGCTCTCAGGCGATGTAAGGCAACGACTCTACCGCCATGCCTGAACCCCCTGGCTACAGCCCAGGTTTATGGGCTGTTAAAACCGTCTGAAGAAGGGTCCCGACCCAAAACGTTGCCTGTCCATTTTCGCCAGAGATGCTGCCTCATCCGTTGAGCTTCTTTAGCTTTCAGTTTCAGAGAAACAGTGCGGAAACAGGTCCTTCGGCCCACCGAGTCCGCGCCGACCAGTAACACTATGTGACACACACTGGGGACAATTTACATTTGTACCAAGCCAATTAACCTACAAACCTGCACGTCTTTGGAGTGTAGGAGGAAACCGAAGATCTCGGAGAAAACCCACGCAGGTCACGGGGAGAACGTGCAAACTCCGTACAGACAGCACCCGTAGTCAGGATCGAACCCGGGTCTCCGGCGCTGTGAGGCAGCAACTCTACCGCTGCACCACCACCCTGCCACCTGTTCCTCCAGCATTCTGTGTCTCTCATCGGTGTAAAGATGTTTCCACTAATGAGAGAGTCTAGGACCAGAGGCCACAGCCTCAGAATAAAAGAAGGCACCCTCAGAAAGGAGACGTGAGGGAATTTATTTAGCTAGAGGGTGGTGAATCTGTGGGATTCATTGACACAGACGGCTGTGGAGACCGAGTCAATGGATATTTTTAAGGCAGAGATTGACAGATTCGGGTGCTAGGGGTTATGGGGAGAAGGCAGGAGAATGGGGTTGGGAGGGAGAGATAGATCAGCCATGATTGAATGGCGGAGTAGACTTGATGGGCCGAATGGCCTAATTCTGCTCCTAGAACCTTTGAACTTAAACAGGTAGCTGCAGTTCAGTCCTCATATGAAACCTCCTCAAGGTATGTCTACTTTGAAGAATTTAGACACAAAATGCTGGAGTAACTCAGCGGGGACAGGCAGCATCTCTGGAGAGAAGGAATGGGCGACGTTTCGGGTCGAGACGACTGAAACGTCACCCATTCCTCCTCTCCAGAGATGCTGCACGTCCCGCTGAGTTGCTCCAGCATTTTGTGTCTGTCTATGGTTTAAACCGGCACCTGCAGTTCGTCCTTCCTTCACTTTGAAGACGTTCTCCTCTTCTCTCCAGTGGGAGTCTTGCAACTCCCTCTCTTGTTGCTCCCTCTCTGTGATTCCTCCTGCTCTCCAGTTCAACGACCGCCTTTTCTCACGTCCTCGCTGCCACGGCCGCCTGCGTTTACGCGGTGCTTGTCCACGCCTCCATCTTGTGCCTCCATCTTGTGCCTCCATCTTGTGCCTCCATCTTGTGCCTCCATCTTGTGCCTCCATCTTGTGCCTCCATCTTGTGCCTCCAACCCTGGGTTCCGGATCTCCCAGTCCGGACCCAGCCCGGATTACAGGCATCGACGAGCTCAGGCTCAGAAGGGTCCCGACCCTTCACAGGTGGGGATGGTGAATCTGTGGGATTCTTTATAAATCAGAGCATCGACTATAGAAGTTGGGATGTAATGTTAAAATTGTACAGGGCATTGGTGAGGCCGAATCTGGAGTATGGTGTGCAGTTCTGGTCGCCAAATTATAGGAAGGATGTCGACAAAATGGAGAGGGTACAGAGGAGATTTACTAGAATGTTGCCTGGGTTTCAGCACTTAAGCTACAGAGAGAGGTTGAACAGGTTGGGTCTTTATTCTTTGGAGCGTAGAAGGTTGAGGGGGGACTTGATAGAGTTTTTTTAAATTTTGAGAGGGACGGACAGAGTTGACGTGGGTAGGCTTTTCCCTTTGAGAGTGGGAAAGATTCCAACAAGGGGACATAGCTTCAGAATTGAGGGACAAAAGTTTAGGGGTAACATGAGGGGTAACTTCTTTACTCAGAGGGTGGTGGCTGTATGGAATGGGCTTCCGGTGGAAGTGGTGGAGGCAGGCTCGATTTTATTATTTAAGAGTAAATTGGATAGGTATATGGATAAGGGGGGATTAGAGGGTTATGGTCTGAGTGCAGGTAGATGAGACTAGGTCAGGGAGAGTGGTCGGCGTGGACTGGTAGGGCCGAACGGGCCTGTTTCCGTGCTGTAGTTGTTATATGGTTATTATAGAAGGCTGTGGAGGCCAAATCAGTGGATATTTGTAAGGCAGCGATAGATAAATTCTTGATCAATGCGGGTGTCAGGGGTTATGTGGAGAAGGCAGGAGAATGGGGTTAGGAGGGAGAGATAGATCAGCCATGATTGAATGGCAGAGTAGACGTGATGGGCCGAATGGCCTAATTCTACTCCTATTCATTATGACCTTATCACCTTATGACCCGAAACGTCACCCATTCCTTCTCTCCAGAGATGCTGCCTGGCCCGCTGAGTTACTCCAGCTCTCTGTGTTCATCTTCCTCCACAGATGATGCCTGACGTACTGAGCCTCTCCAGTGGTTTAAGCAAAGCAAAAGAGTGTGGGGTAACTCAGCGGGAACTTTTTGACTTTAGTTTAGTTTAGTTTAGAGATACAGCGCGGAAGTTGAAGTGCCTCTAAGTTTGAAGTTCAGGTCTCAACGGGATTTGTATAGGTGTACGATAACGTTGGCTATTGGCCGGTGTACGAGGTAGTTGAGGCTGGGACTATCCCAACATTTAAGAAGCAGTTAGACAGGTACATGGACAGGACAGGTTTGGAGGGATATGGGCCAAGCGCAGGCAGATGGTACGAGGGTAGCTGGGACATGTTGGGCGGTGTGGGCAAGTTGGGCCGAAGGGCCTGTTTCCATGCTGTATCAGTATAGGACTCTCCGGTGTTGAGCAGGGGGAGTGCAGCAGTGTTAGCAGTCCCACCATTTCACCAGCAGGACAAATTGCGGCCAAAATATATCTTTTAAAATGGGTTAAAAAGATTCTCTGCACTATCCCCCGTGTCTGAGAACGTGTCAATCCATGCCTTTAATACTTTAAATCTCACTTTATTGGCCATAAAATATTTTGAGCAGCCAACTTGTAAAAACTTAGGTGTTTTCAGTGAATCAAGTACTTAACTTGGGCTCAGAATCAATCATGGCCCTCAGGCAAAGCTGTCATCCACATCACATCGTCGACGAGCAGCTCACACCACAGACTATCTTCTTTTTGAAGATGTCTCTCTCAGAGGTAGCCAGGGCTTCTCGAGATTGTTGACTCCGCGCTTTTCCTTCCTGAAGTGAAATCCATACAGCGTTTATCCTGGGCCTGTCTGCCTCGCTAACCCCCCAGAAATCATACAGAGCGTGGCGGTAGAGTTGCTGCCTCACAGCGCCGGAGACCCGGGTTCCATCGCGACTACGGGTGCTGTCTGTATGGAGTTTGTACAGCTGGCCAGCTAATCCAACCCCCCCATGTATCCACCCATCACTTGCCAGGATTTATTCTGGCCCCACCACTTCTCCAGCTTTCTCCTCTCAGTCTGAAGAAGGGTCCTGACCCGAAACATCACCACTGAGTTGGCGCGGCGGTAGAGGTGCTGCCTAACAGCGCCGGAGACCCGGGTTCGATCCCGACTACGGGCGCCGTCTGTACAGAGTTTATACGTTCTACCCATGACCTGCGTGGGTTTTCTCCGAGATCTTCGGTTTCCTCCCACACTCCAAAGACGTGCAGGTTTGTGGGTTAATTGGCTGGGTATAATTGTAAAATTGTCCCTCGTGTGTGTGTAGGGTAGTGTTAGTGTGTGGGGCCTGTCTCCACACTGTGTCTCCAAACTAAAAGACTCTAACCACTCTGACTGGAAGCATCACAGCCTGCTTTGGCCAGTCGAACGCTCAGGATCGAAGGAGATAACAAACATGGTGGACACCGCCTGGTCCATCACGGGTGCTGACCTCCCCACCCTCGAGAGGATCGATGCTCGGTGCCGCCCATAAACAACTGCCGGTATCATTACAATACAATATATCTTTATTGTCATTGTACAGGGGCACAACGAGATTGGGAATGCGCCTCCCATACGATGCAATAAATTAATTAGCTAGTCAGTATTAATTTAAACGACAACCCAATGAAACAAATTAGAACAGTTTTAAAACAGAATAAAGTGCAAGTAGATCTGTGCCGGTTCACTGTGCGATGTGACCATCCGGCTCAGCAGGACCGGTTCATAGCAGCTATGGCCCTGGGGATGAAGCTGTTCCTGAGTCTGGAGGTGCGGGCGTAGAAGGCCTTGTATCGTCTGCCCGATGGTAGAAGTTCGGACAGACTGTTGCAGGGGTGTGAAGAGTCTTTGTGGATGCTGGTGGCTTTTCTGAGGCATCGTGTGTTGTAGATGCCCTCCAAGGCTGGTAGCTGTGTTCCGATTCCTCTGAGCTCTATGGATTACCCGCTGAAGAGCTTTCCTCTCTGCCTCCGTGCAGCTGAGATACAACACAGGGATGCCATGCGTTAGGATGCTCTCTATGGTGCAGTGGTAGAAGGTCGTCAGCAGCTGTTGGGGTAGACCAGACTTCTTCAGTGTTCTCAGGTGGAACAGTCGTTGCTGTGCCTTCTTGACCAGCGCAGCAGTGTTATTGGACCATGTTAGGTCCTCAGAAATGTGAGTGCCCAGAAACATGAAGCTGGACACTCTCTCCACACTGTCCCCATTGATAAAGATCGGGGCGTATTCCCCATTGTGTGACCTACGGAAGTTGATGATCAGCTCCTTGGTCTTGGTGGTATTTAGGAACAGGTTGTTATCCGAGCACCAGTCCGCCAGGTTCTGCACCTCCGCTCTATAGTTTGTTTCATCCCGTTGGTGATAAGCCCGATCACCGTTGTGTCGTCTGCAAACTTGACAATGGTGTTGGTGTCGAATGCAGGAACACAGTCGTGTGTGGAGAGGGAGTAGAGCATGGGGCTCAGAACGCAGCCCTGTGGTGTGCCGGTACTCAGGGTGATAGTGGAGGACAGGTGCGGGCCCATTCTCACTGCCTGCGGTCGTTCCAGCAGGAAGTCCAGGATCCAGTCGCATAATGACGAGCTGAGGCCTAGCTGGTGGAGTTTGTGATGAGCTTGGTGGGGATGACCGTGTTGAAGGCAGAGCTATAGTCTATGAATAGCATCCTCACGTACGTGCCCTGTCTCTCCAGGTGAGTCAGGACAGTGTGAAGAGCCAGAGAGATGGCGTCCTTTGTGGATCTATTTGCCCTGTATGCAAATTGATGCGAGTCCAGTGAGTCAGGGATGCTGGATTTGATGTGTGAGTGGACCAGCCTAAAGACCCTCTTTCACTCCTCCCATCGGGAAGAAGGTACAGAAGTCTGAAAACCGTGATCACCAGGTTCCCAAACAGATTCTTTCCTTCACACATCAGGCTCCTGAACACTCGGGTAGTGCAGCGGTAGAGTTGCCGCCTTACAGCGCTCACAGCACCGGAGACCCGGGTTCCATCCCGACTACGGGCGCCGTCTGTACGGAGTTTGTACGTTCTCCCCGTGACCCCGTGGGTTTTCTCTGGGTGCTCCGGTTTCAATAGACAATAGGTGCAGGAGGAGGCCATTCGGCCCTTCGAGCCCGCACCACCATTCAATGTGATCATGGCGATTATTCTCAATCAGTACCCCGTTCCTGCCTTCTCCCCATACCCCCTGACTCCGCTATCCGTAAGAACTATCTAGCTCTCTCTTGAAAGCATTCAGAGAATTGGCCTCCACTGCCTTCTGAGGCAGAGAATTCCACAGATTTAAAACTCTCTGAGTGAAAAAGGTTTTCCTCATCTCTGTTCTAAATGGCCTACCCCTTACTCTTAAACTTTGGCCTCTGAGAGGGGGAGGGGGAGGTGGAGGGGGAGGGGGGGAGGAGGGGGAGGGGGAAGGGGGAAGGGTGAACAGGGAATGGGAAATGGGAGAGATGGGTACAAAACCAGTTGGGTCACAGGGAAGAGGATAATTTCACTGGATATTCACTGGATGTTTTCAAGAGAGAGTTAGATTTGGCTCTTAGGGCTAACGGAATCAAGGGATATGGGGAGAAAGCAGAAACGGGGTACTGATTGAGAATGATCAGCCATGATCATATTGAATGGCGGTGCTGGCTCGAAGGGCCGATTGGCCTCCTCCTGCACCTATTTTCTATGTTTCTGCATTTCTAAGAGAGGGAGGAAAAATGGGGGGGAGGGGGGTTGTAGGTTAATTATGCTAAAATTGGAGAATTCAGCGTTCATTTGTAGGTTCGTTACCTTCAGGAGCTCATTGAACAATTCAGGACTCCATTCACAAACAAACTTAAGGCGGCATGGTGGCGCAGCGGTAGATTTGTTGCCTTACAGCGAATGCAGCGCCAGAGACCCGGGTTCCATCCTGACTACGGGCGCCGTCTGTATGGAGTTTGTACGTCCTCCCCGTGACCTGCGTGGGTTTTCTCCGAGATCTTCGGTTTCCTCCCACACTCCAAAGACGTGCAGGTTTGTAGGTTAATTGGCTTGGTAAATGTAAAAATTGTCCCTAGTGTGTGTAGGATAGTGTTAGTGTGCGGGGATCGCTGGTCGGCGCGGACCCGGTGGGTCGAAAGGGCCTGTTTCCGCGCTGTATCTCTAAACTAAAAGAGTTCCAACCCAAAATGTCACCGACTCCTTTTCTCCAGAGAGGCTGCCTGACCCGCTGAGTTAGTCCAGAACTTTGTGTCTCAACCAAAATACGAGAGGAGCAAGATAGACCATTCGATCCTAAAAACCGTAGTGCGTCACGGCGGCCATTTTAGTCGGCAGAAACTTGCAGAAACATTTAAAAAGAAAAATAACAAAAATCTGTGAGTTGATAGATGAGATATATTCTGCATTTTTATGGTATCATCACACACACTGTTCCCCCAAAACACTAATTACACTGCGAGAGGCAGAGCGAACGGCGGGTTTTGCTTACTAAAATGGCGGACGTTACGCTCCTTTGCGTACTACACTTCAGTATAGGCGATTTCAACGGAGTGGTCCATCTGGCTCCTCTAGTATCTTTGGTCTTGACTCACTGTGACAATGCAAGTTAAAGTCGTTTCAGGTAGTAGGTGAGGAGGGGCAGTGGCTGGTGTTTGGAGTGGAGACCATCAAGATACAGGCATGTCTACTGGATTCCTGAAGACCCTTACTCACAGTGCTGGCTTTATCCACCCCTCCCTCGGCCAACACGGACCCCTACCCTTCTCCAGTGTGGAACCGAACAGGTAGAAATAAACCCTCCATGTGATATCCTTACACTGAAATCAGTTCAGCACAGTCTAGTTTATTGTCACGTGTACTGAGGTACAGTGAAAAGCTTTTCGTTGCCTCTAACCAGTCAACAGAAAGACATTACATGACTAAGTCCCTGCATCCCCTCTCTATCCCGTCCCCCTTTCCAGTTCTCCCACTAGTCTTCTTGTCTCCGACTACATCCTATCTTTGTTCCGCCCCCTTTCCTGACATCAGCCTGAAGAAGGGTCTCGACCCGAAACGTCACCCATTCCTTCTCTCCTGAGATGCTGCCTGACCCGCTGAGTTGCACCAGCATTTGTGTCTACCTTTGAGTTTAACCAGCATCTGCAGGGTTTTTTTTCCCTACTAATGATTGCAATCGAGCCATTTACAGTGGACAGATACATGATAAGGGAATAACGTTTAGTGCAAGGTAAAGCCAGCAAAGTCCGATCAAGGATTGTCCGAGTAGGAAAATAACTGCAGATGCTGGTACAAATCGAAGGTATCACAAAATGCTGGAGTAACTCAGCATCTGCCTGACCTGCTGAGTTACTCCAGCATTTAAGGATAGTCCGAGGGTCTCCAATGAGGTAGACAGTAGTTCAGCACTGCTCTCTGGTTGTGGTAGGACGGTTTAGTTGCCTGATAACAGCTGGGAAGAAACTATCCCTGAATCTGGAGGTGTGCGGTTTTCACACTTCTGTACCATAAAATTCATGACAAATAATCAGCTGAGATGAAAATCTGGAATTGCCAAAACATTAAATGTCTTGCCTCCTTTAACGAAGCTTTCTCCCGGTTGCTATCTGAACAAAGGTTGTTGTTGTAATTAAATCCTTGTTAGTAACTTGACAAGAACGTGGAACAGTATTCTGAAACTTGGGATGTTGTAAATGTAACCCTGGTAGAAGAAGGGTCCCGACCTGAAACGTCACCTATCCATGTTCTCCAGAGATGCTGCCTGACCCGCTGAGTTACTCCAGCACTCTGTGAAACGTCACCCATCCATGTTCTCCAGAGATGCTGCCTGACCCGCTGAGTTACTCCAGCACTCTGTGAAACCTCACCCATCCATGTTCTCCAGAGATGCTGCCTGACCCGCTGAGTTACTCCAGCACTCTGTGTCCTTTTGTGTATTAACCCAACATGAAAACGCACACCCCCAGATTCAGTGACAGTTTCTTCCCAGTTATTAGAAACATAGAAACATAGAAAATAGATGCAGGACTAGGCCATTCGGCCCTTCGAGCCAGCACCGCCATTCAATATGATCATGGCTGATCATCCAAAATCAATACCCTGTTCCTGTTTTCTCCCCATATCCCTTGATTCCGTTAGCCCAAAGAGCTATATCTAACTCTCTCTTGAAAACACCCAGTGAATTGGCCTCCATTGCTTTCTGTGGCAGTGAATTCCACAGATTCACAACTCTCTGGGTGAAAAAGTTTGTCCTCATCTCAGTCCTAAATGGCCTACCCCTTATTCTTAAACTGTGACCCCTGGTTCTGGACTCCCCCAACATGGGGAACATTTTTCCTGCATCTAGCCTGTCCAATCCCTTAAGAATCTTATATGTTTCTATAAGATCCTCTCTCACCCTTCTAAATTCCAGTGAATATAAGTCCAGTCGATCCATTCTTTCAGCATATGTCAGTCCCGCCATCCCGGGAATTAACCTGGTGAACCTACACTGCACTCCCTCATCAGGCAACTGAACCATTCTACCATCAACTAGAGATCAGTCCTGAACTACTATCTACCTCTTTGGAGATCCTAGGACTATCTTTAATTGGTCTTTACTGGACTTTGCCTTGCACTAAACGTTATTCCCTTATCATGTACACTGTGGACGGCTCGATTGTAATCATGTATAGTAATTCCGCTGACTGGTTAGCACGCAACAAAAAGCTTTTCACTGTACCTCGGTACACGTGATAATAAACAAAATCTGCAGTTGGACACAAAATGCTGGAGTAACACAGCGGGTCAGGCAGCATCTCTGGAGAGAAGGAATGGGTCGAGACCCTGCTCCCTTTCCCCTGACTCTCAGTCTGAAGAAGGGTCTCGACCCGAAACGTCACCCATTCCTTCTCTCCAGAGATGCTGCCTGACCCGCTGAGTTGCTCCAGCACTTTGTGTCTATCCTTGGTATAAACCAGCACCTGCAGTTCCTTGTTGCACATAAAATCTGCAGTTACTACTGTAGTTTGTACATTCAATTTGTTGTTCCCAATGTTGGGGGAGTCCAGAACCAGGGGCCACACACAGACTTAGAATAAAGGGGAGACCATTTAAAACTGAGGTGAGAAAAATCTTTTTCACCCAGAGAGTTGTGAATTTGTGGAATTCTCTGCCACAGAGGGCAGCGGAGGCCAAATCACTGGATGGATTTAAGAGAGAGTTAGATAGAGCTCTAGGGGCTAGTGGAATCAAGGGATATGTGGAGAAGGCAGGCACGGGTTACTGATTGTGGATGATCAGCCGTGATCACAATGAATGGCGGTGCTGGCTCGAAGGGCCGAATGGCCTCCTCCTGCACCTATTGTCTATGTTTCTATGTCATTTATAATCGTTCACAGGCTGATTTGCTGCCATCTACAGGCAGTACCTCTGCCTGACCATACACTCCTTATCTGAAGAAGGGTCTCGACCCGAAACGTCACCTATTCCTTCTCTCCAGAGATGCTGCCTGACCCGCTGAGTTGCTCCAGCTTTCTGTGTCGAACCTCTGGTTTAAACCAGCACCTGCAGTTCCTTCCTGCACTTGCATGCCTGTCTGAGTGCCTGTGTTGGCCTCCTTTGTGCGTGGTGCGTGTGTGTGTTGCTGATGTGTGTATCGGTTTCCAGTAATGGTTTCGCCGAGACCTGTAATTAGCAGCAACCCTTGGGAACCACTGTAAGTGTTGACAACACCCAGAAGCCTCTTCAAGAGAAAGTACTGGTTAAGGATTAGTTTGGAGAACCATCGTAGGTACTGGAATGTAACGTAGTCCTTGAAAATCTCTTTGTTTTTAATTTAGTTTAGTTTAGTTTAGTTTAGTTTAGTTTAGAGATACAGTGTGGAAAGACACTAACACTATCCTACACACACTGGGGACAATTTGCAATTTACAGGAGCCAAATTAGCCTACAAACCTGCACGTCTTTGGAGTGTGGGAGGAAACCGAAGATGTCGGAGAAAACCCACGCAGGTCACGGGGAGAACGTACAAACTCCGTACAGACAGCGCCCGTAGTCGGGATCGAACCTGGGTCTCTGGCGCTGTGAGGCTGTGAGGCAGCAACTCTAGCGCTGCGCCACCTGACATACAGACTGAATCAAGAAGACATTCAACATCAGGCACGTTGGCGCAGCGGTAGAGTTGCTGCCTTACAGCGAACGCAGCGCCGGAGAGCCAGGTTCCATCCCGACTACGGGCACTGCCTGTACGGAGTTTGTACGTTCTCCCCGTGACCTGCGTGGGTTTTCTCCGGGATCTCCGGTTTCCTCCCACACTCCAAAGACGTGCAGGTTTGTCAGTTAACTGGCCTGGTGTAAATGTACAGTTGTCCCTCGTGTGTGTAGGGTGGCGTTAGTGTGCGGGGATCGCTGGTCGGCGCGGACCCGGTGGGCCTGTTTCCACACTGTATCTCTGAACACACGCGCACGCACACATGAATGGAAGGCTTACTGGAACAATGAAGGTTACGCAATGTAAATAGTTTGCACCGCAGCTACTGAATAAAACAATACACTGAAATAATAACCGCCTCAATCAGTGTCCCTGATTAAAGAGCCATTAAACGCTCAATATCTGCAGGGCAGCTTGTTCAAATTAGTGCTGCAATCATTAAAATGCATTTTCAAATCTAAATCTAATGATCCGGTTTGCTGGCTTGAATCCCTGGAGTTGATCCAGCAGGGATACACTCAATTCACTTAAGTGAATACCTGATAAGTGAATATTAGCTGAAAATCGCGCAATATTCTCTCTCTGCTTGGCGTGTTTCAGTTTAGTTTAGAGATACAGCGCGGAAACAGGCCCTTCGGCCCACCGGGTCCGCGCCGACCAGCGATCCCCGCACACTAACACTGTCCCACACACACACGAGGGGCAATTTTACATTGATACCAAGCCAATTATCCAACAAACCTGCACGTCATTGGAGTGTGGGAGGAAACCGAAGATGTCGGAGAAATCCCGCGCAGGTCACGGGGAGAACGTACAAACTCCGTAAGGACAGTGCCCGTGGTCGGGATCGAACCCGGGACCCTGGTGCTGTGAGGCAGCAACTCTACCACTGCGCCACTTTGCTGCCCTATCAAATCATGGCATCATATTCATTCCTGTATCTTAATCCTCCTTTGCAGTGAATTCCTGTTAAATGATTTTTATTTCTTAATAAGTGGTGAAAATTCAAACTAATCTGCTCAATGGGGAAGATCATCTAACTTCTGACCAGCCTGTTAAATGTTCTCAATTTGTCAATAACAAAGTAATAATATTAAATTAAATATAACATGGGCGGTCACGGTGGAGCAGCGGTAGAGTTGCTGACTCACAGCGCCAGAGACCCGGGTTCCATCCCGACTACGGGCGCCGTCTGTACGGAGTTTGTACGTTCTCCCCGTGACCTGCGTGGGATTTCGCCGAGATCTTCGTTTTCCACCCACACTCCAAAGACGTGCAGGTTTGTAGGTTAATTGGCTTGATATAAAAAATGTGGAATTGTCCCTAGTATGTGTAGGATAGTGTTAGTGTGCGGGGATCGCTGGTCGGTGCGGACTTGGTGGGCCGAAGGGCCTGTTTCCGCGCTGTATCGCTAAACTAAACTAGACTATAACACACATTAAGTAATTTTACCTCTTGCACAAACTTTTGTTTTAGTATGTTTAAGTTTAGTTTAATTTAGAGATACAGCGCGGAAACAGGCCCTTCGGCCCACCGAGTCCGTGCTGACCAGTGATCCCCGCACACTAACACTATCCTACACACACTAGGGACAATTTTTACATTTATACCGAGCCAATTAACCTTCAAACTTGCACGTCTTTGGAGTGTGGGAGGAAACCGAAGATCTCAAAGAAAACCCACGCAGGTCACGGGGAGAACGTACAAACTCCGTACAGGCAGCACCCGTGGTCGGGATGGAACCCGGGCTTCCGGCGCTGTATTCGCTGTAAGGCGGCAACTCTACCGCTGCGCCACCGTGACCGCCCTAAGTTCCTGACTGTGAGAGGTTTAAAAACAATTTGATGGACTTTCCTCACATCTGGCTGGTTCTGGGTTCTAGCAAGAATTAGGTTAAGATGGTCGAACTTTAAAGCGGTCAGATTCTGCATAGTGTATCCATCTCTCACCTTTTCCAATCCATGGTGCATTTGAAGGCGTTGCAGCTGTTTCTGAGCACTTAAACCAGGTTCACTAGAGTCATGGTCTCCAGAGTTTTCCAGCCCTTCGGCCCACCGAGTCCACGCCGACCAGCGATCCCCGCACACTAACACTATCCTGCACACACTAGTGACAATTTCCATTTTTTTATACCAAACCAATTAACCTACAAACCTGTATGTCTTTAGCGTGTGGAAGGAAATCGGAGCACCCGGAGAAAGCCCACGTGGTCAGCCATAGAGTTGCTGCCTCACAGCACCAGAGACCCGGGTTCCATCCCAACTACGGGCGCTGTCTGTACAAAGTTTGTACGTTCTCCCCGTGACCTGTGTGGGTTTTCTCCGAGTGCCCCGGCTTGCTCCCACACTCTAAATACGTGCAGGTTTGTAGTTTGTGTAGGAAAGAACTGCAGATGCTGGTTTAAATCGAAGGTAGACACAAAATGCTGGAGTAACTCAGCGGGTCAGGCAGCATCTCTGGAGAGAAGGACATTTCGGGTCGAGACCCTTCTTCAGTGGGTTTTCTCCGAGATCTTCGGTTTCCTCCCACACTCCAAAGACGCACAGGTTTGTAGGTTAATTGGTTTGGTGTGTGTATAAAATTGTCCCTAGTGTGTGAAGGATAGTGTTAGTGTGCGGGGATCGCTGGTCGGTACGGACTCAGTGGGCCGAAGGGCCTGTTCCAGCGCTGTATCTCTAAAACTAAAAACTAAACACTGCTCATCCTGGTGTTTAGGTTAACTCTGGCAATGGGGAACAGAATCTGAAAGGTGAGGGGGGACCTCAGTGAATCCTGTTGAGTCATGCAAGGCCTGGATAGAGTGGATGTGGAGACGATGTTTCCACGAGTGGGAAACTCTAGGACCAGAGGGCACAGCCTCAGAATAAAAAGACGTACCTTTAAGGGCCTGACCCACGTAGGCGATTTTAAGGCGACTGCCGGCGACTAGGCTGTTGCCGAACATTTGCCGGGGTGTCGCGGGCATGATCGTGAGGAGTCGTCAATGAATCAATAGACAATAGGTGCAGGAGGAGGCCACTCGGCCCTTCGAGCCAGCACCGCCATTCAATGTGATCATGGCTGAGCAGTACCCCGTTCCTGCCTTCTCCCCATACCCCCTGACTCCACTATCCTTAAGAGCTCTATCTAGCTCTCTCTTGAGTGCATTCAGAGAATTGGCCTCCACTGCCTTCTGAGGCAGAGAATTCCACAGATTCACAACTCTCTGACTGAAAAAGTTTTTCCTCATCTCCGTTCTAAATGGCCTACCCCTTATTCTTAAACTGTGGCCCCTTGTTCTGGACTCCCCCAACATTGGAAACATGTTTCCTGCCTCTAACGTGTCCAACCCCTTAATAATCTTATGCGTTTGGATAAGATCCCCTCTCATCCTTCTACGGAACGTAGCGGATCTCGACACTTCGCGGAAAAATTTACCTGCTAGAAATGTCTCTGCGACAGCTGGCTTGTGGCCAGGTATCGTAGCTAATTGCGGGCGCTGTCTGTCGCACGCTGTCCCCAGGTTTGCTAGGTTGTCACAGAGGCATTTGGAAGCACGTAATATTAAATTAAGAAAAGGCATTTGAAGATACCAGGAGATAGTTTTGTTTAACCAATTTATTTACCGTCAGGACATTTGACAGGTAGATTGGAGGCGACAGTTTGACGGTCAGGTAAGCGTGGGGATTCCGCGATGTTTCCGAAGATGGTGTAATCTCTGAGCCTGGTGTTAGTTTCACAAAAAAAGTAACTTGTATCGACCTGACTCGGCATTGTCGTGGTCATTGTCGTGGTCATTGTCGTGGTCATTGTCGTGGTCATTGTCGTGGTCATTGTCATGGTCACTGTCGTGGTCATTGTCGTGTTCATTGTCGTGGTCACTGTCGTGGTCATTGTCGTGGTCATTGTCGTGGTCATTGTCGTGGTCGTGGTCGTTGTCGTGGTCATTATCGTGGTCATTGTCGTGGTCATTGTTGTGGTCATTGTCGTGGTCATTGTCTTGGTCATTGTGGTCGTTGTCGCGGTCATTGTCGTGGCCATTGTCGTGGTCATTGTTGTGGTCATTGTCGTGGCCATTGTTGTGGTCATTGTGGCCATTGTCGTGGTCATTGTCATGGTCATTGTCGTGGTCATTGTCGTGGCCATTGTTGTGGTCATTGTGGCCGTTGTCGTGGTCATTGTCGTGGTCATTGTCGTGGTCATTGTCGTGGTCATTGTTGTGGTCATTGTCATGGTCATTGTCAGGGTCATTGTTGTGGTCATTGTCGTGGTCATTGTCGTAGGGGAAAAGAACATTTTGGCGATCTGCTACGACTTTGACAGTCGCCGGCAGTCGCCTAAAAAATCGCCCAAGTGGGACAGGCCCTTTAGGATGGAGATGAGAAGGAATTTCTTTGGCCAGAGGGTGGTGAACCTGTGGAATTGACTGCCGCACACGGCTGTGGAGGCCAGGTCATTCCAAGTCATTTTTAAAGTGGAGATTGGCAGGTTTTTGGATTAGTGCGGGTGTCAATGGCTTCGGAGAGGAGGCAGGAGGATGGGGTCGAGAGGAGAGATGGATCAGACATGGTGGAATGGCGCAGTAGACAGTGGGCCTCAGCAACCCTCCTTCACAAAACCTTCAACCAAGTCAAAACTATTCCCCACCCATTTTTTCTCTCACTTTCTTTCTCCATCATTTGTACTCTCTTATTCTCTTAATTTCTCTCTCTCATATTTTTCTCACTCTCTTATTCTCACACTTTCTCATTCTCACTCTCAATCTCACTCTCACTTTTTTTTCTCTCGCTTTCTTTTGCATTCTCTTGTATTCTCACTCCCACTTTCTATCTTATTCTCGGCCTCTCTTACTCTCCCCCTTGCTCACTTCCTCTCTCATTCTCACCCTTTCTCATTCCCATTCCTACTTTCTCATTCTCACTCTCCTATTTCACACTCTCTCTCACTCCCTTTCTTTCCCCCTCTCTCTCTCTCTCTCTCTCTCTCTCTCTCTCTCTCTCTCTCTCTCTCTCTCTCTCTCTCTCTCTCTCTCTCTCTCTCTCTCTTTCTCTCTCTCAATCTCTCTCTCTCTCTCTCTCTCTCTCTCTCTCTCTCTCTCTCTCTCTCTCTCTCTCTCTCTCTCTTTCTCTCTCTCTCTCTCAATTTTCAATTTCAATTCAATTAAAAACTTTATTGCCATGATAAGATACATCGTTATATTGCCAAAGTATAGAACAAAACATAGTCTGAAGAAGGGTCTCGACCCGAAACGTCACCCATTCCTTCTCTCCCGAGATGCTGCCTGACCTGCTGAGTTACACCAGCATTTTGTGAATTAATTGATTTGTACCAGCATCTGCAGTTATTTTCTTATACATATTTCTCTCTCTCTCTCTCTCTCTCTCTCTCTCTCTCTCTCTCTCTCTCTCTCTCTCTCTCTCTCTCTCTCTCTCTCTCTCTCTCTCTCTCTCTCTCTCTCTCTCTCTCTCTCTCTCTCTCTCTCTCTCTCTCTCTCTCTCTCTCTCTTCCAATCTGCATGCATGAATCCCACCATGGCACATTGAGATTTTCTCTGGGATAACCCCATTCCAGATAGAAGGGAAAGCCCGCTTTGCTACTCTGTACCCTGGGGAAGTGTTGGGACTACCCCGAACACCTATTTATCAAGAGAACGCTCCCTTAAAATAAAGATGCCTAATCTGCCTCCAACTGTGGCCTTGCCTGTGTGAAAATCTCATCCATTTCTGAGTCCTTTTTACCTCAAAGTATTGTTTTGGGGGGGGGGGGGGTAGACCATACTTCCCCCTCACTGAAACTTCCCCCTCGCTGAAACCTCCCCCACCACGTCTGCCATCTCCTTCCCCTGAACTTCCTCAGGGCTGCCTGCTTTCCTCCTTCGGGCCTGAAGTTCGGTCGCTCTTGATTTCCAAGGGGATTTCCGTAACACAAACACAGGTAGAGCCGAGCGAGGGTCTCCGACGCCGGACTCTGAAGGCTGGGACGGACCAGACGAAAAATGGCCATTAGCCAATTTTCAGTAATTAGGGGGCCAACAGAGTGGGTAATCAAAAGCAGATGTGAACGAGCCGTTCCGTTCACCAGCATTACCTGCAATGCTACCCTTGCTGAAACGAGGAGCCACACACAGAATGGAGTCAGACTGGGGCTTAATTAACGGTAATTGTCTAGAAAATTAAACCATTTCCATCCGTCTCACCTTACAAGGTTTAGGCTCATTATTGTCACGTGTACCAAGGTACAGTAGAAACCTTTGTTTTGCACGCCATTCAATCAGATAATTGTACACAGCAATACTATCAAGTCAAACACTCATGAAAGGGGAAGATACAGGGTGCAGAAAATTGTTCTCAACATTGTAGTGCATCAGTGTAGTTTAGTTTGGAGATACAGCGTGGAAACAGGCCCATCGTCCCACCGAGTCCGCGCCGACCAGCGATCCCAGCACACTATAGACAACAGACAACAGACAATAGGTGCAGGAGGAGGCCATTCGGCCCTTCGAGCCAGCACCGCCATTCAATGTGATCATGGCTGATCATTCACAATCAGTACCCCGTTCCTGCCCTCTCCCCATACCCCCTGACTCCGCTATCCTTAAGAGCTCTATCTAACTCTCTCTTGAAAGCATCCAGAGAATTGTCCTCCACTGCCTTCTGAGGCAGAGAATTCCACAGATTTACAACTCTGAGTGAAAAAGTTTTTCCTCATCTCCGTTCTAAATGGCCTACCGCTTATTCTTAAACTGTGGCCCCTGGTTCTGGACTCCCCCAACATCGGGAACATGTTCCCTGCCTCGAACGTGTCCAATCCCTTAATAATCTTATATGTTTCATTAACACTATCCTTCACACACTAGGGACAACTTTTACATTTACATCAAGCCAATTACCTAGAAACCTGGAGATGAACACAAAGAGCTGGACTAACACGTCTGAAGAAGGGTCTCGCCCCGAAAACGTCACCCATTCCTTCTCTCCAGAGATGCTGCCTGTCCCCACTTTTTGTGTCTATCGTCAGTTTAAACCAGTATCTGCAGTTCCTTCCGACATAACCTACAAACCTGTACGTCTTTGGAGTGTGGGAGGAAACCGAAGATCTCGGAGAAAACCCATGCAGGTCACGGGGAGAACGTACAAACTCCGTACAGACGGCGCCCTTGGTCGGGATTGAACCCTTGTCTCCGGCGCTGTAAGGCAGCAACTCTACCGCTGCGCCACCGTGCCGCACACCAACTCCAACCACATCTTCTATGTGACTGAGGGACACCTTATTCTAACTCAGTGCACCAACCAACCAACCTCCCTTCCATTGACTCCATCTACACCTCACGCTGCCTCGGCAAGGCCAGCAGCACAATCAAGGACCAGTCTCACCCCGGCCACTCACTTTTCTCCCCTCTCCCATCGGGCAAGAGGTACAGAAGTGTGAAAACGCACACCTCCAGATTCAGGGACAGTTTCTTCCCAGCTGTTATCAGGCAACTGAACCATCCTACCACAACCAGAGAGCAGTGCTGAACTACTATCTACCTCATTGGTGACCCTCAGACATTCTTTAATCGGACTTTAGTTTAGTTTAGTTTAGTTCAGAGACACAGCACGGAAACAGGCCCTTCGGGGCAATTTTACAATTATACCAAAGCCAATTAACCTACAAACCTGCACGTCTTCGGAGTGTAGGAGGAAACCGAAGATCTCGGAGAAAACCCAGGCAGGTCACGGGGAGAGCGTGCAAACTCCGTACAGACAGCACCCATAGTCGGGATTGAACCCGGGTCTCCGGTGCTGCATTCGCTGTAAGGCAGCAACTCTACCACTGCGATGGACTTTCGTGACTTTGTGGTCACCAGAAACTCTTGTGTTCTGCTTAGGTGAGGTCTGATGTATGATGTTAGTGGGTTGTATGCAAAATAAAAGCATTTCACAGTGCCTAGGTGCACGTGATAATAAAATATCATTACTGGAAGAATATTAAGAGTAAACAGTGTTAAGGAATATCAGGTCGGCACGGTGGCGCAGCGGTAGAGTTGCTGCCTTACAGCGAATGCAGCGCCGGAGACCCGGGTTCCATGCCGACTACGGGTGCCGTCTGTACGGAGTTTGTACGTTCTCCCCGTGACCTGCGTTGGTTTTCTCCGAGATCTTCGGTTTCCTCCCACACTTCAAAGACGTGCAGGTTTGTAGGTTAATTGGCTTGGTATAAATGTAAATTGTCCCTAGTGTGTGTAGGATAGTGTTAGTGTGCGGGGATCGCTGGTTGGCACGGGCTTGGTGGGCCGAAGGGCTTGTTTCCGCGCTGTATCTCTAAACTAAACTAAACTAAACTAAACTAATTAACCCACACACCAGCTGTTTTCTCTGCTCCACATCTAATACTTCAGAATATCTTACAGAAATCTCAGACATCTTCAAAAGGCAGTTTCATGCAGGTGAAAGGTTTTCTGAGGCAGCTTTCATTAAATAAAGATCCTTCAGCATAATTTCCTTGTGTGTTAGTCAAGATGAGAATCAGCTGTTAACTTTGTGGGCCATTCAGTCACCCAAAGGAACGTTTAGAGATTAGAGTTTAAAGATACAGCATGGAAACTTCGCCCCCCCTGAATCCATGCCGACAATCGATCACTAGCACTAGTTTAGTTTAGTTTAGTTTAGAGATACAGCGCAGAAACAAAGCCTTCGGCCCACTGGGTCCGCACCGACCAGCGATCCCCGCACACTAACACTATCCTACACACACACTAGGGACAATTTACACTTATACCGAGCCAATTAACCAAGAAACCTGCACGAGGTCTAGTTTAGGTCTAGTTTAGTTTAGTTTGGTCTAGTTTAGTTTAGTTTAGTTTAGTTTAGTCGATGATAGTTTAGTTTAGCTAGGTTTAGTTTAGTTTGATTTAGTTTAGTTTAGTTTCGTTTAGATTAGATTAGACTAGTCTAGTATAGTTTAGTTAGGTCTAGTTTAGTTAGGTCTAGTTTAGTTTAGTTTAATTTAGTTAGGTTTAGTTTAGTTTAGTTTAGTTTAGTTTAGTTTAGTTTAGTTTAGTTTAGTTTAGTTTAGTTTAGTTTAGTTTAGTTTAGTTTAGTTTAGTTTAATTTAGTTTATTGTCACGTGTTCCGATGAGCAGTGAAAATGTTTTTGTTGTCTGCTATGCAGTCAGTTAAAAGACAATCCATGACTATAATCAAGCTGTCCACAGTCTACAGATACAGGATAAAGGGTATAACATTGAGAGCAAGATAAAGTCCGATAAGGTCTGATTAATGATGGTTCGAAGGACAGTGAGGTGGCTGGGAGGTCAGGTGTTGACACTCTAGCTGTTGAGAGGACGGTTCAGTTGGCTGATAACCGCTGGGAAGAAACTGTCCCTGAATCTGGGCCTGTTTCCACGCTGTACCTCAAAACTCCCTTCATCTGAGCCAACGTAACTACGAGCACACTTTCTGCGTTGTAATATTGTCCACTTCTTGAAGCTTGCACAAACACTGCCCTGATTTTCCCTTTGCAGGAGGAACAACATTTCCTTATCTCCATAGTTTCTGTTATGTGGTGTGCAGAGAGTCCCTGAGACAGCCTGCATTGCACAGCGTTTTGTGTGAGTGTGTGTTTCATAGATTGTGTTTGGATGAACATTGTGCCTTCCAAGCTTCCAGTATCTGAAGGGGCCGCTCCTCAAGTTTTGGCTCCATTTTAGTCCTACGTTCCTGATATTTGGGCACGCGGTACAGAGGGGGGAGGATCGGGAGGGGGGGGGGGCTGGGGGTCTCCCTGTCGGTCTGCTCCTGGGCCTGGCCAAGATGGCCGTTCGTGCGGGGGTAGAGGCAGCGGGTAGTCGACGTTTGCTCAGGGGTCGGCTGCCCGCCCCTCTTCCGGGCCTACGTCCCGTGCACGCGTGTCCCTGGAGAGGGAACACGCACACGCGGTGTCCACGGGGACGCTGGAGGCTTCCGTGAACGCCGGTCGCCGCGGGTGGTCAAGTGTATTATTGACAAAGATGGCGGAATTTTAATTTGACACCTGTTTTGTTTATAAACTGCCGATGCAGGCAGCATTTGATTTGATCGCGTAACTACTTTGTATGTTTGTTTTTGTTTTGGAATAAAGTATTTGTTAAAAATAAAGTCGTAGTGTCATAGAGTGATACAGCGTGGAAACAGGCCCTTCAGCCCAACTTGCCCACGCTGGCCAACATGTCCCAGCTACACTAGTCCCACCTGCCCGCGTTTAGCCCATATCCCTCCAAACCTGTCCTATCCATGTACCCGTCTGTTTCTTGAACATTAGGATCATCCCAGCCTTAACTACCTCCTCTGGCAGCTTGTTCCATACACCCACCACCCTTTGTGTGAAAACCCTCCCCCTCAGATTCCAGTTAAATCATTTCCCCTTCAACTTAAGCCTATGTCCTCTGGTCCTCAATTCACCTACTCTGTGCATCTACCCGATCTATTCCTCTCATGATTTTGTGCACAGATCGCCTCTCATCCTCCTGCGCTCCAAGGAATAGAGTCCCAGCCTGCTCAACCTCTCCCTATAGCTCACACCCTCTAGTCCTGGCAACATCTTTGTAAATCTTCTCTGTACCCTTTCCAGCTTGAAAGTGTGCTTCCCACAGGGAGAGGTGGCCCATTGTAGTTTTAACCCTAACAAAACCTTCCTGTTAATTCCCTGACCATGTACCACCAATGGTACTGGATAGCTGAGTGGCAGAGTGGCACAGCTAGAATTCTTTGCCATAGAAGGCTGTGGAGGCCAAGTTAATGGACATTTTTAAGGCAGAGATGGATAGATTCTTGATTGGTGCGGGTGTCAGACTGGAGTGTCTAGGCTTGTATACACTTAAATTTAAAAGGATGAGAGGGGATCTTATTGAAACATATAAGATTATTAAGGGGTTGGATACGTTAGAGGCACGAAACATGTTCCCAATGTTGGGGGAGTCCAGAACCAGGGGTCACAGTTTAAGAATAAGGGATAGGCCATTTAGAACGGAGATGAGAAAAAACTTTTTCAGTCAGAGAGTTGTGAATCTGTGGAATTCACTGCCTCAGAAGGCAATGGAGGCCAATTCTCTGAATGCATTCAAGAGAGAGCTAGATAGAGCTCTTAAGGATAGTGGAGTCAGGGGGTATGGGGAGAAGGCAGGAACGGGGTACTGATTGAGAATGATCAGCCATGATCACATTGAATTGTGGTGCTGGCTCGAAGGGCCGAATGGCCTCCTCCTGCACCTATTGTCTATTGTCTATTGTCTATTGTCCATTGTCCATTGTCTATTGTTTGTTGGAAACTGGCCCTTCGGCCCACTGAACCCATGCCGACGATAGACACAAAATGCTGGAGTAACTCAGCGGGACAGGCAGCATCTCTGGAGAGAAGGAAAGGGCGACATTTCAGATCGAGACCCTTCTTCGGAGTCAGAGCCCACACCGACCATCGATCACCCGTTCACGCTAGTTCTATTTCAACCCACTTTCGCCCCCACTTCATACGGAATACGAAAACATACGGGAGGAAGGCACATACGGCCCTGAGTCCAGTCGAATATCTCAAGACACTTCGCCGATGACCCTGACTTCTGTAAATAGCTGTCGGGGCAGAGAGCAGTAGCTGGACCCAAGACGTACAGGCAGCGTCAGTGAAGGATGAGGAATGGGGAAGTTGGTGGGGTGGAGTAGCAGAGCTCGAGGGTGAAAGTCGTGAGTGAGGTTTTGCGCAGCTCACAGAACGAAGACGCCCGTGCGTGCGTTTGTTTAACGTGTGCTTGACGTTGCATTCCAAGAAGCACGCGGCCCTTCACAAATCAATTAACTAATTACAATGGCAAGGGAACCAAGACAATTGGAGCTGATAGATCTGTTGCAGCCTTCATCATCTGCCTTCACAGCCGTTGAGTTCAAGATAACTTCGTCCGCAGTTGAGGTCTTGTACGTTGGATCGTTCTTAGTCTAGACCCTCATCCTCGACCTTACCGCCATGGGTGGCCCTCCCAGAAGCCAGTGCTTCCAACGGCATTGCTCTCGGACTCCTGGGGGCACGCAGGCCTCTTCACCACAACGAGGTGAACGATCTGAAGAGGAGATACACTCTACTCATCTACTCCAGCGCCAAGAACCACCAACATCTCAATGCTGCACAACCTCTGTTCTGTGGAAATCCCCGCTGAGTTCCTTCAAGCGCCCATTGGCGACACGCCCTCATCTCAGAAGGATGAGAGGAGAGGAGATCTTATCGAAACGTATAAGAGTATTAAGGGGTTGGACACGTTAGAGGCAGGAAACATGTTCGCAATGTTGGGGGAGTCCAGAACCAGGGGCCACAGTTTAAGAATAAGGGGTAGGCCATTTAGAACTGAGATGAGGAAAAACCTTTTCAGCTGTGAATCTGTGGAATTCTCTGCCTCAGAAGGCAGCGGAGGCCAATTCTCTGAATGCATGCAAGAGAGAGCTAGATAGAGCTCTTAAGGATAGCGGAGTCAGGGGGAACCTCACACCAGTGTAGCTGTGGTCTTACACACAGTGATCAGAAATGGTCCCATCTAAGACCCAGCGTTTGCTTCAAGGTGCCTTTGTGCGTGTTGATTAGTCAAGAACAAAAAAGAAGATATTTATTTATTATTTGTATTTATTTATTTATTTTCCGGTCGATACAACACAACAGATTGCCCGTACAGTTGTGGGAAGGTATCACAAAATGGTGGAATAACTCAGCAGGTCAGGCAGCATCTAGGAGAGAGGGACGTTTCGGGTCGAGACCCTTCTTCAGTTTAATTGTTAAACAGTGCGAAACCATTGTAGCAAAAATAAAACAATATAACCACACATGATATTTTCTGACCGAAAAAAAAGGTGTAGGCAGGCAGAAGCCAAAGGTTATTGTGCCTACCCTTAACACTTAACAAAATATAGTTTTAAAAAGCACAACAGTCAGAAGCAGAACATAGAAAGAAACACAAATATAGTCAAGAATCATCATTTCTCTCATGTCTGAAGAAGGGTCTCGACCCGAAACGTCACCCATTCCTTCTCTCCCGAGATGCTGCCTGACCTGCTGAGTTACTCCAACATTTTGTGAATAAATACCTTCGATTTGTACCAGCATCTGCAGTTATCTTCTTATATATTTCTCTCATGTCAGTCATTTCTCAATGCTGATCACATATTTTGTGTCTTTGAAATATAATAATTTTGAACACTTTCTTGAATTTACACATATTACTACACACTTTTAATTCATGCAACTGATTCATAAATTGACCCCTTTAACAGTCACACATATATTTCTCACATTTGTTCTTACCCTCATTTTTTCAAGAGGTCGTGGTACATATAGGTACCAACAATATAGGTAGGATAAGGGAAGAGGTCCTGAAAGGAGAATTCAGGGGGCTAGGAAGAGAGTTAAAAAAAAGGACTTCCAAAGTAATAATCTCAGGCTTACTGCCTGTGCCATGCGATAGTGAGAATAGGAATGGAGTGAGGTGGAGGATAAATACGTGGCTGAGGAACTGGTGCAGGGAGCAGGGTTTCAAGTTTCTGGATCATTGGGACCTCTTCTGGGGGAAGTATGACCTGTACAAAAAGGACGGGTTGCATCTGAACCCGAGGGGAACCAATATCCTGGCGGGGAGATTTGCTAAAATAACTGCGGAGACTTTAAACTAGTACGGTTGGGGGGAGGGACTCAAACACAGATAGCTAATAGGCAGTGTGTGAGGCAGGAGGCAGAAAAGGGAAACACTCAGACCCAATATGTAGGAGAGAAAGAAGGGAAAAGAAATAAACTGAGAATAAGAAATGATGGGTCCCTTAAATGTGTATATTTTAATGCTAGGAGCATTGTAAGAAAGGTGGATGAGCTTAGAGCCTGGATTGACATCTGGAAGTATGATGTTGTGGCGATCAGTGAAACATGGTTGCAGGAGGGTTGCGATTGGCAATTAAATATTCCAGGGTTTCATTGTTTCAGATGTGATAGAATCGGAGGGGCAAGAGGTGGGGGTGTTGCATTGCTTGTCAGGGAGGATATCACAGCAGTGCTTTGGCAGGACAGACTAGAAGGCTCGATTAAGGAGGCTGTTTGGGTGGAACTCAGAAATGAGAAAGGTTTAGCAACACTTATAGGGGTGTATTATAGACCGCCAAATAGGGAACGAGAATTGGAAGAGCAAATATGTAAGGAGATAGCAGATATTAGTAGTAAGCACAGAGTGGTGATTGTGGGTGATTTCAATTTTCCGTATATAGACTGGGAATCACATTCTGTTAAAGGGCTGGATGGTTTGGAGTTTGTAAAATGTGTGCAGGATAGTTTTTTGCAGCAATACGTAGAGGTGCCTACCAGAGAAGGGGCAGTGTTGGACTCCTGTTAGGAAATTAGATGGGTCAGGTGACGGAGGTATGTGTTGAGGAGCACTTTGGGTCTAGTGATCATAATGCCATTAGTTTCAATATCATTATGGAGAAGGTCAAATCTGGACCAAGGGTTGAGATTTTGGATTGGAGAAAGGCTAATTTTGAGGAGATGAGAAAGGATTTAAAAGGAGTGAAATGGAAATTGTTGTTTTATGAAAAGGATATAATAGAGAAATGGAGGATATTTAAAGGTGAAATTTTGAGAGTACAGAGTCTTTATGTCCCTGTTCGGTGGAAAGGAAAGAATAATAATTTGAAAGAGCCGTGGTTTTCCAGGGAAATTGGACACTTGGTTCGGAAAAAGAGGGAGATATACAATAAATATAAGCGGCAGGGAGTAAATGAGGTTCTTGAGGAATATAAAGAATGTAAAAGGAATCTTAAAAAGGAAATTAGAAAAGCGAAAAAAAGATATGAGGCTGCTTTGGCAAGTAATGTAAAAGTAAACCCCAAGGGGTTCTACAGATATGTCAATAGCAAAAGGATAGTGAGGGATAAAATTGGTCCATTAGAGAGTCAGAGTGGACAGCTATGTGCTGAGCCGGAAGAAATGGGGGAGATATTAAACAATTTCTTTTCTTTGGTATTTACCGAGGAGAAGGATATTGAATTATGTGAGGTAAGCGAAACAAGTAGAGTAGTGATGGAAATTAGGAGGATTAAAGAAGAGGAGGTACGGACACTTTTGAAGAATATAAAAGTGGATAAGTCTCCAGGTCCTGATAGGATATTCCCTAGGACATTGAGGGAAGTTAGTGCAGAAATAGCAGGGGCTATGACGGAAATATTTCAAACGTCATTAGAAACAGGGATGGTGCCGGAAGATTGGCGCATTGCGCATGTTGTGCCTTTGTTTAAAAAAGGTTCTAAAAGTAAACCTAGCAATTATAGACCTATTAGTTTGACGTCTGTGGTGGGAAAATTAATGGAAAAGATACTTAGGGACAATATATATAATTATTTGGATAATCAAGGCCTGATTAGAAACAGTCAACATGGATTTGTGCCTGGAAGGTCATGTTTGACTAATCTTCTTGAATTTTTTGAAGAGGTTACCAGGGAAATTGATAAGGGCAAGGCTGTGGATGTTGTCTATATGGACTTCAGTAAGGCATTTGACAAGGTTCCACATGGAAGGTTGATTAAGAAGGTTAAATCATTGGGTATTAATAGTGAGGTTGCAAGATGGATTCAACAATGGCTGAATGGGAGATACCAGAGGGTAACGGTTGACAATTGTATGTCAGGTTGGAGGCCAGTGTTTAGTGGAGTGCCCCAAGGATCTGTGTTGGGTCCACTGTTGTTTGTCATTTACATTAATGATCTGGATGATGGTGTGGCAAATTGGATTAGTAAATATGCAGATGATACTAAGATAGGTGGAGTAGTTGATAGTGAGGTAGATTTTCAAAGTCTACAGAGAGACTTGGGCCTTTTGGAAGGGTGGGCTGAAAGATGGCAGATGGAGTTTAATGCTGATAAGTGTGAGGTGCTGCATTTTGGTAGGACAAATCAAAATAGGACGTACAGGGTAAATGGTAGGGAATTGAGGAATGCAGTGGAACAGAGGGATCTGGGAATAACTGTGCATTGTTCCCTGAAGGTGGAATCTCATGTGGATAGGGTGGTGAAGAAGGCGTTTGGTATGCTTGCCTTTATAAATCAGAGCATCGAATATAGAAGTTGGGATGTAATGTTGAAATTGTACAGGGCATTGGTGAGGCCGAATCTGGAGTATGGTGTGCAGTTCTGGTCGCCAAATTATAGGAAGGATGTCGACAAAATGGAGAGGGTACAGAGGAGATTTACTAGAATGTTGCCTGGGTTTCAGCACTTAGGCTACAGAGAGAGGTTGAACAGGTTGGGTCTTTATTCTTTGGAGCGTAGAAGGTTGAGGGGGGACTTGATAGAGGTTTTTAAAATTTTGAGAGGGACGGACAGAGTTGACGTGGGTAGGCTTTTCCCTTTGAGAGTGGGGAAGATTCCAACAAGGGGACATAGCTTCAGAATTGAGGGACAAAGGTTTAGGGGTAACATGAGGGGGAACTTCTTTACTCAGAGGGTTGTGGCTGTATGGGATGGGCTTCCGGTGGAAGTGGTGGAGGCTGGCTCGATTTTATTATTTAAGAGTAAATTGGATAGGTATATGGATAGGAGGGGATTGGAGGGTTATGGTCTGAGTGCAGGTAGATGAGACTAGGTCAGAGAGAATGGTCGGCGTGGACTGGTAGGGCCGGACAGGCCTGTTTCCATGCTGTAGTTGTTATATGTTATATATATATGTTATATGTTATAATTACCCCTGAGTGGATTCCTGCTCTCCCTCACTGAAAACAAACCCTTGGATACAGTCAGGAAGTGTTCTTTCTTTTGCTCTATACATTATTTGTAGAGTTTTAAAGTCTACCAGGTCCATACATTTTAGATAGGCACAAAATGCTGGAGTAACTCAGCGGGTCGGGCAGCATCCCTGGAGAGAAGGAATGGGTAAGGTTTCGGGTCAAGACCATTTCTTCAGTCTCAACTACTGAAACATCACCATTCCTTCTATCCAGAGATACTGAGTTACTCCAGTATTTAGTGTCTTTCTTCAGTTTAAACCAGCATCTGCGGTTCCCTTCTGCAAAGAACAAAAAAGAGTTCATTAGTTCATAAGTTCTCGGAGCAGAATTAGGCCATTTGGCCCATCGTTAAATGTGCCATTCAACCATGGCTGATTTATCTTTCCCTCTCAACCCCATTCTCCTGCCTTCTCCCCATAACCCCTGACACCCGCACTAATCAAGAATCTGTCAATCTCTGCCTTAAAAATATCCACTGACTTGGCCTCCACAGCCTTCTGTGGCAAAGAATCCCACAGATTCACCACCCTCTGACTGAAGAAATGTCAGACATCCTTACTGATCAAGAATCTGTCAATCTTTAGTTTAGTTTAGTTTAGAGATACAGCGCGGAAAGAGGCCCTTCGGCCCACCGAGTCCGTGCTGGCTAGCGATCCCCGCACACTAACACTATCCTACACACACTAGGGACAATTTCCAGTTACACCAAGCCAATTAAGCTACAAACTTGGACGTCTTTGGAGCGTGGGAGGAAACCGAAGATCTCAGAGAAAACCCACGCAGGTCACGGGGAGAACATACAAACAACACGTGTAGCTGGGATCGAACCCGGGTCTCCGGCGCTGTGAGGCAGGGGCGGCACGGTAGCGCAGCGGTAGAGTTGCTGCTTTACAGCGAATGCAGCGCCGGAGACTCAGGTTCGATCCTGACTACGGGTGCTGCACTGTAAGGAGTTTGTACGTTCTCCCCGTGACCTGCGTGGGTTTTCTCCGAGATCTTCGGTTTCCTCCCACATTCCAAAGACGTATAGGTATGTAGGTTAATTGGCTGGGTAAAATGTAAGTGTAAAAATTGTCCCTAGTGGGTGTAGGATAGTGTTAATGTACGGGGATCGCTGGGCGGCACGGACTTGGAGGGCCGAAAAGGCCTGTTTCCGGCTGTATATATATGATATGATATGATATGATAACTCTGCCGCTGTGACATCATGCACCGTGCCTTCTAACCAGAGACACTGAGTTACTCCAGCATTTACTGTCTTTCTTCAGTTTAAACCAGCATCTGCAGTTCCCTTCTGCAAAGAACAAAAAAGAGTTCATTAGTTCATTAGTTCATAAGTTCTCGGAGCAGAATTAGGCCATTTGGCCCATCGTTAACTCCGCCATTCAATCATGGCTGATTTATCTTTCCATCTCAACCCCATTCTCCTGCCTCCTGAGTTCATTAGTTCCTAAGTTCATGAGTTCTAGGAGTAGAATTAGGCCCTGTGCCTTAGAAATGGCCAGAGGTGGGAAGGTTTTTGCAAAGAAACAAAGTAAACAGTTTGGGAGACTGCGGAAGTCCAGGCTCGCTGTTGGTCTGAAAGGGTTAATCGCGGGAAGCATTCAGGAACCAGGCTAATTAGGAGACACATAATGCCCTGCTCCCTTGCTACTTGATTGCGCTCTTTGCCCAAGGAGACGGTGTCATAGACTAAATACAGGAAGGCAAGGCCCAGGCCCGCAGCCTAATGGTCAAAGCTGGGGTTTCTCCAGAGAGAAGGTAGAATAAACGATAGCGAGACCCTAGCACTACTTCTCTTCTGTGTAGGTCTGCAGAAGCAGTGACCCTTGAGGCATTAGAACCTGATTTAACCAGGGATCAGTCCTGAACTACTGTCTACCACGTTGGTGTTAAAGGCCATTTCACTCACCCGATATAAGCCAGTGTTTTACCCTTCACAGGAACATCATCTTTTTCAATCTCACTCAATCAACAAATCCTTTCTCTACTCTGTTCTCCTTCATGCACTTATCTAAATTTCCCTTGAGAGCATCAATATCTTTTGTTTCAACATTTCCCTGTGGGAGTGAGATTCACATTCTCCAGATTCAGGGGCAGTTTTTCTTCCCAGCTGCTATCAGGCAACTGAACCATCCTACCACAACTATGCGGCACGGTGGCGCAGCGGTAGAGTTGCTGCCTCACAGCGCCAGAGACCCGGGTTCCATCCCGACTACGGGTGCTGTCTGTACGGAGTTTGTACGTTCTCCCCGTGACCTGGGTGGGTTTTCTCCGAGATCTTCGGTTTCCTCCCACACTCCAAAGACGTACAGGTTTGTAGGTTAATTGGCTGGGTAAATGTACAAATTGTCCCTAGTGTAACAATTGACAATAGACAATAGGTGCAGGAGGAGGCCATTCGGCCCTTCGAGCCAGCACCACCATTCAATGTGATCATGGCTGATCATTCTCAATCAGTACCCCGTTCCTGCCATCTCCCCATACCACCTGACTCCGCTATCCTTAAGAGCTTTCTCTTGAATGCATTCAGAGAATTGGCCTCCACTGCCTTCTGAGGCAGTGAATTCCACAGATTTACAACTCTCTGACTGAAAAAAGTTTTTCCTCATCTCAGTTCTAAATGGCCTACCCCTGATTCTTAAACTGTGGCCCCTGGTTCTGCACGTCTTTGGAGTGTGGGAGGAAACCGAAGATCTCGGAGAAAACCCACGCAGGTCACGGGGAGAACGTACAAACTCCGTACAGACGGCGCCCGTAGTCAGGATCGAACCTGAGTCTCCGGCGCTGCATTCGCTGTAAGGCAGCAACTCTACCGCTGCGCCACCGTGCCGCCCTCTCACCGCGCAGAATTGGGCCATTCGGCCCGTCCGCCATTGAATCATGGCTGGTCTAAATGGACTGAATATACTAGACTATGCCCCGCTCCGAACTCTTTATTCTTGAGAGAGCACGGTGTGTTTTGGAGGCGTTTAGAGCCAGCGATGTTCAGATGCAGCTTGATCTCGTCGATACAAAGGGAGGGAGGATCTACTTTAAAAGGGGAATTGATGATGGAACGGTGGGATCTTTGTCTGGTGCTGCCAGAGGCAGGGTCAATGCGAAGTGCAGGGCCGTGGTGACTCGAGATTGTTTATGCTGAATTGAAAAATCAATGAGATTCTGAGGAGAGAGAGAGAGAGGAGCTAAAGAAAACACTGCAGTATATTGAAGCAAAGCCTCTCGTGGAAGTTAGGAGGCTGTGAACCGCAGCCAGGGGCAATACTTAGTGAGGGGAGAGAGAGAGAGAGAGAGAGAGGGGGGAAAAAAATCATTTAAATGGCTCTGTGTGCACTGTAAAGGGAAAGAGGACGAGAGTGGGGCAGGTTTGGTGGAATGTAAATCACTCGGATGCAGAGGGATAAATAGGTTAGGGCCCTTTGTGGATTGTCCATTATGGTGGCTGATGCAACAAAGGTTACAGACTCGGGAAGGGCGGTGGGATGGACTCTCCAAAGGGCTGGCATGAACACGCGGGCCAAATGGCCTCCCTTGGCGCTGTTCCTCTCGATCGATTCTCAGATATTCCCAAGATCACCAATTACCTCGGCTTGCCGGACTGTCTCGGGAACGTTTGTGTTACGTATTTGACAGTCTGGGATGGGGGTTTGGGGGGATGGGGAGGGGGGGGGGGGAGGGGTGGGAGGGGGGGAGGGGTGGGAGGGGGGGAGGGGATGGGGGGGGTGAGGGGGAGGCCTCTTGTGCTTGTCACAGACTAAAGACTTGTCTCTTCGGACTAAAGTTGGGATCAGAACGTAAACTAAACTTCAAGTTGGAAAGGGTACCGAGGTGGCACAGCGGTAGAGTTGCTGCCTCACAGCGCCAGAGACCCGAGTTCCGTCCTGACTTTGGGTGCTGTCTGTACGGAGTTTGTGCGTTCTCCCTGTGACCCACGTGGGTTTTCTCTGGGATCTCCGGTTTCCTCCCACACTCCAAAGCCAAACAGGTTTGTAGGTTAATCGGCTTGGTGTAATTGTAAATTGTCCCTAGTGTGCGTAGGATAGTGTTAGTGTTCGGGGATCGCTGGTCGGCGCGGACTCGGTGGGCCGAAGGGCCTGTTTTTGCGCTGTATCTCTAAATTAAATTAAACTGAAGAGGATTTACGAGGACGTTGGCACGACTCGAGGGTCTGAGCTACGGGGAAACGTCACCTATTCCTTCTCTCCACAGATGCTGTCTGACCCGCTGAGTTACTCCAGCTTTTTGTGTCTACCTTCGGTTTAAACAAGCATCTGCACTTCCTTCCTTAACCACTCTCTCAATGTCAGCAAGATAAAGGACTTTGTGACCGACTTCACGAAGCAAAGCTTTCCTCATCTCCTTCCTAAAGGAACATCCTTTTATTCTGAGGCTGCGCCCTCTAGTCCTAGACTCTCCCACCAGTGGAAACATCCTCTCCACATCCACCCTATCCAGGCCGCTCACTATTCTGTACGTTTCAATGAGGTCCCCCCTCATCCTTCTAAACTCCAGCGAGTACAGGCCCAGTGCTGACAAACGCTCATCATATGTTAACCCACTCATTCCTGGGATCGTTCTTGTAAACCTCCTCTGGACCCTCTCCAGAGCCAGCACATCCTTCCTCAGATATGGGGCCCAAAACTGCTCACAATTTTGGATGTGTTGCAGCCTGGTTTAGGAACAGCTCCATCCAAGACCGCAGGAAATTGCAGAGAGTTGTGGATGCAGCCCAGACCATCACACATACCGACCTCCCTTTTCTGAAGGGCCTACAGTGTCTGGGCCTACAGTGTCCGGGCCTACAGTGTCCGGGCTACAGTGACTGGGCCTACAGTGACTGGGCCTACAGTGTCCCGGGCCTACAGTGTCCGGGCTACAGTGACTGGGCCTACAGTGTCCGGGCTCACAGTGTCCGGGCCTAATACGGGACAAGGGCGTACCAAATTAGCCCAAAATATGGGATGTCCCTGCTAATACGGCACATTTGGCCAGCGTAATTGTGGGCCGAAGGTCCTGTTGCTTTGTGGCTCTATGACTCTAAGATTAGATTTCAAAACCACCTCAACTGGCACGGTGGCGCAGCGGTAGAGTTGCTGCCTCACAGCGCCAGAGTCCCAGGTTCGATCCTGACAACGGGTACTGTCTGTACAGAGTTTGCACGTTCTTCCCGTGACGGCGTGGGTTTTCTCCGGGTGCTCCGGTTTCCTCCCACACTGCAAAGACGCGCAGGATGGTAGGTTAATTGGCTTGGTAAATGTACAAAATGTCCCTAGTGTGTGTAGGTTAGCGTTAGTGCGCGGAGATCGCTGGTCGGCACGGACCCGGTGGGCCGAAGGGCCTGTTTCCGCGCTGTATCTCGAAACTAAATTAAACCCGCCCCCTCCCCTGACATCAGTCTGAAGAAGGGTCTCGACCCGAAACGTCACCTGTTCCGTCTCTCCCGAGATGCTGCCTGACCCGCTGAGTTACTCCAGCATTTTGTGTCTACCTTAAATAAAAACCACAACTGGCAATTGTTGCTATTGTTTGGCCTTCTGCAATATTAACTCAATTATTCTCTTTCCATTGACAACACTTGATGTGTCGAGCGTTTCTTGCAGCTTAGACCAGAAGCTCAGAGCATCTTATCATCGGTGTCTCACTCTCTCTCTCTAATTACTGTTATTAACCTGTCAATTGGATATGCCCATCAACAACTGTTGACTCTGGCGGACCAGCATGGAAACAAGCCCCTTGCCCCACTGAGTCCACACCGACCAGCAATCACCCCGTACACTAGTTCTATCCGACACACACTGGGGACAATTTACAGAAGCCAATTAACCTACAAACCTGCACGTCTTTGGAGTGTGGGATGAAACCGGAGCACCCGGAGAAAACCCACGCAGGTCACGGGGAGAACGTACAAACTCCGTACAGACAGCGCCCGTAGTCGGGATGGAACCCGGGTCTCCGGCGCTGTAAGGCAGCAACTCTACCGCTCATTGCAAATATCCTGGTGCAGTTTTGGTCTCCAAATTTGAGGAAGGACATTCTTGCTATTGAGGGCGTGCAGCGTAGGTTCACCAGGTTAATTCCCGGAATGGCGGGACTGTCGTATGTTGAAAGACTGGAGCGACTGGGCTTGTATACACTCGAATTTAGAAGAATGAGAGGGGATCTTATTGAAACATATAAGATTATTAAGTGATTGGATACGTTAGAGGCAGGAAACATGTTCCCAATGTTGGGGGAGTCCAGAACCAAGGGCCACAGTTTAAGAATCGGGGGTCGGCAATTTAGAACGGAGATGAGGAAAAACCTTTTCACTCAGAGAGTTGTAAATCTGTGGAATTCCCTGCCTCAGAAGGCAGTGGAGGCCAATTCTCTGGATGCTTTCAAGAGAGAACTGGGTAGAGCTCTTAATGATAGCGTAGTCAGGGGGTACGGGGAGAAGGCAGGAAGGGGGTACTGATTGAGAATGATCAGCCATGATCACATTGAATGGTGGTGCTGGCTCGAAGGGCCGAATGGCCTCCTCCTGCACCTATTGTCTGTTGTCTATTGTCACTTACTGGAGATTTCATCGACGTATCTCCCTCTCCACCCACACGTAACTTTGGATGAGTGTGGAGACTGTAGCCGATCTATGACAGAGAACATGCAAAGCTCACAGGGAATGGAGTGGATCTGGGGCATGTTGTAGAGCTGGGTGATGTAGGAGTGCATGCACATAGCTCCTTGAAAGCGGTGTCACAGATAGATCGGATGGGCAGGGCGGAGTTTGTACGTTCTCCCCGTGACCTGCGTGGGTTTTCTCCGAGATCTTCGGTTTCCTCCCACACTCCAAGGACGTGCAGGTTTGTAGGTTAATTGGCTTGGTAAATGTAAAAATTGTCCCCAGTGTGTGTAGGATAGTGTTAGTGTGCGGGGATCGCTGGTCGGCGCGGACCCGGTGGGCCGAAGGGCCTGTTTCTGCGCTGTATCTCTAAACTATAAAAACGAAACTAAACTTGAGAGCAGTCCTGAACTACTATCTACCTCACTGGACACCCTCGAACTCTCCTTGATCAGACTTTGCTGGCTTTACCTTGCACTAAACGTTATTCCCTTTATCATGTATCTGTACACTGTGGACGGCTCGATTGTAATCGTGTATTGTCTTTCCGCTGACTGGTTAGCACGCAACAAAAGCTTTTCACTGTACCTCGGTACACGTGACAATAAACTACACTGAATTAAACCGAAGATAGACACAAAATGCTGGAGTAACTCAGCGGGACAGGCAGCATCTCTGGAGAGAAGGAATGGGTGACGTTTTGGGTCGAGACCTAAACTAACTGAACTGAACTAATCAGAGAGAGAGAGAGAGCGAGAGAGAGAGAGAGAGAGAGAGAGAGAGAGAGAGAGAGAGAAAGAGGGAGGGAGAGAGAGAGAGAGATGAGAGAGAGAGAGAGAGAGAGAGAGAGGAGAGAGAGAGAGAGAGAGAGAGAGAGAGAGAGAGAGAGAGAGAGAGAGAGAGAAATAGGGAGGGAGAGAGAGAGAGAGAGAGAGAGAGGAGAGAGAGAGAGAGAGAGAGAGAGAGAGAGAGAGAGAGAGAGAGAGAGAGAGAGAGAGAGAGAGAGAGAGAGGGAGGAGAGAGAGAGAGAGAGAGAGAGAGAGAGAGAGAGAGAGAGAGAGGAGAGAGAGAGAGAGAGAGAGAGAGAGAGAGAGAGAGAGAGAGAGAGAGAGAGAGGGAGAGGGGGAGGGGGGGGAGGGAGGGAGGGAGGGAGGGAGGGGGAGAGGGGGGAGGGAGGAGAGGAGGGGGAGGGGGAGGGGAGGGTGAGTGGGAGAGGGAGGGGAGGGGGAGAGGGAGGGGGGAGGGGGAGGGGAAGGGAGAGAGAGAGAGAGCTGAAGTCCTATGACCGCTCTCTGGAGGGTTGGGATGAAGGCTACCCAAACAGGTTTGTAGGATAATTGGCTTGCTATAAATGTAAGAATTGTCCCTAGTGTGTGTAGGATAGTATTAATGTGCGGGGATCGCTGGTCGGTGCAGACTCAATGGGCCGAAGGGCCTGTTTCCGCACTGTATCTCTAAACTAAAACTAAGTTAATCCCAAATGTACCTCACTGGTAGGGTTGCCAACTGTCCCGTATTAGCCGGGACATCCCGTATTTTGGGCTAAATTAGTTTGTCCCGTACGGGACCGCCCATGTCCCGTATTAGTAGGGTTGCCAACTTCCTCACTCCCGGATAAGGGACAAAGGGTGACGTCACCGCCCCACGTGACCTCACCCAGCCAGCGGCCGCCATTGGTGGAGCGGGAGGACGTGGCCGCTGGCTGGATGAGGTCACGTGGGGCGCGGGGCGGTGACATCACCCTTTGTCCCGTATTTGGGAGTGAGGAAGTTGGCAACCCCGACTCACTGGCAATAGAGAGCTCTTGGCTCATGTAGTCCCGTAATCATGGAAAGTGCCTTACAAAGACGGCTCAACTCATTCCAGTTAAAGGCAGTCTTGGGATCGCCTCTAATGATGAACATCAACTGGCAGCCCTTCCTTTTAAAAAGCTCGGCTGAGACACTGAACTGCAGCTCTGCTGTCTGTTCTGTGCAGATGAAAGATCGCTCCTTGGTTTTGGAGAGGAGGTGGGGAGGTGGGAGTGGGGAGGGGAGGTGGGGGTGAAGGTGAACTGAACTGTCCACACAACACACACACACACACACACACACACACACACACACACACACACACACACACACACACACACACACACACACACACACACACACACACACACACACACACACACACACACACACAAAAAATCAATGGTCTGCTGATTCATCTCATTGCTCTCCCCACGATCTTGCTGTGCACTGAAGCACCCCCAGGCACTAACACGTGGACGCGCTACACCGCAGCGCGATTAACCGTGAAGCTCAGAGAGGCATAAACACCAGCACACATTCACGAAAGCACACACTAAGATACAAAGGCGGTTGAGATTGAGCTCTGTGCCGTCAGTGGAGAGTTTTGTAAAGGCAGGATTATAGACTGGGCCCGAGGTTTTAAGTGGCCTTTATTTATTTTTTTGGGGGGGGAAGAGTTTGCAGCAGGTGCGATTGATATTTGTGCTGGGTGAGGGTGCCATTAAGGGCCGGGGGAATCGATGGAGTTGAGATATAAATCAGTCAACGCAGAGCGTCTTTAAAGATCGGCGCTGGCTCCTGACCGACCAAAGGGCCCTGGCTGTGTTTCCGATCGATCTGAAGAGAGTGCAGTGTTTAAAGGCAAACTGAGGGGAAGGTGGGGACAGAGAGAGTGCAGGGAGATGGGAGCAAAGAACGCAGTCAACCCCCCCTTCAGTACCCGCGAGACATAGAGTCGGAAAACACTGCAGTTTACAAACGTAAACCCCCAGGGGTTCAGACAGTCAGGGACAGTTTCTTCCCGGCTGCTATCGGGCAACTGAACGGCCATCTCATCAGCTCAAGTGCAGTCCTGACCTCCCATCTACCTTAGAGTCATAGAGTGATACAGCGTGGAAACAGGCCCTTCGGCCCAACTTGCCCAACATGCCCCAGCTACACTAGTCCCCACCTGCCTGCGCTTGGTCCATATCCCTCTAAACCTGTCCTATCCATGTACCTGTCTAACTGTTTCTTAAACGCTGGGGATAGTCCCAGCCTCAACTACCTCCTCTGGCAGCTCGTTCCATACACCCACCACCCTCTGTGTGAAAAAGTTACCCCTCCAGATTCCCGTAAAATCTTTTCCCCCTCAACCTGAACATATGTCCTCTGGTCCTCGATTCCTCCACTCTGGGCAAGAGACTCTGTGCATCTGCCCAATTTATTCCTCTCATTGAATTTCTTTGTTCAGCCATCTTTGAAGTGTATTTAATTGGACTTTATCTAACACTAAATGTTGTCCTCCTTTATCCTGTATCTACGCACTGTGGACGGCTTGATTGTGATCGTGTGTGTGCAGGAAGGAACTGCAGATGCTGGTTTAAACCGAAGATAGACACAAAATGCTGGAGTAACTCAGCAGGTCAGGGCAGCATCTGTGGAGAGAAGGAATGGGTGACGTTTCTGGTCGAGACCCTTCTTCAGATAATCGTATATAGTGCTTTCACTAAGTGGATACCACGTAAACAAAAGCTTCCTGCTGCACCTCAGTATACATGACAATAATAGACTAAACTAAACTAAACTAAACTAAACTAAACTAAACCAAATGAAACTAAATTCGACTAGACTTAACTTAACTTAACTTAACTTAACTTAACTTAACTTAACTTAACTTAACTTAACTTAACTTAATTTAACTTAAACTAAAACAAAACTAAACTAAACTAAACTAAACTAAACTAAACTAAACTCGACTAGACCAGAATAAACTAAACTGAATTAAACTAAACTAAACTAAACTAAACCAAATGAAACTAAACTCGACTAGACTAGACCAGACCAGACTAAACTTAACTAAACTTAACTTAACTTAACTTAACTTAACTTAACTTAACTTAACTTAACTTAACTTAACTTAACTTAACTTAACTAACTTAACTTAACTTAACTAACTTAACTTAACTTAACTTAACTTTAACTTAACTTAACTTAACTTAACTTAACTTAACCTAAAACTAAACTAAATTAAACTAAACTCGACTAGGGGGGATCTTATTGAAACATATAAGATAATGAGGGGATTGGACACATTAGAGGCAGATAACATGTTCCCAATGTTGGGGGAGTCCAGAACAAGGGGCCACAGTTTAAGAATAAGGGGTAGGCCATTTAGAACGGAGATGAGGAAGAACTTTTTCAGTCAGAGGGTGGTGAAGGTGTGGAATTCTCTGCCTCAGAAGGCAGTGGAGGCCAGTTCGTTGGATGCTTTCAAGAGAGAGCTGGATAGAGCTCTTAAGGATAGCGGAGTGAGGGGGTATGGGGAGAAGGCAGGAACGGGGTACTGATTGAGAGTGATCGGCCATGATCGCATTGAATGGCGGTGCTGGCTCGAAGGGCTGAATGGCCTACTCCTGCACCTATTGTCTATTGTCTATTGTCTATAGACCAGACTAAACTATTCTAAACTAAACTAAACTAAGCTAAACTAAACTAAACTAAACTAAACTAAACTAAACTAAACTAAACTAAACTAAACTAAACTAAACTAAACTAAACTAAACTAAACTAAACTAAGCTAAACTAAGCAGACCGTTCAGCCCACCGTTTCCATTCCAACCAAGATGCCCCATTTGAGGTAGTCCTATTTGCCTGCACATGGCCCATACACTTCCAAACGTTTCCTATCCATGTACCAGTCTAAGTGTCTTTTCAATGGTGCCTCTGGTAATGCTGCTGCTTCACAGCTCCAGAGACCATAGTTCAACCCTGAGCTCGGGCGCTGTCTGTGTGGAGTTTGCATGTTCTCCCTGTGACCGCGTGGGTCTCCTCCAGGCGCTCCGGTTTCCTCCCACATCCCAAAGACGTGCGGGTTTGTAGGTTGATTGTAAAGTGCCCCTCATGTGTCGGGAGTGGATGAGAAAGTGGGATAACATAGAACTAACGTGAATGGGTTATGGTCGGCGTGGACCTCAGTGGGCTGAAGGGCCTGTTTCCATGCTGTAATCTCTGAACTAAATGCTGTTATAGTATCTGCCTGAACTATGGCTTTCCATTTACCCACCACCCTCTGAGTGAAAACGTTGCCCCTCAGGATCCTATTAAATCTTTCCCCTTAAACCTACGTCCTCTGTTTTTTTAATCCTCTTTCCTGAGTAAAAAATTCAGTGCATTCTCCCCTCAAGATTTCATACACCTCTGCCAGCCCACCCCTTATCCTCCTGTGCTCCAAGGAATAAAGTCCTAGGCTGGCCAATGTCTCCACGTAGGTCAGGCCCTCTAGTTAAGAATCAAGAGTTAAGAGTAGACACAAAATGCTGGAGTAACTCAGTGGGACAGGCAGCATCTCTGGAGAGGAATGGGCTAGGTTTCAAGTCGAGATTTGACCCGAAACGTCACCCATCCCTTCTCTCCAGAGATGCTGCCTGTCCCGCTGAGTAACTCCAGCATTTTGCGTGTATCTTCAGTTTAGTTCAGTGTGGTTTATTGTCACGTGTACCGAGGTACAGTGAAAAGCTTTTGTTGCGTGCTAACCAGTCAGCAGAAAGACAATACATGATTACAATCGAGCCTTACACAGTGTATAGATACATGATAAGGGAGTAACGTTCAGTGCAAGGTAAAGCCAGCAAAGTTCGATCTAGTATAGTTCGAGGGTCTCCAATGAGGTAGAAAGTAGTTCAGGACCACTTTCAAGTTTAGTTTAGTTTATGTAGTTTAGAGTTAAGTGCGTTTTAGATTTAGAGATACAGCGCGGAAACAGGCCCTTCGGCCCACCGGGTCCGCACCGCCCAGCGATCCCCACACACTAACACTATCCTACACACACTAGGGACAATTATTTTAACATTTGCCCAGCCAATTAACCTACATACCTGCACGTCTTTGGAGTGTGGGAGGAAACCGAAGATCGCGGAGAAAACCCACGCAGGTCACGGGGAGAACGTACAAACTCCGTACAGACGGCGCCCGTAGTCAGGATCAAACCCGGGTCTCCGGTGCTGCATTCGATGTAAGGCAGCAACTCTACCGCTGCGCCACCGTGCCGCCCATTAATTGCCATACTGTATGTACTGGCAACAAAACAATGAAATCCTTACTTGCAGCAGTATAACAGGTTATAAACACAACGTACATAGATAATAAGTAACAAACAAAAAGTCAATAAATTAATAAACCCAGTACTGGTGCAAGAAAGCCCAAGTACTGGGAAACTGAAGATCTCAGAGAAAAAGCACGTGGTCACAATAGACAATAGACAATAAACAATAGGTGCAGGAGTAGGCCATTCAGCCCTTCGAGCCAGCACCGCCATTCAATGCGATCATGGCTGATCATTCTCAATCAGTACCCCGTTCCTGCCTTCTCCCCATACCCCCTCACTCCGCTATCCTTAAGAGCTCTATCCAGCTCTCTCTTGAAAGCATCCAACGAATTGGCCTCCACTGCCTTCTAAGGCAGAGAATTCCACACCTTCACCATTCTCTGACTGAAAAAGTTCTTCCTCATCTCCGTTCTAAATGGCCTACCCCTTATTCTTAAACTGTGGCCCCTTGTTCTGGACTCCCCCAACATTGGGAACATGTTTCCTGCCTCTAATGTGTCCAATCCCCTAATTATCTTATATGTTTCAATAAGATCCCCCCTCATCCTTCTAAATTCCAGTGTATACAAGCCTAATTGCTCCAGCCTTTCAACATACGACAGTCCCGTCATTCCGGGAATTAACCTAGTGAACCTACGCTGCACGCCCTCAATAGCAAGAATATCCTTCCTCAAATTTGGAGACCAAAACTGCACACAGTACTCCAGGTGCGGTCTCACCAGGGCCCGGTACAACTGTAGAAGGACCTCTTTGCTCCTATACTCAACTCCTCTTGTTATGAAGGCCAACATTCCATTGGCTTTCTTCACTGCCTGCTGTACCTGCATGCTTCCTTTCAGTGACTGATGCACTAGGACACCCAGATCTCGTTGAACATCCCCTCTTCCTAACTTGACACCATTCAGATAATAATCTGCCTTTCTATTCTTACTTCCAAAGTGAATAACCTCACACTTATCTACATTAAACTGCATCTGCCATGTACCCGCCCACTCACACAACCTGTCCAAGTCACCCTGCAGCTTTATTGCATCTTCCTCACAATTCACACTACCCCCCAGCTTAGTATCATCTGCAAATTTGCTAATGGTACTTTTAATCCCTTCATCTAAGTCATTAACGGGGAGAATGTACAAATTCAGTACAGACGACACCCATTGTCAGGATCAAACCCGGGTCTCTGGCGCTGTAAGCACTGTAAGACAGCAACTACAGTGAAAAGCTCTTGTTGCGTGCTAACCGGTCAGCATTCAGACTATACATGATTCCAGTCGAGCCATCCACAGGATAAAAGGAATAACGTGAATAACGTTTAGTGCAAGGTAAAGCCAGTAACATCCGATCAAGGATAGTCCGAGGGTCAATGAAGTAGATAATAGTTCAGCACTGCTCTCTGGTTGTGGTAGGATGGTTCAGTTGCCTGATAACAGCCGGGAAGAAACTGCCCCTGAATCTGGAGGTGTGCGTTTTCACACTTCTGTACCTCTTGCCCGATGGGAGAGGGGAGAAGAGGGAGTGGCCGGGGTGAGACTGGTCCTTGATTGTGCTGCTGGCCTTGCCGAGGCAGCGTGAGGTGTAGATGGAGTCAATGGGAGGGAGGTTGGTTTGTGTGATGGTCTGGGCTGCGTCCACAATTCTCTGCAATTTCTTGTGGCCTTGGATGGAGTAAGTGCTGCAATCTGAGAGGAGGGACAGGTATGAGGAACGAACCTGAGGAGTTTCGGAAAGATAACAACAAGGTCTTACATTTGTGCAGTACCACATCCTACCCAGTTCCAATAACTCCCCTTTTCTATGACTCTATCTGGGACTAGTATCGATGGGGCATCTTTGTCAGCATGGGAAAGTTGGGCCGAAGGGCCTGTTGACTCTGACTATGACTGGCCACCTAAGCAGTCTGTTATGGAAAGAACAACTACCAGTCTTTAACTGATTTAAGTTTATGCTTATTATTATTGCAACGTGTACCGAGGTACAGTGAAAAGCTTTGGGTCGCATGCGATCCAATCCGATCAGGTAATACTGTACATAAATACAATCAGGTCAAACTCAAGCACAATAGGTAGAGCAAAGTTCTCAGCAGAATATAGTTCTCAGCATTGTAGCGCATCAGTTCCACAGACAAAGTCCAATGTCCGCAATGGGGTAGAGGTGAATCGGACAGTGCCCTGACTTATGGAAGGGCCGTTCAGAAGCCTGATAACAGAGGGGAAGAAGCTGTTTCTGAGTCTGGTGGTGCGCGCTTTCAAGCTTCTGTACCTTCTGCCAGACGGGAGTGGGGAGAAGAGGGAATGAGAGAAGGGTGGGATGATCTCGTAAGTTCAAATGTTCCAGAGGCGGAATTAGGCCATTCGGCCCATCAAGTCTACTCCGCCATTCAATCACGGCTGATCTATCTCTCCCATTGATTGAATGGCGCTGTGAGGCAGCGCTCCAAAGCTGAGCCACCGTGCCACATAAACTACAGGTGCGGATATGAACCAGTAGACTGATGAGGAACCGATCTGTCTGTCTGTTCATGTCCATAAGTGATTGGAGCAGAATTAGGCCAATCGGCCCATCAAGTCTACTCCACCATTCAATCATGGCTGATCTATCTCTCCCTCCTAACCCCATTCTCCTGCCTTCTCCCCATAACCCCTGACACCCGCACTAATCAAGAATCTATCTATCTCTGCCTTAAAAATATCCACTGACTTGGCCTCCACAGCCTTCTGTGGCAAAGAATTCCACAGATTCACCACCCTCTGACTGAATAAATTCCTCATTATCTCCTTCCTAAAGGAACGTCCTTTAAATCTGAGGCTGTGCCCTCTGGTCCTAGACTCTCCCACTAGTGGAAACATCCTCTCCACATCCACTCTATCCGGGCCTTTCGCTATTCGGTAAAGTTTCAACGAGGTTCCCCCCCCCCACCCTCATTCCTCTAAACTCCGGCGCGTGCAGGGCCCGGAGGGGTCAAACGCACGTCTAACGTTAAACCACTCGTCCCCGCCGAGTCTACGATTGCGTTGGCGAGTCGGGGTGAGGAATGGCTGCAGCCGCGAGAGGCTTCCAACAGGAATGAAGAAAAAAGAAATCGCAAATGAATGTGCCAGCGCGTAAAACGTCTCGGACTTTTATCGGGCCGTCAGTTCTGTACACATCTCAGCCGCATTCTCCCATTGACGAGGAGAGGGGGGGGGGGGGGGGGGAGGGGGGGGACACTTACCCATCTACCCCACAAAATTTATGATCATGTGTGTGGAATTATTGTCTCCTCTCAAAGTGCCTTTAATGGCTTCTTAATCTTCTGATGTACAACTGGCAGCCTAATCTGAATTGGATTTCCATGGCTAATGTTTTTTGTTCTGCACAATTCTCCCCCAACGACACAAAAGAATATGCCGCAGAGAATGACACGATAATTTGGCTCAAATGGCTGCCCAAGTCACTCATGTCTGCCTGAGCTCTCATTATGCTGACGAGCCTTAATGAAGTTCATGCTCAACCCCCCCCCTCCCCCACCACCCCCCCTCCCCCACCACCCCCCCTCCCCCACCACCCCCCCTCCCCCACCACCCCCCCTCCCCCACCACCCCTCCCCTCCCCGCTCCCGACTACATTCACGTTCCTACGTGCTGTGCCTATTTCTGTGGCTGCTCACAGTTCACTCTGAAGAAGGTATCACGGTGGCGCAGCGGTAGAGTTGCCGCCTTACAGCGAATGCAGCGCCGGAGACCCGGGTTCCATCCCGACTATGGGCGCTGTCTGTATGGAGTTTGTACGTTCTCCCCGTGACCTGTGTGGGTTCTCTCCGAGATCTTCGGTTTCCTCCCACACTCCAAAGACGTGCAGGTTTGTAGGTTAATGGGCTTGGTATAAATTTAAAAAATGTCCCTAGTGGGTGTAAGATAGTGTCAGTGTGCGGGGATCGCTGGTCGGCGTGGACCCGGTGGGCCGAAGGGCCTGTTTTCGTGCTGTATCTCTAAACAAAAAAAATGCTGGAGTAACTCAGCGGGTCAGCCAGCATCTCAGGAGAGAAGGAATGGGTGACGTTTCGGGTCGAGACCCTACTTCAGACTCGGAAGAAGGGTCAGTCTGAAGAAGGGTCTCGACCCGAAGCGTCACCCATTCCTTCTATCCAGGCATGCTGAGTTACTCCAGCATGTTGTGTCATCAGGTCATTAGGAATAGGAGTAGAATTAGGCCATTCGGCCCATCAAGTCTACTCCGCCGTTCAATCATGGCTGATCTATCTCTCCCTCCCAACCCCATTCTCCTGCCTTCTCCCCATAACCTCTGACACCCGCACTAATCAAGAATCTATCTATCTCTGCCTTAAAAATATCCACTGACTTGGCCTCCACAGCCGTCTGTGGCAATGAATTCCACAGATTCACCGCCCTCTGGCTAAAGAAATTCCTCCTCACCTCCTTTGTAAAGGAATGTCCTTTTAATCAGAGGCTGTGGCCTCTGGCCCTGGACTCTCCCACTAGTGGAAACACCCTCTCCACAGGCCTCTATCATGGCTGATCTATCTCTCCCTCCTAACCCCATTCTCCTGCCTTCTCCCCATAACCTCCGACACCCGTACCTGAACAAAGGTAACTTTATTACCTTCCATCACAGTGAGGAATGTGGAATCCGCTGTGGTGGAAGTTCATGTTACATTTTATTTGATGTGGCTGTGTGTCTTGTTCCATTTTACTTAGCCTGGCTGTATGGTAGCTCAAATTTCACTGTAGCTTAATTGGTGCATGTGACAATAAATTGAATCTTGAATCTTGAATCTAATCCAGAATCTATCTATCTCTGTCTTTAAAATATCCATTGACTTGGCCTACATAGCCTTCTGTGGCAAAGAATCCCACAGATTCACCACCCTCTGACTAGAGAGTGTAAACCAGCATCTGCAGTTCCTTCCTACACAGCTCACTGCCATCCTTGCTCTCCCGTCTCCTCCTCTCCTGCTCTCCCGTATCCCTAAACTGGCCCTTCGGCCCACCGAGTCCATGCCGACCAGCGATCACCCCGTACACTAGCACTATCCTACACACTAGCGACAATTTACAATCTTTACCGAAGTCAACTCAAACAACAAACCTGCACATCTTAAGAGTGTGGGTGAAAACCCGAGCACCCAGAGAAAGCCCACGCGGTCAAAGTTAGAACGTACAAACAACACAATACAATACAACACAATACAACACAATACAACACAATACAATACAATACAATACAATACAATACAATACAATACAATACAACACAATACAATACAATACAATACAATACAATACAACACAATACAATACAATACAATACAACACAATACAATACAATACAATACAATACAATACAACACAATACAATACAATACAATACAATACAATACAATACAACACAATACAATACAATACAATACAACACAATACAATACAATACAATACAATACAATACAATACAATACAATATATCTTTATTGTCATTGTACAGGGGTACAACGAGATTGGGAATGCGCCTCCCATACGATGCAATAAATTAATTAGCTAGTCAGTATTAATTTAAACAACCCAACGAAACAAATTAGAATAGTTTTAAAACAGAATAAAGTGCAAGTAGATCTGTGCCGGTTCACTGTGCGATGTGAGGCTTGTATACACTGGAGTTTAGAAGGATGAGAGGGGATCTTATCGAAACGTATAAGATTATTAAGGGGTTGGACACATTAGAGGCAGGAAACATGTTCCCAATGTTGGGGGAGTCCAGAACCAGGGGCCACAGTTTAAGAATAAGGGGTAGGCCATTTAGAACAGAGATGAGGAAAAACTTTTTCAGTCAGAGAGTTGTGAATCTGTGGAATTCTCTGCCTCAGAGGGCAGTGGAGGCCAATTCTCTGAATACATTCAAGAGAGAGCTAGATAGAGCTCTTAAGGATAGTGGAGTCAGGGGGTATGGGGAGAAGGCAGGAACGGGGTACTGATTGAGAATGATCAGCCATGATCACATTGAATGGCGGTGCTGGCTCGAATGGCCATATGGCCTACTCCTGCACCTATTGTCTATTGTCTATTGTCTATTGTGACCATCCGGCTCAGCAGGACCGGTTCATAGCAGCTATGGCCCTGGGGATGAAGCTGTTCCTGAGTCTGGAGTACTCCGTATAGACAGCTCCCGTAGTCAGAACACAACTCTCCTGTATCTACCTTCCCTGACCTCCCCCATTTACCTCACCTCTAAAGTTAGTGACAAATTTACAATCTTTACCGAAGCCAATTAACATACAAACCTGCATGTCTTAAGAGTGTGGGAGGAAACCGGAGCACCCGGAGAAAACCCATGCAGGTCACGGGGAGAGCGTACCAACCGGGGCGAAGATGCCATGTGTACGGTAAGCTAATTTCTAGATACAGAATGGAAACAGGCCCTTCAGCCCACCAAGCCCATCGATGCACACTAGTTCTATGTTATCCCACTTTCCCATTCAGTCCCGAAACATTTGGGACATTTTTCTTTTGCAAAGGCCGATTAATCTGCAAACCTACATGTCTTTGGGATACGGGCAGTAATTGGAGCACACAGAGGAAGCCCACACGGTCACTGGGAGAATATTCAAACTTCACGCCCACAGCTCCCGAGGTCAGGATCGAACCCGGGTCTCTGGCGCTGTGAGGTAGCACTCCAATGCTGAGCCACCGTGCCACTTATAAACTACAGGTGCGGATACGAACCAGTAGACTGATGAGGAACCGATCTGTCTGTCTGTTCATGTCCATAAGTGATTGGAGCAGAATTAGGCCAATCGGCCCATCGAGTCTGCTCCGCCATTCAATCATGGCTGATCTATCTCTCCCTCCTAACCCCATTCTCCTGCCTTCTCCCCATAACCCCTGACACCCGCACTAATCAAGAATCTATCCATCTCTGCCTTCAAAATATCCACTGACTTGGCCTCCACAGCCGTCTGTGACAATGAATCCCACAGATTCACCACCCTCTGACCATAGAAACTTCTCCACATCTCCTTCCTAAAGGAACGTCCTTTAATTCTGAGGCTGTGGCCTCTGGTCCTAGACTCTCCCACTAGTGGAAACATCCTCTCCACATCCACTCTATCCAGGACTGTCTATCTGCCTCATCCACTCACTTTCTCCTTCTGGGGCGAATGCAGCGCCGGAGACCCGGGTTCCATCCCGACTACGGGCGCTGTCTGTACGGAGTTTGTACGTTCTCCCCGTGACCTGCGTGGGTTTTCTCCGAGATCTTCGGTTTCCTCCCACACTCCAAAGACGTGCAGGTTTGTAGGTTAATTGGCTTGGTAAAGGTAAAAAAAAATTATCCCTAGTGTGTGTAGGATAGTGTTAGTGTGCGGAGATCGCCGGTTGGCGCGGACTCGGTGGGCAGAAGGGCCTGTTTCCGCGTTGTAACTCTATACTAAACTAAAATATTAAATTCAACCAACAGAATCCACGCCTCTGACTGTTGTTGTCATTGACTTTAATGGGACCAGTGTGAGTGGGCCAGGGTTAACCTGGCATGGACTCAGACAGCAGGCTTGCATGGTTGGGGTGCTGGCAGATGTGTGGAGGTTGGCGGGGCTCCAGTGGACTGCTGACTTACTCCACTGGTAGTTAGGTGACTGAGTTCGTACCTCTGCCAGTTTTACTCCCCCCTGTTTGATGAGGGACCCATGTCACACAGATTGCCAACTCACTGGCGCTCTGAGCTACTGTAAGAAAATAACTGCAGATGCTGGAACAAATCGAAGGTATTTATTCACAAAATGCTGGAGTAACTCAGCAGGTCAGGCAGCATCTCAGGAGAGAAGGCACTCTGAGCTACAGTATTTTTTTGTAGGAAGGAACTGCAGATGCTGGTTTAAACCGAAGATAACTCAATATGCTGGGGTAACTCAGCGGGACAGGCAGCATCTCCGGGACTGAATCAGTCTGAAGAAGGGTCTCGACTCGAAACGTCACCCATTCCTTCTATCCAGAGATGCTGCACTGTCCCGCTGAGTTACTCCAGCATCTTGTGTCCATCTTCAACTGCTTCATTTTTAATTTTAGTTCAGTTTAGAGATACAGCGCGGAAACAGGCCCTTCAGCCCACCGAGACTGCACCCGCCCCGCACACTAACACTATCCTACACACACTAGGGACAATTTTACATTTATACCAAGCCAATTAACCTACAGATCTGTACGCCTTTGGAGTGTGGGAGGAAGTCGAAGATCTCGGAGAAAACCCTCGCAGGTCACCGGGGAGAAACGTACAAACTCCGTACAGACGGCGCCCGTAGTTGGGATCGAAACCAGGTCTCTGGCGCTGCATTCGCTGTAAGGCGGCAACTCTACCGCTGCGCCACCGTGACCGCCCTTATTGGTAACTTTTTCGCACAAAGACAGGTGGGTGTATGGAACGAGCTGCCAGAGGAGGTCATTGAGGCAGGGTGTGGAGGGAATAAAAACTGCAGATGCTGGTTTTAAACCGAAGGTGGACCCAAAATCAGTCTGAAGGAGGGTCTCGACCCGAAACGTCACCATGAGGGAGTGGCCGGGGTGAGACTGGTCCTTGATTGTGCTGCTGGCCTTGCCGAGGCAGCGTGAGGTGTAGATGGAGTCAATGGAAGGGAGGTTGGTTTGTGTGATGGTCTGGGCTGCGTCCACAATTCTCTGCAATTTCTTGCGGTCTTGGACGAAGCTGTTCCCAAACCGAGCTGTGACGCATCCAGAGTCTCAGGGCAGAAAGGTCAGTGTGGGAATGGAAAGGGCAGTTAAAAAGTTGTTCGCAAATGGGAGATCAAGTCGGCCTTGGAGGACCGAGTGCAGGTGTTCGGCGAAAGTATAGATGCTGGTTTACAAAAAAGACACCCACATAACCAGTGTCCCATCTCAAGCCTCACAATACCAGGAAGTATCAATATATGTTACCACCGTAGTAGGGTTGCCAACTTCCTCACTCCCAAATACGGGACAAGGGTGACGTCACCGCCCCGCGCCCCACGTGACCTCACCCAGCCAGCGGCCACGTGCTCCCGCTCCACCCGAATGGCGGCACGTTCTCCCCGTGACCTGCGTGGGTTTTCTCTGGATCTCCGGTTCCTCCCACACTCCAAAGACGTGCAGGATTGTCGATTAATTGGCTTGGTATAATTATAAATTGTACCCCAGTGTGTGTAAGATGGTGTTAGTGTGCGGGGATCGCTGGTCGGCGCGGACTCGGTGGGCCGAAGGGCCTGTTTCCGCGCTGTATCTCTACACCAAACTAGACCTAGCTGTCTCACTAGTCTGTTCATCTAAATTGGACTGCTTCCAACCCGTCACTCTATCCTCCCTTGCAAAGCTTGTCTCCGCTATGAAACCTGCAACCTGCCCCCTTGATCCTGCCCCCACTGCCCTTCTGAAGGATGTCATTGCAATAGCCGGTCCCAGCATCCTCTCTATTATCAACAGTTCTCTGGCCACTGGCACTGTTCCAACCAGTTTCAAGCACGCGGTGGTCCAGCCCCTACTGAAAAAACCTAACCTAGACCCCCACCTTGCCTAGCAACTACAGACCCATTTCCAAACTGCCATTCCTGCCAAAAGTCCTTGAAAAGGCAATTCTAAACCAATTAGTGCCCTACCTGCACCAAAACACCATCCTGGAAAGTTTCCAGTCAGGTTCAGAGCCCACCACAGCACAGAGTCTGCCTTGTTGAAGGTACACAACGACCTGCTTCTCGCCATCGACACCGGCGACTGTGCAATCCTGCTCCTTCTCGACCTCAGCGCAGCGTTCGATACAGTGGACCACACCATCCTTATTGACCGTCTCCGGTACGCGGTTGGCATTGATGGCACTGCCCTAAGCTGGTTCGCTTCGTACCTCAAAGATAGGAGTTTCGCCATCAACATAGGCAGTTATTTCCTCTGCTCCAGCTAGCCTCTCCTGTGGAGTTCCACAAGGCTCCATCCTAGGCCCCATTCTCTTCTCTCTATACATGCTCCCCCTTGGCCAAATCATTCAAAGGCACGGCATTTCTTTCACTGCTATGCCGATGACACTCAGCTTTACCTCCCCCTGAAACCCAACAACCAGTCAAATTTAAACAGCCTCTTACACTGCCTTGAGGACATAAAATGTTGGATGGCACAGAACTTCCTCCAATTAAATGAGAGCAAGTCTGAGGTCATCCTATTCGGCCCCCCCGACTCCATCAAATTGATAACAGGCAGTCTTGGAAGCCTATCCTGCCTAGTCAAACCGCATGTCAAAAACCTCGGCATGATATTTGACTCTGCATTAAAATTTGATAAGCAAGTCAATGCTGTGGTAAAAGCCAACTTCTTCCAACTTCGAACCATAGCTAAAATCAAACCTTTCCTCCAATTCGACGACACAGAAAAAAATCATTCACGCTTTCATTTCCTCCCGCCTAGACTACTGCAACTCCCTATACACTGGGATCAGCCAATCTTCCCTGTCCCGCCTGCAACTGGTACAAAACGCCGCAGCGAGACTCCTGACGGGTACCCGTAAAAGGGACCACATCACCCCGATTCTGGCCTCTCTCCACTGGCTCCCAGTACAGTACAGAATCAACTTCAAGCTCCTCCTATTCACGTATAAAGCCCTAAATGGACACTCCCCCCCCTACATCAAAATCTTCTAACCCCCCTCTCTAACTCCAGGTCCCTCAGGTCGGCCGACTTGGGGCTACTCACTATCCCGCGGTCTAGGCTTAAGCTCAGGGGTGACCGCGCTTTTGCGGTTGCAGCTCCTAGACTGTGGAACAGCATCCCTCTCCCCATCAGAACTGCCCCCTCCATCGACTCCTTTAAGTCCAGGCTCAAAACCTATTTCTACTCCCTAGCGTTTGAGGCTCATTGAGGAGGCGTTGTGAACTGTTTGCGTGCTACTGTATGTTTCATTTTTTTTTTCCATTGGAACCTAATCAGATGTGCAGCACTTTGGTCAACGTGGGTTGTTTTTAAATGTGCTATACAAATAAAATTGACTTGACTTGACTTGACCAAACTAGACTAAACTCCGAAGACGTACAGGTTTGTAGGTTAAGTGGCTTGGTATCAATGTAAAATTGTCCCTAGTGTGCGTGTAGGATTGTGTTAGTGTGCGGGGATCGCTGGTCGGCGTCGGTCTCGGTGGGCCATGGGGCCTGTTTCCGCGCTGTATCTCTAAACTAGACTAAACGGGGCCTGCCTGGAGCTTCCTATTATCTGTTGTTTTCCAGCCGTCCTTTTGTCTTCTGCCGCCCCCCCCCCCCCCCCCCCCACCCCCCCCCCCCCCCCCTGCCCAAACCTCGCGAGGCGATTGGGACTGGAAGCTCTTTCTCGTTTTATTTCGTGGGTGATGGAGCGAATGGTTGAACAGCGAAGAATAAAATATTCAATGGGACGGCGACAATCGGAGTCGCGGGCAGAGCTGTGCGATGACCTGATGTTTAATGCCTCCTGCTGTTAGTACTCTGGCTCGGCGGGACAATGCCCAGATAGCCATGGACAATGGGCAGCACAACACAGGAGCAATGGGAAAGTGCACAGGCTACCATTCTTTGCCACCTCCTCTACTTCCATCCCCCCCGGCTCCCTCTGATAAGTGCAGCTGTTCAAATGGATACCATTGTCCAACACCTCCTCAAGGCTCTTTGCTGGGAAAGAGAGATATTGATTCATCAGGTCAGAATACATGAGCCCTGCCTCTGCCAAGGATATTGAATCTCTCATCGCACGCCCATTCTACGTCCTCTGGGCGGCCACGGTGGCGCAGCGGTAGCGTTACTGCCTCACAGCGCCGGAGACCCGGGTTCCATCCCGACTACGGGTGCTGTCTGCACGGAGTTTGTACGTTCTCCCCGTGACCTGCATGTGTTTTCTCCGAGATCTTCGGTTTCCTCCCACACTCCAAAGTCAGACAGGTTTGTAGGTTAATTAGCCTCGGTAAATGTAAAAATTGTCCCTGGTGGGTTTAAGATTGTGTTAGTGTGCGGGGATCGCTGGTCGGCGCGGACCCGGTGGGCCGAAGGGCCTGTTTCCACACTGTATCTCTAAACTAAAACTAAACTAATAAAATCAGTACTGATAGAAACATAGAAACATAGAAAATAGGTGCAGGAGGAGGCCATTCGGCCATTCAATATGATCATGGCTGATCATCCAACTCCCTCCCTCCCTCCCTCCCTCCCTCCCTCCCTCCCTCCCTCCCTCCCTCCCTCCCTCCCTCCCTCCCTCCCTCCCTCCCTCCCTCCCTCCCTCCCTCCTCCCTCCCTCCCTCCCTCCCTCCCTCCCTCCCTCTCTCCCTCCCTCCCACACTTCCCTCCCTCCCTCACTCACTCACTCACTCACTCACTCACTCACTCACTCACTCACTCACTCACATCACTCACTCACTCACTCACTCACTCACTCACTCACTCACCTCACTCACTCACTCACTCACTCACTCACTCACTCCTCCTCCCTCCCCTCCGCCTCTCCCTCCCCTCCTCCCCTTGCCTCCCCCTCCCCTCCCCTTCCCCTCTCCCTCCCCTTCCCCTCCCCCTCCCCATAGTTCCCCCCCTCCTCCCTCCCCCCCTCCCCCTCTCCCTGCCCCCTACCACCCCCCCCTCCCCCCCACTCCATCCCCCTCAACCCCCCTCCCTCCCTCCCTCCCTAGGAGATAGATTTAAACTTTAAAATGTGAATAACTTCAAAAATACAACACCGATTTCAATGCAACTTCTCCCATTAGCACCAAAGGGACGACGGTGAGTAAGGTGGGCCTAAAATTGTCGCGCTAATCGTGCACCGTTTTGGCTGTAGTTCAGGAACAAACAAACAAACAAACGAGAGTTTTAGTGTATAGATGTAACTTAATTGACCTGTACAAAGGTGGTGGGTTTTGATTTGAATCATTTAGTATTGTACATATTATTGTAAATTGTTGAATAAATTATTTTTGGTAAAAAAAAGTGTTCACTGCGTCATTGAGACCCAACGCTCACGAAATCTCTGCAGTCATTCCAGTTCAAGATTAATCTTCATTAATCTCTGTCAGGGACAAGTTCTCAGGGGATTACAGCAAGTTCCGATGGAGTGTGAGAGAACGTCAACGGTATTTAATGTGGGAAGAAAGAACTGCAAATGCTGGCTGATAAAATAAAGACATTAAATTGACCGAGGATAGACACAGAATACTGGAGTAACTCGACAGGTCAGGCAGCATCTCCGGAGAGAAGGAACGAGTGACGTTTCAGGTCGAGACCCTTTTTTTTTTGAGATACAGCGCGGAAACAGGCCCTTCGGCCCACCGGGTCCGCGCCGACCAGCGATCCCCACACACTAACACTATCCTACGCCCACTAGGGACATTTTTTACATTTACCAAGCCAATTAACCTACACACCTGCACGTCTTTGGAGTGTGGGAGGAAACCGAAGATCTCGGAGAAAACCCACGCAGGTCACGGGGAGAACGTACAAACTCCGTGCAGACAGCGCCCGTAGTCGGGATGGAACCCGGGTCTCCGACGCTGCATTCGCTGTAAGGCGGCAACTCTACCGCTGCGCTACCGTGCCACCCTTCTTTAGACTGAACGTCAGGGTGAGAGGGAAACTAGAGGGAAGAAGCAAATCAGAAGACAGTATCTCAGCAGGTCAGGCAGCCTCGACAGAAAGGTCTCGACCCTCAAACATAGAAACTTAGAAACATAGGTGCAGGAGGAGGCCGTTCGGCCCTACGAGCCAGCACCACCATTCAATGTGATCACGGCTAATCATCCACAATCAGTACCCCGTTCCTGCCCTCTCCCCATATCCTTGATTCCGTTAGCCCTAAGAGCTAAATCTAACTCTCTCTTGAAAACATCAGTGAATTGGCCTCACTGTCTTATGTGGCAGAGAATTCCACAGATTCACAACTCTCTGGGTGTAAAAGGTTTTCCTCATCTCAGTCCTAAATGCCGACCACTTATTCTTAAACTTCTCCAACTTCAACTAGCCCTTGCTTTCCCTCTCTCTCCATCCCCTCCCCATCCTAGTTCTCCCACAGTTCTTCTGTCCTCCTGGCTAAATATTTCATTGTCACCTTCCCCTCTGTTAACATATCCTTGATCGGACTTTGCTGGCTTTACCTTGCACTAAACGTTATTCCCTTATCATGTATCTGTACAATGTGGACGGCTCGATTATAATCATGTCTTTCCGCTGGCTGGTTAGCACGCATCAAAAGCTTTTCACTGTACCTCGGTACATGTGACACTAAACTAACTGAACCATTCTACATTTCCTTATCACCATCTGTTTTGATCAGTCGTTTTCACACCTTACCCTTCCACATCCCTAAACTCCCTCTCCCCTGACCCTCAGTCTGAAGAAGGGTCTCGGCCTGAAACGTTACCCATTCCTTCTCTCCAGAGATGCTGCCTGTCACGATGAGTTACTCCAGCACTCCAATTTAGGTGGTGCAGCGGTAGAGTTGCTGCCTGACTGACTACGGTTCGATCCTGACTACGGGTGCTGTCTGTACGGAGTTTGTACGTTCTCCCCGTGACCTGCGTGGGTTTTCTCCGAGATCTTCGGTTTTCCTCCCACACTCCAAAGACGTGCAGGTTTGTAGGTTAATTTGGCTTCGGTTGAGATTGTAAATTGTCCCTAGTGTGTGTAGGATAGCGTTAGTGTGCGGGGATCGCTGGTCGGCGCGGACTCGGTGGGCCGAAGGGCCTGTTTCCGCGCTGCATCTCAAAACCAAACCAAACAGAACTTAGGAATGTCCTCGGGAGAAAGTACAACGGGTTGTCCCAGGGAATGGCGGCAATTCCGGGATGTGGGACAGTGATATATCCCATTGCAAACCGCGGCAAAGATACTGCCACAGCACTTTGCTCCAGCGATCGCCATGGTTACGGATGCCAATGCTAAATCCAGAATTAGGCCTCGTAGGTTTAACGTTAAATAAATCTCCAAAATGATCACTGCAAAGTGCTTAGTACAGTCCATTAATTGAGAGAGCAAAGCAGTCCACAGCAAATGTTAAAACCATATTGAAATATTTATAGCATATACATTGAAATGAATGTTGCCTCAATCAACTCTCTGCCCTCTCCTCTTTATATCACAGAATGGGAATGATTTCTGCCTCTCTGTCTGTTTCCTTTCCTCTGCTTATTTCTGTTGTGTCAAACGTTACCTCCTTCAACATCGCTAGCGTTATGTGCAGGATTAGCATTGTTGTCTGTGGTTTGTATTAGCGAGTTAGATGAGAATCTAGAATCTGAGAATCTGAGATTTAGGCTCGGCACGGTGGTGGCTTGGTGGTAGAGTTGCTGCCTCACAACGCCAGAGACCCGGGTTCCATCCCGACTGTGCGTAGTATTGCCAGTACCTTCTCCCCGTGACCGAGTGGGTTTTCCCCGCGTGCTCCGGTTTCCTCCCACACTCCAAAGACATTCAGTCTTGTAGGTTGTGTAGGAAAATAACTGCAGATGCTGGCACAAAATCGAAGGTATCATAAAATGCTGGAGTAACTCAGCGGGTCAGGGGGGTATGGGGAGAGGGCAGGAACGGGGTACTGATTGTGGATGATCAGCCATGGTCACGGTGAATGGCGGTGCTGGCTCGAAGGGGCCGAATGGCCTCCTCCTGCACCTATTGTCTATTGAAACAATAGACAATATTTCTATTGTCATATTTCGCCTGGGCAGTTTGCAGCTCTGGTATGAACATCGACTTCTCCAACTTTAGATAGTTCCTCTGTCCCTCTCTTCCCCTCCTCCTTCCAGATCTTCCTCCCTCTATCTTCCTGTCTCCACCTATATCTTTCCTTTGTCCCGCCCCCCCTGACATCAGTCTGAAGAAGGGTCTCGACCCGAAACGTCACCCATTCCTTCTCTCCCGAGATGCTGCCTGACCCGCTGAGTTACTCCAGCATTTTGTGAATAAATACCTTCGATTTGTACCAGCATCTGCAGTTATCTTCTTATACCTATTGTCTATTGTCTCATTTGCTCAAGTGTCCGAAGTGGGATTCGAACCCAGAACCTCCTGACGTCAAGTGGTCTCTTCTGATCCTGGCCGAGAGGGCAATCAGCCAGTGAAAGCAATGGATCTCGCTCCCAAAATAACACTCTCCTTTTGAAAAGCATCAGTGTAATTCTACGCAGACAGCTGTATTAACCCCTGAAGGGCTAATAAATACAGTAATGACACCGTTTTGAAGGGGGCTTTATGGTTATTACTGCCACTGAAGTGTTCATTATAAGTCTGGGCACCGAATGTGTAATTATCTGTGCTTTATGTGACCGGGCAGTTGGCGTTCTTTTAAACTGTTGACACTGTCACAGCACGGTTTTGAACAGTTCCCATTTCTCATCTGCCAACCACCTACTTAGGCTCGAATGTTCTGGCTGTTTTAACTGTCACTCTAAGGATGGATCATCTGATGTCAATGGGATGTTTGACAGGTTGACAGGAAATTTGCCCGTGACTGATTGGCCTCGGGATGTTTCATTAGCCCCCCCTCCCCCCACCCCCCCCCCCCCCCCCCCCCCCCCCCCCCCCCCCCCCCCCTCCGACAAGCCATAATTTGGCCAAATGGATCGAGAATGCAATCAGTTCCAAATGAGCATCTACTTCATCGTGGGGATCAGCCAGAATCCCCAGTGGATCAGACCTTTCCCACTCAACCTCCCCCAACGCAGCCTCTCCAATAGTTGAAAGCTTTCCCGTCCACTAACATTGTCCCGCACGAGAGAGGCACAAAAGCTGGAGTAACTCAGCGGGTCAGGCAGCGTCTCTGGAGAGAAAGAATGGGTGACGTTTTGGCCCGAAACGTCCCCCATTCCTTCCCTCCAGAGATGTTGCCTGTCCCGTTGAGTTACCTCAGCTTTTTGTGTCTATCTTCGGTTTAAACCAGCATCTGCAGTTCCTTCTTATACAACGTTCAACAGAATCCCAATAGGGTAAACCTTTTTCCACTTCCTCCCGTAATATAAATCCCTAGTGGCTTAACATCGCCTCTGTTTACACTAGGGGTTGCCCCGAGATGCTGTGTGGCAGAGACCTTCCTGAGATGCCCGCTAGAAGGCTCGTCGGTCAGTGGGACCAGGCATCCGTCTGAAGGCTCGTCCATCGGTCGGCGTAACCGGGAGGGAGCTGGAGATGTGGGACGTGGGAGCAAGGGCCGGTGGGAGGAGATTGAGCCGAGGCATTGCCTCCAGCTGCAGGCTTCAAGGTCCACAGCAGGAGGCGCCCTCGAGACACAAAGATGGCCGGGCGAGGAGAGGAGAGGAGAGGAGAGGAGAGGAGAGGAGGGGAGGGGAGGAGGGGGGAGGGGAGGGGAGGGGAGGGGGAGGGGAGGGGAGGGGAGGGGGGAGGGGAGGGGAGGGGGAGGGGAGGGGAGGGGAGGGGAGGGGAGGGGAGGGGAGGGGAGGGGAGGGGAGGGGAGGGGAGGGGAGGGGAGGGGAGGGGAGGGGAGAGGAGAGGAGAGGAGAGGAGAGGAGAGGAGAGGAGAGGAGAGGAGAGGAGAGGAGAGGAGAGGAGAGGAGAGGAGAGGAGAGAGGAGAGGAGAGGAGAGGAGAGGAGAGGAGAGGAGAGGAGAGGAGAGGAGAGGAAAGGAGAGGGTTGGCGTGCATTGCTCCAGTACATCGACTTTAGATGTTGAATAATGGCGGCAAAAATGGTGGTGCATGTGTGATTTTTGCAAAAAGAACTTCACTGTGCTGTTGCATAGATGACCGTAAAGCACTATCTCCAGTCTGAAGAAGGTCT